>NC_071572.1:99318040-99625122 GCF_024509145.1 Vidua macroura | reverse complement strand
ATCTTGCATGCAGGGGGTGAGAAGCTTTATGACTGTTCCTACTTTTATGATCTCAGATGGTTATTAGCTGCAGTAGGCTTGCTATCCAGCTGGAAAGCTGTACCATGGGTTCTCCCATGCTGTTTTTGCACTCTTTCCTATGCATCAACTTCCTCCTCCATCAGAATTCCTGCTTAGATGGACTTCTGGTCTGGCCTACTAAGGCTGTCCTAATTTTCTTACCTCTTGGACTGCCATATCTTGGAAGTCTGCCTTTTGCAAAATTTTCAGATGGAATAAGTTGGAGAAGAGATGCCGGGAACTGTAGAGCTCTGTATGGTTGGGTGACACTGGACTGAGGACTGTGGGTTGAAGGAACAGAAATGAATGTGAATTGATATTTTAGGCAATGCTGATGCAAGGAGCAAAAAAAAAACCCAGGCTGCTGTGTGGCAGCCCTAAGGGATGCTCTGGGAAATGCTCTGACACAGCACACAGCCTTTTACTGGGGTTTCAAAGTGAGGAGCTCCTCCTCTGAGCATACCCTCCCTGTTTATTCATCACTGTGGACTGTGTGCTTCTCCCATCAGCAAGGATGGAGGGCAAGGCTGTGGTACTGCCAGCCAGTGCTGGTCCTGCCACAGGCTCAGCACTACAGAAAGGCACTCCAGCAAAGCAAAGCCTAGTAACTCATTTCATCACATGGATACGTGCTTCTCCCAGACACTTAACTGGGTGGCCCGCTACATTAAGCTTGGCAGCATGCTTTAGTAAGCTTTTTGGGGGGATGCCTAACAGCCCTTGCACAACCCATGTGAATGATACACGGTGTCTCAGGTGCAGGGAGCAACACGCACTAAGCCACAACAACAAAAAAAATGAGGCACCCATTAATAGACTGGATCTGATTTTGCAAAATCTGCCCAGATCTTTGGCTTAAGCCTTACAGAGATGTGATGAAAGCTGAATATTAAGTAGAGTGGAGTTACATAATGTTTTGCAGTGACTGGTAAGATTGATGACCTGGAAAATAGGATTTGGCACTGCTGGCAGCAATTGATGAGTGTGCTGCCGTTACGTGCAGGTAACGGTGGGTCTCTCAGCCAGGCTGCCTCTAGCTCAGATCCTGGCTCAGGTTTGTTCCTTCCCTACACTGACGTACCTCCTGGCTTCAGACCGACCTCCATGCTCAGGAGATGTTTTCCTGTTTTCTATAAGCCTCCTCTCAGATGCCTCTCAGTAGCCTGGTGAAGGGGACGGACTGCACCCACACCCAGTTTGTGGAAAGTTGGTGGAGGGATGAGCTTCAGTGGTCCTACCTAGCCTGAGTACTTCTCTGGCTCTGTAAGTCAGTAATGCTGCACCTGCTGTGCAAAATGAGAGTTTGTATTTTGCAGGGGAAATGAATCCAATCCTAATTGGAAGTCCACGGGAACTGGCAAAGCTTTACTTCTGATATCCTCTGGGAAGTTCTGGAGTTTGCCTCCCAATACAATCCAAGCGCATTGCCAAAACAAATCAACTCGGGCTTAACCATGGGTCTGCAACAGAAAATGAAGCTAACAGAAAATGTTAACTTCTGATTTCTGTTGCCACAAGCAGGAAGAGGATCACACTTTTGGTCTATCAGCCAGGCTTCATGCACTACAAGATGACCTCCAGACATCCTTTCCAGCCTCAACTGTTCTGTGATTCCATGACTGAATGTGAAGGTTCTGAAGCACAAGTCATGTGGGGAGCAGCTCAAGGAGTTGGGATTGTTTAGCTTGGAGAAAAGGAGACTGAGGGGAGACTTTATGCATCTCTGGAACTACGTGAAAGGAAGTTTTAGCAAGGAGTCTCCCAGGTAATCAGTCTCTTCTCCCAGGTAATAAGCAATAGGACAAGAGGAAATGGCTTCTGGTTGTACCAAAGAAGGTTTAGATTGGGTATTAGGAAAATTTTCCTCATGGAAAGAGTCATCAAGTATTAGAACAGGCTGCCTGAGGTACCGGTGAAGTCACCATCTGTGGAGACACAAAGATGTACAGATGTGGCACTGAGGGTCTAGTGGTGGACATGGCAGTGCTGGATTGACAGCTGATCTTGGGGACCTTTTCCAACCTTAACAATTGTATGATTCTATGACTGTATTTGTTTAGTGCTTTCTTACAGAAAGCAGTCATGATACTGTACAATACCCTGTTGCAAAAGTGAAAATATCAACTCCTGAATTTAAAAAGAGAGGGACACATGAAATGACAGAAGAGGCAGAGGTGGGGTGAAAGGTTTGTAAAGGGCTCAGCGCTGGAAGATATTTCAATTACAGTGAATTTTCATTAATCAACCTCAGTTCAGACCTGACTCCCAAGCAGTATAAAAATTAACAGCAGAAGTCCTGCAACGGTACAGTTTTGCAGAGACCTTTAGAGTGAGTTTCAACATGGCTCCTTGTATGTAAGGAATTTGTTACAGAAGTTGCTACAGAAGTATAAAAAGTTGAAAGCAAATTGACCATCATAATTAACCCATAATTCAAAATTAATTATTAATATTAAACATTACAATAAAAATAAGGAGTGACTTCAACCTGAAGTATCCAATTCTTTTTGGCCATAAAAGTATATTACAATCAGGAAAATAAATATATAAAGGCAGAAAACCTAATTGGACACTATGGGGATCTCCATTTCTTTGGGGTGCTCTGCCAAGGCACCACAGAGCCCTTCTGAGCTGAACCAAAGCCAATATTTCCCAGAAAGCATGCAAAAAGGTGAAGCCACATTTGCCTCTAGGAAAGAAAAATAGTGGCTTCAGGAGTGAACTCTTCACTGCAGCTAAAGGCTAAGAGAGCAACTTGCTAAGGAGGGTTATGTGAGGGCAGGAGATTTCATCTGGACTGAGAAAGGGAGGAAATTCCTGACATCCTGGCATCCTGACATCATCATTTTATAGACCTAAAGTAAACTGATTTTGTGCCTGGATTTTCCTATTGTATATAGGTGGAAGTGGTCCTTCAAGCTGTGCTGGGGGCCTGTGGTTCAAGGGCTGGGGTGCTCCCCTTCATTGTCAAGATGTGGTGGCTGAAACACCTGGGGACTGAGAGTCTCAGTGGCTGTTCCAGCTGCCCATGAGACCCCCAGCAGGAGCACTCCAGTGCACATCTGGAGCGCTCCAGTGAGCCCCTCTCCCTGCTGTTCTGACTCCCAGGACAGCAAAGGTGGGAAGCACTTTGGTGTGGTCATGGCCTTGCACCGTTTCCTCTGGCACAGCGCACTCAGTAAAACACCATGGGCAATGAGTGAAGACAACAGGCTTGTTTCAGGCAGCTAAAAGCAAACTTTGCTTTTGCTTCTAGGCCTGAGCAGCCTCCTACTTTGGGGAGCACAGAGGGAAGACATGATTCAGCTGCTGTCATCTCACATGTTGCAAAGTCCATATTATTCCACAAGGATGTCACAGAGGAAAGCCATTTCAGAAACACAAGTAAATCCTAGGCAGGGTGGTGGTGTTAGAAGTGTGGAGATTTTGAGAAGCGAAGGTGTTAAGGGGATCATATCTGAGTGCCTCCTACAGAAGCCCAGGGCCTGCCTGGACAGAAACAAACACCAAGGAGGCTGCCTACATGGGACCAATTCTCGCAGGAACCCTAGTTCCTTCCCCAACCACTTTTTCACTACCTTTTAACTTTTCACTGACGTTTTTCACTTCTGCTTCTCTTCACAGGACCTTGCTGTGGCCCTGCCTGCTGTATGAGATTTCAGCACCCACACACTGACTTGTGGTCAAGCTGCCATCTCTTCTAAAACTGTAAAAGGGTGGTATAATAAACAAACAAACAAACCAAAAAAAAAAAAAAAAAAGAATGAAAAAAGGAAAAAAGAGCAGAGTTTACAGCAATCAGGAGAATAAATTCAGAAGTCTATGAATTCTTCAAGGGGAAGGTGATGATCATTTTAGTTTTACTAGTGTTGCATACCCTTACTGGCTCTATTTAGGAAGTGGTAGGGGGTTGCCTCGTCTCTGTGACAATTCATACTACCTGAGCACTTCCCACAGAGCAGATGTGGTTTTGCAATTTTGTTTTCCTTTTCATTTTCCCCCCCTGGCCCACTGGGAAATCACTGCAACAAGCACAGAGCTGCATACACACACACATACATGGCAGGGGCCAGTGCCAGCCCTGAACAGGGGATGGGGACAGAGAGCATCCCCAGATCAGGTGCCTGCTGCATCACGCAAGGATTCCCACAGAGGTGTTGCCTTTCCACTGTAAGAAGACTCAATGGCAAATTAAATTCCAGAGATGGTGGATTTAGCCAAATGCAGGCCTCAGTTCAAATGGTTGATAGAAGATCATGCAGAAGATCAGCTCTCCTCTGCTGGCATTAGGCATGGCACATTGCCTAAGTCTGAAGACTATATGCAGCCCTCTTGAGTTCTGTCTGTGCTTTTTGGGCACTTTTGTGGGACACCTTCCCAGCAGAGAAGGAGGAACAATATGTTTTGTACTTTCAAGTCAGCCACTGTCCTTGGGAAAAGCAGCTTATCCTGGACCATGACACCACTTCCAAGATTAACGGCCTACAGAAGCAATGTGCTGGTTCTGTGTCGCCCATGGGTGCTGCCAGCTCTGGCACCCTCTCAGCACCACACCTGGAAGACAAGAGGTGATCAGGATGATGTGGTCAAGGAAGAGGAGCAGGGAGCAGTGCACTGAGGGGTAAAGTTGACATCTGTGGAGATCTACGGTGCAGTCACAGCTGTGGCATCCTCTGAACTCTGGTCTGTGTCTGGGAAGCTGCTGGGTAGCAAAGCAGTGCAAGCAGGTCTTCTGCACTTCTTCCAGCCTGCTCCCACTAAAGGTATTTCTCCACAATGTTTTTGGATACCATCACCTCCAAGCACTCTGGCAGGGCAAACAATGCCTGTGTTCTTTAGCCTGGTTGATGCCCCAACACACATCTCAGGACTGATGGGGTGCACCAGACTTACTGTGCAAGCCCAGACTCAAGTGGGTTTTTGCTTTTGAAGCTGTTCAAAACAATGACTTCAAATGCACTTGTACAGCTGCAGAAGGGCAGTAATGTGGGCTAAAGAGGTGATGTCAAATCCAGAATAGCAGGTCAACATCTCCTGCTCCTTTACAAGGTTCCTGGTATCTTGGACCAAAAGCAGCAGACTTGCTTTCTGCCTCATCTTTCTTTTCCTTTAGCATGCACTTTCCAACAGCATAGGTTCCCTGCCTCTGCCTACCCCAGTAGCCCTCCCAAGACCTACCACCTCAGATCTATATCTTCTGACTTTTATTGATTCTCCCACCACCTTTTCTTGGTCCCCAGAAATCAAACAACAATTGTGGCTTGTCTGTGAGCAAATGAGCACTGTGAGGACTTATTAAGAAAAACATTGAAAATAGAGGTTAAAAAAAAAAAAAGCCCAAAATGTGACTCCTGGCATTTGGAAGGAGCCAGATTTGTGCAGAGAAACATGGAAACTCACAGTGGGAGCTGGCAGAGGCAGCCAAGTTGTATGCGTCACTGGGTTGAGTAGGGTCCCAAGGCGATCAGCGGACCTGAGGTGACTCGTCCAGTGAGGAATGTCAGCATGAAGCACAGGCAGCAGGTACCGGGATGAAAATCCTGCTGTGTCAGGCAGTGAAGAGACTGAATGTACTAAGGATAGGCATGGAGGAAAAGGAAGGAGATACCATGCTCACCTGGGGCTGACCAGGTCCCCATCACCAGTGCCCTTCCTTCCCCAGCTCAGTGCGTGCTGAGGTCAAGGGCAAGGGTCTGATGCAGAGTTAGAGCCTTTGGGCACCAGCCAAGTAAAAGAAGTGCTGCATGGCTCCAAGACTCTATAGAAGGGTGGGAGGCAGCATGTGTGGAGACACCAGGAAGTGGGAAGGAAAATGAAGAAGAGAAGCCTGTGGTAGGAGGCTAGGAGGTCAAACCAGGGAAAGACAGGGTCTGAAACAGCAGAACCAGCTGCATGGCTGGATCCATGGGCCGAGGCCAGTTTTGTGAGGTTCAACAAGGAAAAGGAACAGGTCCTGCACTTGGGCCACAACAACCCCAGGCAGGGCTACAGTCTGGGGGAAGAAGGGCTGGAAAGCTGCCCAGCAGAAAAGGACCCGGGAGTGCTGGTCAACAGCAGCTGAACATGAGCCAGCTGTGCCCAGGTGGCCAAGAAGGCCAATGGCATCCTGGCCTGTATCAGCAATAGTGTGGCCAGCAGGACCAGGGCAGTGATTGTCCCCCTGTACTCGGCACTGGTGTGGCCACACCTCGAATTCTGTGTTCAGTTTTGGGCTGCTCACTGCAAACAAGGCATTGAGGTGCTGCAGTCCAATGTCATCTCTATAAATGCATTTAGGTACAACATTTGTGTTCAAAGACCTAAGTCTTTGCTGCTATGTTTTTTTTTTTTTTTCTTCATAATTAAATGTAATTATAGGTGGATGTCTTGTTAATTGCTCATGTCACATGAGTGCTTTTTCTCATGGACTTCTTGACATGTGAAAATGAGTCACCCCTCCTTGATCCTGTTGGCATTGGAGAAAGGAGGAGATTTTGCCTTGGCTCCTGTTACAACAAAGGCAGACAAATTTTGCTGACTTCTGGTATTCTTGGTGTATTCTCAAGGCAAGTAATTTTTAGGGCTGTGCTGCCTTTGAGTGAGAAAGTATTATGAAAACTTTTATTCTCCCCTTTTGGTAGGAGCTTATTGCAACACACAGCACCCTGATTTTCAAATAACAAGGTAATTGCATCATCACCTAATCAGTTGCCTTAGTAACAGATTTCCTAAATTTCCCTGTTGCATTTGCATGTTCATAAGTATGAAAATCAGATGTGGGAGAAGGCAAGGAAACAAAAGGAAATCCAAGGCTTCGTAGGATGTGGTCCTCAATGGGAAAGCACCCATGAAGCAGTTTGTCCATGGCCTGCGCTTTGTTTACTCACCTTTTTGGTGGCTGTGGCCCCTCAGTGACAGAGCAGCAGCTGGTGTTGGCTAAACTGTGGAGGGAGGGGACAAATCTGGAAAATTACCGGCATCTTCCCTGCAAGGTTTGGAGGCACTGAAAGAATTAGATTATGGGCAAACCATTGTATTTGTAACTTGCAAAGAGAAAGCTAAGGCAGAGCAGGGAACCCAGCAGATAAGGACTCATGGAATCATTTAGGTTAGAAAAAACCTTTGACATCACAGAGTCCAACAATTCATTTACAATTTTAAGAAAGCTTGGGGTAAAAGGCCTGGGTTTTGGAGTGCTGCTTAATCATCGATGCTTGATTCAGCAAAGGTTACCACAGCAAATGACATTTCCCTGGGATTTGCAGGAAGTGCTCCAGATTGGCTCCTGTTCAACAGATTCAGATGGCCCCTCTGACTTTCACACTTGGAGGAGGCTCTGGAGATGCTGCTGCTTGCAATTTCAAGGGTATCTCTCCAAGTAGATCCACGGCAGCTCAGTAACCAGCAGCCTTTCAAAACTGACACTGGGCCTCAACAAGCATTTTCAGCTTTTCTTGAACTAGCCTCAGAAGAGTAACCATGCAGCCTGGAGCTGGAAAGGCTGCTCTCCTCCTTTCTGGCAAGCTTCACAGTAGAAATATGAGTTGGGACTGACCTGGAAATAATAGTGGAGGAGAAGGTGAAGATGCTGGATGAACTCAGAACCAGCATCCAGGGCAGTTGTAATGGTCTGAGAGCAGCAATCCTTGGGGGGGGATGGAAGCTTGTCTGGTGGGCATGAGCTCTGCTTATCCTGATGAAGTTTGCCATGCCTGGAGATGGGATAATAAGCTTCTCCCTGCCCTGGACACTCCCGGCCTCTGAGTCTGTGAAGCCCCTGAATTTCACTTCCTGATTAATCTTAGAGGATGCAATGTGTGGAGGCACTGTGGGAGAAGGTTTCTTCTAGTACTCCTCACAATTTCTTATGTATCTGTCTTCACGGAGGGAGCTAAGGGCACCAGTGAGGTGCCCAGACTCCCCACGCTACCCAGCACTGCCAGCACATAACTTTGAGACCTCTCCCATCAAGAACAAGCAACTGACAACAACCACAGAGGTATTTTTCATAATGTAAACACACCCCAAGTGATAAGGCTGAGAACAAGCTCCAGTCACACATTCTAAAGTACAGCTGCACCTACCCTGTAACTACCCAGTGCTACTCATGTACGGGAAAAGAGCAAAGGCTACAGTGTGAGGTTGGGAAACACAGCAGACACACGGCCATTGTGACGTGGCTGTGATATCTGGAGCCTTGTTTTCAATTCCCATGTTTAGTCTCAAACTCAGTAATATTGAGAACTAGAGCATGCCTTGCTAAAAGGTGAATGTTGACTACAATTAATTAAGAAAGCATAGTATACAGAGAGCTCTGTAATTATATCATCAGAGAATATAATGTACACTGTGCAATGCTATGATTCATGAGGTTACAAGTAAATAACAGGAGATTAAAAATGTTCTTGGGTTCTCATCTGTAATATAGCCCAGTTTAAGGTTACACTTATCAAAATTATCAGTGGAAAAACACTATTTCAGAGCTGAGTCACAGAGTCACACCAAGTCAGAGCTGAAGGTCTTGCTGAGAGAGCTGGGCTTTGTTATCACAAGCAAGGCCCTGAGGTGTCCCCAGGGACTACCACATACTGAAAACACTGGGGAAAACATTACCAAATCTTTTGGGAATGGCTATGACAGGCAGGTTTATCCCTATTTTACAGACCAGTTCCTGAAGGGTAAAGGACAAGGTAGTCCCTGATCCAGGAGAGTAGCAGGGCATATCCCTCCCTGCCCCTGCTCAGTCGGGCAGGGCACACTGCCTTCGGTGGGTACTGGCTCCCTTCATTTGGACAAGCAGCCCCCTCTCTCATGCCAGCACTTCTCTTTTCACACCTAACCAGACAGGAGAGAATTTTCTCTCTGTGTTGTTAAGAAAGACTTCAGCAAATCCTCAATGTCGAGTGGCAGGAATCGTCATCCCTGGGAGCTGCTTTGGTAACTCAGACATGTACGTGAAAAAGTCACCCTACAGAAGGGCGGGAGGCTGGGAAACAGGGTGCTGAACCTATGCACCAATTTCATCTCCCTGAGCTGGAAATTTTAAGAAATCATTTCAATAATCCAGGAACAAACTTGCCACAGAAAAAAAAAGACAGCGCAAATAAAAGAAAACTTGATGATATGGGACAGGATTTCCCTGCATATTAAGCTGAAGAAGAAGGATGCTATACATGGAACACTTGATATCTGAAATAAGGCCAGAAATGGATTTGACTCTAAACAAAGGAAATACTAGAACAGGATGTTTAAAGGACTTAATATTCATATTAATTTTTACAGATAATTTGAGAGGTATTAACCCCCAGCTTGACAGCTAGGCAAAATACTGAGCAGGAGAGGCAGAGAACAGAATGCAAGTGGGCTGATGACCTGTAAGAAGTCTCAGAAGGTGCAGTACTGGCAGTGAGGTGAGTATCAATGAGTTCTTTGCAGCAACACCTATGGGAGAGCCAGAGGTCCCTGCCTGCATTGCAGCTCTATCCCAATGGTCACTGCAGGGTGGCAGAGAGCCCTGCTGGTGCTTTGCTTTCCCCCATGGCAGGGGAGGCATGGTGAAGAGAGGCCCTGTCTCCTCAATTGCCAACATTCAGATTTAGACACATGATTACAAGTTTTCTTGCTGCCAGACACACTCACTACTCACCTTTCAGGCCTCCCACAATTAAGTACCTTCAATAAATCCAAGACTTTGCACAGATTCAAGGTATTTAGTGGTACTGTTGGTCCAGGAAAATTATCTCCCTTAGTGGTAAAGCTGTCTGTGGATCGCTGGGTTCCTGCATCCTTGATCTGAGGTCTACCAGAGTTGATTGAGAAATTCAGATGCATTTCGACCAGGCCCCATCATTGCTATTGCCAACACAAGAGATGGATATTAAACCAGTGAGGGGACAGCCATGGGTGATGTGTTCATCCAAATGGGCCATAGCATTTGTGGATGTGCTAAATCCATGGAGAAAATTGCTAGCCCAATTGGGCATGTTTCAACTAACAGCTGGATCTCTGCCCTTCCAGCCAGTAAACCAGCAGCAAGGTCTGGGACCAGGCAAGTATGCACTGAGCTAAAGTTTTTGGCAGCTCCTAGATCTGTAGGGGAAATCATGCCATTGCTGCTGACTTCAGGAACTAATGGGATCTGGGAATGCTGCTCCAGCCAGTTCAACATGCTGCTAAAGGTACACAGCTGTGGCCAAGCAAATTGTGTGGTATGTTCCAAAGAAAACCTTCCTGCCTTTCCCCTTGCTCCCAAAATAACCAACATGTGGAATCATGCAGGTATCAAAAATCGGAGCTCAACAAGAGACCGCAGAGATTGTCTAAGAGAAAGACAAAGATGCCCTCCAAAGGCAGCACCTGGATAAGACCGGATAGCCAAGGCAAAGGTGTCACAGGTGCAAAAGTCCTTATGGGCTTTCAACTCCATACAAAAGCTGTATTTGACTCCTCTTGACCTGAAGACAGCAAAAAGAAGAAAACAGTAATAGATTTTCTCTCACTGCGGTGAAAGCTGTAGCAGAGCTCTACTGATGGAAACTGGGCAAGTTAATGGTGCTACAGAGAGGTCAACAGTTCTGGCTTTTATTTCACCTCCAAGTTTTGATTCCTGACACAGTTCAGTGTTGCTACAGCTCTCTGTGTTGATAAGAAAGGACTCAGGGCCAGCCAGTGATGTCAAGTGAACAATGAAGGACATTGCTATTGGGCTGCTGCTGGCCTAAGGCTCTGTCCCAGCTGTATAATATCTCACCACAACCCAGTAGTGACTCTGAGGAAAACCTGGTCACCAGAAACCTGGATGGAAACCTGGAAAAGTGTATCCTTCACACTATTAATTAATAAGGGGGTAAAGTCTTTTTGTAGACAAGGTAACTAATAGTTGTTACATTAAACCATAAAACAAAACAAGAGCTGGATTACTAAAGTCATTTATCAAAGCTGGTTATAATTTCATATACAATAAAGGACATAACTGTAGAACAAATGCCAGTTTGGAAGAAGAACCAGAATGGGATGGTTCCCCCTTGCTTATCCTTTGAGGAATGGCAGTGGTAAATTAGCTGTTTGGAGGTGCTCCAAGCATTTACCACCACCCAGATGTGGCTGGGAAGCACTGCAGTGATGTAGGGCATAAATGCTACTTAGTGCTACAAATGGTGCACAGACGCTGGTGTGCAGAAAATAACCATTTACAACCATTCCCAGTGAAATAAAAGTGGTCCTTGGAAAGGGATGAGCGGGCTCAGTATCCCTTATGTCAGCCATGTCCTTTTGAGCCATGTCCTCGTCAGCCTCTCGTGTGAGGGAGGAGACTTCGGTGGCCCACGGATGCCTCATGTGGTCGCTGGGTGTCCTCCAGCAGCGCCAGGAAGAGAACTGCCCAAGGTGCCCCCAGCAACGGGGAATCCTCCGCTGCACTGCAGGTGGACACCTGCCCCCTCTGCGCAGGGATCGCCAAAGGAGGAGGGAGCCGCGGGGCCCGCAGCCGGGCTCTGCCTGGCCGTGCCTCAGCACAGCGGGCTCGCCGGCCCCTGCAAGCGGCTCCTTTCCGACTGCCGGCACAGCTCGCCTTTGGGAGTGAAGCTTTAGCGAGGTCACACTGCGGTGAAAGTGCTTTTCTGCAGCACACCGCACAGATGTGAACTGACACGGGTGCTGCAAAGCATTCTTCCACTTCACCCTGACTTTTCACTATTTTTTCCTCGTTTTTATCACCTAAAATAAAACTCTTATGGCAGGAGGGGGAAGTATCAGTCCTATGCCTCATAAACCAGGCCTCCAATGCCATTTGGAGCCATTCTTTTCCATGATTAAAGCTGGGCTGGATATTTTATTCATAACAACCACGTTAGGCTTTTTTTTTCTGATGTTTGTGCTACTTCCTCCTCAGACCAGACCACCCCCCCCCCCCCCCTGCTTTTTGAGGGCATTGACGTGTATAATGATTTCCTCTCTGCAGGAGCAGAGTTCATAGTATAAGAATAAACATGCACTTTAGCCAAGGGTGAATTCATGACTTTAATTCATATTTTAAAACAAGGCAAGCCTTTTGCTTATAGATAAGCAGATAATGTGGTTGCAGTTGAAACTTAGGCATCAAAACACTAAGAGTGACATTTACAGAACAGGGTCCTAATGGAAGTGACAAAAAAGGAGCAGGGTACAAGCTGTCTTCCTCTGTCCAGATCCTGCCTTTGCCATTAGTGACCTTACCAGTACATAACCCTGCACTGCTTTCCTTGTTAGACATGTGGACTTAATTTTGGTATGTTTAAAAAGGCATGGAAAGGAGATGAGCTCCCTTTGGCTGAGGAGGTGAGGATCTGCAGGGGCTGTTGAGTCACTTTGAAGCAAAAAAGCATGAAAATGAAACTTCAAGATCTTTCATTGTCTGCCAGTCACACAGAGATCCTGGAGCACCTGAGTGGGTGCTTCTTCATACCTGCAAAAAGCTGAGGCAAAACTTGAGAAGGAAGGAAATGCCCTGCACAAAAAGAAATGTAGCTTTGAAAGAATGAAGAGTAAGACAGTCTGGTAAAGGGAGGAAATGAAAACAATCTTGAAAGCTTTCAGAGGCATGAGACTGTCTCACAGAATAGTTTCGTTGCTGCAAAGACATGCAGTTAACGTTAGCGGCAGAGCATCCCCATCGGACAAATCTGAGCACGGATTTATGTTTCTGCTACATTACCACATCTGTTTGTGGGCTTAAATGCCACCTTGGAAATGTGAAAGGTGGACTAGTCAGCATCTCTGGAAATCCAGAATTGGGACTGATCATTCAGTGATCCTGCATGGATGGCAAAGCTCCCCAGAGAGACCTCACGTTCCTCTCCCACTTGAGTAGGTGCATGGTGTAAACAAGTCATGCACAGCTTCAGGAGTCACGTCAAATATATGTCTGAAGCAGTTCACACAAAGCAAGAAACAACAAGCAAACACTCAAAATCAGCTGCATCCCGAGAGCTGAATCCTTTACTTGTTAGTTACCCAGGGTTACGGATGCAGAAGTTGCTCAGTGAGCTGCAGACGCCGGGAAGTCTTGTTTATCTGGGGAAATGTGTCCTTCATCCCCTTGCCTTTGCATGTCAATTATCCAGCTGCCCTGTGGCTTTTAGGACATCCTCCCACAGGCAAGAGACAACATGATGTGTTTCAGGCTTCAAGTGTTCTGTGCCCCAGTGGCCTGATAAATAAGCACATGTCCAGCACACATCCAGATGCTCTCACAGACAGGGCACCAACAGCTGGATTCACTTGCCCTTATCTCCAGCAAGAGCTGTGTCCTTCCCTGAGGAGCAGCCAATTTTCATGGCACCTGTAGAATGATTCACCCTGAGATGTCCATCGCACTGTCAGGCTGGAATGAAACAGGGTCACAGGAGCTTGGGGAGAATGGGCAGGTGGGAGCAATAGACAGCCAGATGGGCAGCCTCATCAGCCTTGTTTCTTTAGCAAACCAAGCTAAAAATTATAACAGCAGAGGACAAATATTTGAGAAGCTGAGAATAAGGCACAAATGTCAATGGTGCATGTGAATCATAGGGCCTAAAAGGATGCCTGGGCTATCTCAGGCAACTGCATTGTGTTACTCCTTTCATACACCATCCTCAAGAATCGTTTGCTCTTTCATTCCACCTACTCAATGGAAAGCTTGAGTTACCCTTTATTCATCTGGTCACTGAACACATCCTCCTAACTTCCAGCTGAATTTGTCTTACTTTCTTGGATAACTTCATTGAAACAAGAACTTAGACTCCACCCAATGAATTTTAAGCTAAAAAGAAAATGATAAATGAAGAAAAAATAATGTCAGCTATAGAAGAGCTGAGACAAGTATTTGGAAAAGATAGACTGCAAGAAGTCTGTTGGTTTGTATATATCTGAATCATGTTTCTTCGTGTTTGTGTCACACCTCTCCAACAATGTGTTCAGGAAGCCAAAGCTGGACTACCACCCACAGTTCTGAAGCCCAGTCTCACAAACATTGTTTTGAGGTTTTCACCCTTTCATTTTCCCTGGTACTTTTTGATGCTATTTCTAAAGTTCAGAAACCCTTTGCTCTACAGTGAGGTACTGTTCTGAATGGTGCTGGGGTTGGAAAAAGGAAAAAGACCATTTTTCTGTTCAAAAACCCTTGATTGTTGCAACATATCTTAAATGAAAAGTGAGGCTGAGGGTGAAATAGCATTGAAAAGACAACCAGAAAATATTTTTTATATGCTAGGAAGTACTGCCTTGTGCAATGACTTTTCTTATCAGCCTCCACTTGATTTCTTGAGTGGCAGTTTTTCATACAACAGCCACCACTTCACCTGAAATCCACAGCAACAACAGGGCTGATGTGTTAGTGCTGTGCAGGAGTCTTGACATTGCTGGCCGGAGGAGACAGCCCCAGGATGGGACTGCAGGCTGTCAGAAAATAGCTACTGCTGCATGTCAGATGCATGCTGTGTAGTCAGTGCACAAGCTTCACCAATCTGTATTTACTTGGGTGTAGATCAAGTAAGGCACCTTTGGTCCACTTACACAGCTGTACCTTGCTTTTCCTCTTACACTTCACAGCAGTTTGTTTCATAGCAGCCTGTGGAGGAAAGGGTCAGGTTGAAGGAGCTTCTCTAGCAAGCAAAAAACCAAATATAGTCTGTGCTGTGAAAAGCTCACTGGGCACACATCAGGCACTGCAGATGAGTGAAATACTATAAAAAGGAAAATGGCAAAGAGACAGCATAAGAGCAGGAGCAGAGGGACTAATTTTTTCTAATTGCAGTATTTGGATAAGGAGAAATAGAAAAGTCCAGAATAGTCTTCATATCCTAAGGCTGGGGGACTTGGGGTGGATTATTTAAAAAGCAAAAGTATGAACAAAGGATTCCTGACTCAGTGTTTAGGTATGACAAGTAGGTGCTGTGTTAGTCGAGGACCTTTTCAGGGTGGAGCAGTCACCTGAGGATCCTGAAAAGGATGTGTCACGAAGGAGAAGGCCTGAAGAGTCCTCTTGAGCCCATGAGCACACCAGCCACAGTCTGGACATGCTACAGTGGATACAGTGGATATATGGCAGTGGATACAAATCCAGATTTGCCCGCAGCCTGAAGTCTTCATAGAAATTCTCTTCTAATTAATGAAATGCCTAGGACTAAAGCAGCAGTCCCTCCCCAAACCACGACGACTGCTTCTGATCAGGAAGTGCACTCTATGTGCTTCCCAGAAACCAGCAGTTCCCATTAAAAACAAAAGACCCAGTCCTTTGTTTCAATGTCCCAGCAGCATAAGCACAGGGAGCAGTGGCAACATTGGCAGCAGGCAGTGGGGTGGAGGGAGCAGTTGAGCACAGATCCCGGGGAGAAAACCATGACCTTTCACAGACTGACTTTTGTTTGCATGACAGAATGGAGGAGAAGGGGAAAGGCTGCAGTGACGTGTCAGATAATTATCACCTGGGTGTGAAGGGCTGTCAGAGAAGTCAACAAGATGCTTTGCCAGCAAGGGCACATCAGTGTCTGGGTTTGCCCATGTTTTGTAGCCCATTGGCGTCATTGCCCCCTGCAGCTGTAAATGCCAGGGAAAAGGCTGCCCAAATCAGGGCATGTTGTGTCTGCTGGCTTTTGCAGTAGAATAGGGCCAAATGCTTTTAGAGGGCTACCTTAGGAGGAGAGGAACTGCAGCCTACAATTGCACTTATGCCTAACAAGAAGGGAGTGGATGAACAAATCCTGCTCAGGAAAGATGCAAGGAGAGGTCTTCTGTAAGCAACAGCAGTGTCCACTACCACCATCCACACCTGCAGCACCATCCCCACTGGTGTCCCACAGCTCTGACATGTCAGCAGATGGGCTGGCACAGAGCTGCACAGCCTTCACTTTGTCACAGACCCTTACATCCGAGGAACCCAGAAACCCTGCATCTGGGATCTTCCTCTATCCAAGGCATTTTCCAGTTGAAGGATGAGGATGTGACTGACCTACACTGTACAGGCAAGAGGAGAAGACAGTCTCCATATAAATGAGATTCTCTTCTTCCATGAACAGAAAAATGAAAATACCTCCTGAAGGTCTTAGATCAAAAGGTAGTGATTCCAAGAAATAATTGGCCACTGTGAATTCCTACATTGTTGGTTGTGTTTTTTTTAAAAATAAGAAATACAGCCAATTCACATAAATATAAATTGGATTTACAGAGGTTCAAGAGAAAGTTATTTCTGCATATTTTTGTGTCTCGTTGTGAGGACATCTTCTGCTTCAGCAGAAGCTATCACAGGATGTGAAGCTGGAGACAGCAGCTCAGTGCTTTGTCAGTTCTACAACTCTAGTTAACCTCGAGTGAGAACACTATCACTGAAATATAATAACAAGTTACTGGGCAACATGATCTCCTGTTTTTCAAGTCATCAAAAAAATTATTCATCTTTCTAGACTGAACCTAATCTGACATTGACCTTTTCATTTAAAGCAAATGAAGGCTCTCAGACTACCTAACATAAATGATGATTTTTTTTTTGTTGGTATTTTTTCCCCCTTAATTAAATTAAAGTGGGTTTTATATTTTAAACATTCCCACACACTGTTGAATGAATGCAATTTTTTTCTGTGATTATTCATGCATTGCAACAACAGGCTGAAAACAGCAGTGTTAATTCCCCTGTGGTTCCTCCAGAATGTATAGGGTGCATACAGAGTTACAGTAGCTCCTGGAGACCTGCCACAGAGGGCTTTATTGTGCCAAGTCATGCACAGAATAATAGGAAATGGCAGAGTGTACTCCAGCATTTCCACTCTAAAGCAGAAGCTTAATGTGATGAAGAGGCTGGGAGCAACGAGAGGCTGCCCTCCTTTCCCCATTGCACAGCACTGCACAACATGTGCATGGTGGCATTTGACAAAGCAAAGCCTGGACCGTTGCACAGCTCCTTTGCTGGCTATGTCCATCCCTGCTTAGCCATGGGATAAGGCAGGGCAGAGGCAGAAGGAAAATGGAGATTATGGATAAAGAGGTGAACTGTGCCATGGTTGGGGTGTTTGGGGCACGTGGACTGGTCACACTGTGGGGCAGCATAGGGTAAGTCACGAGTAGGGTGTCCCCAGTGCCCTTGCCATTGAGTGGGTTTGCAGAAGCAGTGAGGCTGCAAGGACACTGCAGGTCCTGGCAGAACTGGTCCTGGTCTCTGCTACTGCTCAGCACTGCCGGAGATCTGCATAGTGAGACACCCCTGGCTACACCAACACTGGGCACCTGCGCAGGATGGGGAGCTGAATGTCCTCAGATGCAGATAACCTTTTGCCCAGAGTCATGCAAAGAGATATGAGCTCCCTTTAGAAACAGTGGGAAACAAGGGCCAGTATGGTTGGGAGTGTGGTGGGGCCATGCCACAAAACCTGCAAGGCTGTTCCTCTCCAGAGTGCCCTAAGGAGCCTTGACTCCCTGTGATCCTTCCTTCAGTTCAGTTCCACCACCAGCAGGACTCCCCGCACTGGAGCAATTTGTGAAGAACTACAGCCCATGGGAAGTTCTTATGATGGAAAAGTTCATGGAGAACTGTCTCCTGTGGGAAGGACCCTCCCTGGGAGGGACCCCCCTACTGGAGCAGGGGAAGAGTGTGAAGTGTCCTCCTCTGAGAAGGAACAGCAGAGACAATGTGTGATGACTGATCACAGTCCTCATTCCCCATCCCCCTTCAGCTCTGGGGTGAAGGGAGTAGAGAAAATTGGCAGTGAAGCTGAACCCAGGAAGAAGGAAGGGGGGAGGGGAAGTAGTTTTAAGATTTTGTTTTGTTTCTCATTACTCTACTGTGATCTGATTGGCAATAAATTAAATTCATTTCCCCAAGCTGAATTTGTTTTGCCCATGATGATAATTGTTGAATGATCTCTCCTTGTCCTTATCCAAGAACTTTTCATCATATTTTCTCTCCCCTGCCCAGCTGAGGATGTAAGTGATGGCACAGCTTTTGTGAACACCTGTCATCTGGCTGGTATAAACCCACTACAGAGAATTAGGGACCTTCTGAGCAGGAGATTTGATCTGCAATATCATCCTTAATAATCACATTCAGAGGTAATTTGTTCAGTCTGTCATGAATATTTGTATGGTTTTCGCCTTCACAATTTGAACAGCAACCTGTTCCATAGTTTTATAGGTGTTCTGTGAAAAAAGTACTTTCTTTTGTACTTTTGTACAAAACTTGATGGCTGGAATCCCTCTAGTTCTTACAATTTGAGAAACAGTAAATGACCTTTACTTCCTTCACCCTTCTCTATGGCATGCCAAGTTCAATGGGCCCCAATGGGACATAGAGACCTCTACAGAACCTCAGCTGCCTGTAACCCAAGGTGGAGACTCCTGATCCACTTTGCTTCTTTTAGCCAGGAAAGCACTTTATACTCATATCCTTCTCTTCAAATTTTCTAGCTCTGAGATGGGGGAAAGCCACTGCAAGCTGCATACACAGTTGGACTATGTATTACTTAGTAACATAACAGTTATTGACCTATTCATGATTCATTTCCTAACAATAACCTTACAAAACCTTTAAGCCTTTTTGCAATAGCACTATCTTATCTCTTAGCCAACAGTTTCAAACTGCATTGTCTAATATTACACCTCAGCCCACAGGAAATGCGACCTGACTTTTCAGTGCTTCCCACAATTCCCATTGAAGTTGTTCTACTCAAAGTTCCCCTGAAGTGCAATCAGGTAAAGATATAAGCATTCCTCTATGGAATTAACCTACATATTTCTAGTAAGCAAACAACCATCTGTCTCTAGCTGAAATATGCACACTGCAGAACATGCCTGACTAAGCCCTGGTGGTGCCTATGCCTCCCCCGTGACAGTCCTGAGCACTGGAGATCACCACACTGAGGTTGAAGCACTATTTTACCTCACAGAAACCTGTTGGCTTCAACAAATGTTAGCCAGACTTTAAAAGGAGTCCAATCCATTGGAAATTATTAATTAAATTTTAAAAAATGTATGTATCTATGTATGTATCTATTAGGAAAAGGAGTGGCACCTAAACAAATGCATCATGAGTTGGAATTAGGCTTAGCTGTAGTGTTAGCCCTGGTGATTGCCATCTGACTTAACCTGGTACACTACAGAGCCAGACTGAGCTTGCTGTGTCTGCATCCATGCCCATATTTCTCAGAAGAGAAGAGAAAAATCCATGTTTTTCTGTGCTTCAGCATCTCAAAACCTCTGGTTCCTCCTCATTCAACTGCAGGGAAATGCTGTTGCATAGTGTTGAGTAGCGGAGGGGGTCATGGGGAGGCACTGGGAAAATGCATGCCAAGTAGAACACAGCACTGCACCAATTTTAACTTCTCCACAGATTTCTCATTTGGGCCACCCATGGTGCAGGGATCTCAGTGTCAGTAGAAAGCTGCCATTAGGGTTAAGGGTTAGGGTATGGATTTGGAGAACCACCATGCCTACAAGCTCCACAGACCAGGGCTGTAAAAGGCATGTCAAGGAGAGCATGTCACTTCACCAACATTGCTCTGTCCACAACTTCCTGATCTTGACGACTTATGGTACCAGTGACATCAGTCTCCATCCCAAGCCTCCATTAGGGTTAAGGTAACAGTCCAGAGATCTACAAAAGTGGTAGATCCAGGGAAACCAGGGATGGAGAAGGCACGCTAAGGGGAGCACAACACTGCACCAACATCAGTCTGTCCACCTGTTTCTTGTGTGGGTAACCCATGGTACATGCGACCTCAGTCTCAGCCACAAGTGAAGGCTGTCAGTGGTCTCTGGTGAAATACTTCAGTCTCTCAGCATTGGAAATCTTAGACCTTCCCAGTCTGATGTCGATATTGTAGCCTTGAGAAGGGCTATTCAGAGGAAGAAGCACAAAATTGAATCAGACCATTGTGGAAATACTCTAACAGAATTTTTTTCCCCTCCTGTTCATTCAGAGTACAAACATGCCTTGTACTGAGGATCCTCAGCCTTTCCAGGCCTTACAGAGGTTTTACTTATTTTGTAATGTTTGCTAATCAAACTGGGTATTTATATTGTCCAGAAAAACATCCAGTTTTCTTTTGATTCATACTAAACTCCTGGCCAGAGCATTATATTAAGGTTCCTAGAATAATTCAGCACAAATCTGGATATTTACTTTGGGATTGAATTTTGTAGCAGGCACCTACCTCACAGAAACATTCACAAAAATCTGCACAAAATGATGTCTGGTTCTTACACAGCACTTCTCCATAGACAGCAAAACTATTTGCAAAACAGGTCTACATCATTTCACTTTTCTTTAAAATTGAAATTACTCATTTTTATCTAATAAATCAGGAAATTATTTATGTCAAACTTCTGGTCTCATTCCAGAGATCTACCAAATAGTCTACACAGTCTCACAGAAAGTAGATGAAATCATTGGCAGTGTGGCCATATGCAGATCTCCTGACACATGTGCATCTCCTGGGCACCTTTGTGTTGCACAGCCACACGATGTGCCTGCACTGGCCCATGCCATGTCACTGCTGAGCGCTCTTGAGCAGCGTGGGTCCTTAGAGCAAAGACCAAGCAAACACTGGGCTGTGGTAGCAAAAGCAAGGCCCACAGGTCAAGGGAAGAGGCCATTGCCCTTTACTCAGCACTTGTGGGACCACATCTGGACCAAATTTTGTGTTGGAGTTTGGGCTCTCCCATACTGAAAGGCTTGGGCATAGTACAGCAATCCCGCTGGAGAGCCACCAAGCTGGCCAGGTGACTGGCCCCCAGCATATGAGGGGATGCTGAGAGAGCTGGGCTTGCTTATCTTGTAAATGACTCAAATTTTTCCTATGTTTCCATAACTGTAGGTTCTGAAGACCCTAGAAATTGTGCTAGTTTAACAGTGGGTAATAAATCACTGGATAGGCTCTGTTTACCAGTTACCAAACATTTGAAAAGACTTTGGGGTGAAAATCACAGCATGTAAGTTAAGATAGTTATCAAGAGCTTTGAAGTCAACTCTGATGTGAACTTTGCAATTTTTCCAGCTCTTCCCTTTTAAAGATAATAAATAGCATGCTGAACTGAGGAGCATTCAAAATACTTACTAATCTAGGCAAGGTATCTGATGCCATATTTAGTACATCATTTAAAAGGAAGCTTGAGCCCAATCTGTCTTTTATATAACCCGTTATACTAAATCCCAAAAGGTGGAATAAGGCTACTAGAATCAGCTGATACTAAGTGAAAATGTGAGTAATGCTTGAATGTTTCAGAAATATTTTTTTTTTCTCCATAGTTAGCAATGTATGAGTCACTCAGGCTCCCTAGCTACTGCACTGCATGAATGACTCAAAACTCCATCGAGAACAGAGGCACAAGCAGTTCTCTCTTTGTGCCAGATTTTATCCTTTCAAATCACCCTTGCTGTATCTCACCCACTTGAAAAAAAAGGAGAATCTCTTTCCCTATTACTTCCTTCCACTATCCCCATGCAAACCCAGATAAAGCATTGTGCACAATGCTCGTTGTGATTGAAAAAGCACAGGCTATGATGTGTTAAAATGAACTCAGTTAACCTTTTTTAAGAAGTGAAAATGTACATAAACTAGTTGTTTTGCTGAGCTCCTCTGAAGTTCTTGGAAGAGCTAGGACATAGCACTTTTAATCATGCTGGACCTAAATGTCCTCTGTGGAATTTTCCTGTATAACAGAGCTCAGTCTGGAGTCTTGGAAACTGTAGTCAATCATTTCTTTGAGACAAAGTTTTAAATTCAGTTCATTGTGGACTTTGAAACATCTTGGTCCCCAGAGACCTGTACAGCTTTACAAACCAGTAATCCTCCTTTAGTTTAAATGGGATAAATTGCTGCTGAGAGGACCCATTTTAATTTGTACTAGCTATCTCCATCAGAACAACACACACAACCCCATTTTTACTGATGGCTGGATACATGCCTGAAACTAAGTTCTCTCTGCAGAGCTCTGAGAAGCTTTTCAGGGTCACAGGCAAATCTGTTCCTGGTGTCATATTCCCATTTTCTCATCATTTGATGCATCACATGAGTCATTTGCCAGGGACTGAAAGGTGGAAAGGGAAAAATCATGCTGGACTGTACATTAGCTGTCACTTGAAAAAAAAATGCTGCATAATCTGGCTATTGCCTAACCCCATTACCTCACCCCTAGGCTGATCAACAGCTTCTTACTCTCTCATCCACATCTATGTTACAATGACCATGGGGTATTTTGGACAGTGATCATTTCCTCTTCTCAAAATCCGTCCTCCATGAGATCAGTCTGACCTTTTGATCACATAGTGGGAAGAAGTGTACACAGCCATTTGTCAGAGCAGATCTCAGTAAGACAAGCCACTGGTTTCAGTTCTGCAGTCTGTTTCCTATGTATAAGAAAGTTACCAAGTTCAGAAGGAATGACTGTGAATTGTTTTCCTAAGGCATGTTTCCCATTACACATTTGTAATTCAGCTTTTTCAGAAGTTGTTTGAGTTTAATTCTCTTCAATTCTTTAGCCTTCTGGATACAACATCTTTATACACACAAAAGTAACAGCTGTCCAAGAGTCACAAGCTCCTAATGCTGTTAACACAAAGTCTTTTTGCTAGGATTTCTGTTTCAGAGTTAACCATTTCACTGGTAGTTGTCTTAACCATCTGAATGCAACACAATGATCCAAGAATGGGATATTCTGCTAAGTAGGCAAAATACTTCACTGCCAGACAAACTTAGTTTGGATGAGTCCCATCAGCTCATCCAGAGTTTATTCTGTTGTCATCATGAAACAGAGAATTCTTTTGGATCAGTCATGTGTTCTTTTACCCTGGGGCTTCTGAAACAGTTTTTGATCACAAGTCTCAAATTATGGTCACAGACCGCTGGCTTTGTCCTCTGCTTTGGCTAACACAGACTCCTTCTGCTGGTGTTTAGACACCTAATTCAGGAGTCTAAGTTATGCTCTAGTCATCTGAGAACGCAGATATCCAGAAGAACATGGATATATGAGGAATAGGAGATGGAGTTGGGCTTGCTCAGCCTGAGGAAGAGAAAGCTGGAGTAATCTCATTGTTGACCCCAAGTACATTATGGTGTGATACAGAGAAGGCAACTCTTCTCAAATGTGTAGCAGAATTGGATGAGAGGCAACAGACACAAACTGCAAAACCAGGAATTCCAATCAGATTTTAGGAAACATCTTTTCACTTTGAGGACAGCAAAATATTGATACAGGTATTGGCATCTCCATTTTTGGAGATATTCAAAACTCATCCAGACACAGCCCTGAACAACTTGCTGTAACTGGATGTGCTTTGAGTGAGGGATTAGACAAGAGGACCTCCAAGGCTCTTTCCAGCCCAGATTTTCCTATAGCTCAATAATTCTGTAAGTTTGCAGGACATCTCTGATACAGAACAAGAGTCAAAGCCCCCCTGCTAAATTGCTTTTCACACGTAGCTTTAGAAATTTTACACTGGGAATTTCCACGCCACTAATAGTGAATTTTTCCTCTCCTTTGTCTAGTTCACTGAAGTTTGTTTCAGGTGGTGACCTATTTATTTTTTTAATAAAAGTACTTCAGCCAAAATGCTACCTGAAATATTTTGGATGTAGACTAAAATCGCTCATTTTTCTCCTTCTTTTTAGCTCTATTTAGAGCTCCTTGCTCATCATTTTACCAGTTGAATTATTCCTGTATATAATCTCTTCTATTCATTAACTTTTGCTTGTCTGTTGGCTGCAAAGATATTTGGAATTGAAAACTGACAGAATATCAGTATATGTGGTGGCCTTATAATGTGATTAATTAGTGTTTGGAAAGCACTTTGCAATCAGTCAAGGAAAAACTGCAAGGCTATGAGGGTTAACAGTGAGATCTTCTCCCTTACTTTTTGCTTGATTTGTTTTATAAACAGTGACGCAAGCAAATACATCAGGACCCAAATTGGAAAGTCGCTTCTTACTATGTTGGATTAAAGGAATAGAAGATCAGTGCAATGATTTTCCTTGCTTTTTGCAAGATATGACAGCTCTGGCTTTTTCTATACATTTGCAGTCAGCTTAGTTCTCATCAGCCTGTGTTTTGTCAGTTAAGTACTTATCTAAAACCCTTGCCCAGCAGTCTTACCTAATGATGCCTTTCTCACTACTGCTGCTTTCAAAGCAAAAACTCACACAATCTTGTTTGGCATGCTATCTCCTATCAGCTCTTATTCTATTGAGAAAAATGTCTTCAAAAACAACGGGAAACCTAAGAAAATGTGGTAACAAACAGCAGTGTATTAGGGTTTAGGGAAGTGTGATTACAAGCACCATGGAGACCATTGTCAGGTCAGATCTGTCTTCTTAATTAACTGAAAGAGAGAGAAAATATAATGTTAATGAGATTAACAAATGAAATTACCAAATTGTAGGTGTTAATATTGCTAAGTATAGTTGTGCTAGGCATTATTTCAGAAGATATCAACCCAGAAAATAATTTTCTTTCCATTTTTTAAATATTTGTTTCTCACTTGTTTTTTTTTCTTTCTTTCCATCTCACAGAGATTGGAAAACGTTCTTGAGAGCCTCCTGAGGACTGGACAGGAACTGGTCTTCTACTTTAGCTCAGAGATCAAACTCTTTTACAGAGAAGAAAAAGAGTGCTTTTGGTTTTCTCTTTTTCCTAATGTACCAATTTAAAGGTGTCATTCCTTGGGAAAAATTCTAGGCTGCAGGATGAAGTTTTTCTATTTCCTTTTGATGTTTTCAGAATAATCTCTTGGAAAAATTAATTTAGGGACAGGATTATTGGGATGTTTTTTTCCCCATTTTAAGGCTTCTTAGGGTGTTCCTTTGGAAAGATGGAAAATAAACATCTTGGAGAGAGAGCACAGATACACATTTCTGTGCAAAGTAGTGTCAGTTTTATTGCAGAATCTATATCGGTGATTTGGAGATATCTAAAGTCACTGCTGGCAAATGTCATGACTAAGCCAATCACTGACTAACAGGTAAGTAATGTGGAAGACAAGTAATGGGGAGGGCAAAGCTTGCCACAGACACCAATCTGGATTGATCAACTCACCTGCACCATTGAAACATTGTAATACACCGTAGTGAAATTAAAGGATAAGTGTGTGTCATTCAGGAAGAAGACAGATATGCCTTTCTCCATATTAAGAAGTTCTCCACTCACGATACATTTACTAGTAATATTCACACTTGTAATGAAAAAAATGAAACATGTCACTGGTGCCACTGTCAAAAACTGCAGTCCTGCCAACATTTATTAGGAGGCAGCATGCAAACATTGGAAACTACAAAGGAAAGGACTCCTGCCCCTTTGATGTCTGTGCAGCCTTGGCCACTTCCTTAAGCCCTGTTTTAGAGGGACTTTGTAGTCAAGAGTAACAATTCTATTTCAGTCTCATCCACCCTTCCTATTTCTTTATCCTTGATAGAAATTATTAGAAATTCATAATATCTTAGAAAATTTTGGCAGTGCCCACATAGATGCTAGTAACTGCTCCTTCCACACACACAGTCCTGTTCCAAACACTCTCCAGCAAAAATTGACTTTCCATATGTTTTTTATAGTGCATGTCACAAAAGCTTACACAAAGAAAAAGTAAACAGCTGCTACTATAAATCATACAATTCCCCTAAACCAGAGGTCTTTTCTTCTAACTGGTTTTATACAACAGAGCTATGAAGCAGGTTATTCTCAGTATTAGAGAGCTAAATACCTTCCTCCATCATGCACACTCCTGGTTCTCAGTATAAAAGGGACACATGACAAATACAAATACAGTGTGGAGAACCTTACTGAAGTCACTAAGGCTATAAGGGGCACATGAGCCCTCTGTATTTCAACATAATTCAGAGTGCTTGCAAACACTACAGCAACAGCAGTGCCAGCCCAATGCCAAAAGATTACAGAAGGGTTCTCATAGCTCAAGGTTAATAAAGGCTGCCTCCTTCAAATAGATTCTGTGATTGGCAAAGGCAGTACCAAGCTTTTTCCAACTAAATTTCAGTATAAACAATGCAAAACACATTTTCACACCATCTTTTACTAAACAAATAGGTTTGAAGTAGACATGCCATCCTAGGTAAAAGACCTAGGTACATTCACTTGCTGCGTCCCTGGGGCCTAGGTTAAGGATGTCACTAAGAAAATTCCCCGACAGGCACAGCCCTCAGACTTTTAGCTGTTACTACTCCTTCATCTGGGTGGCAAAGAAGTCCAAGGGCGATGATAAGTGTCTCCAGGGTGTTAGGACAGTTGGCAAGGGAGTCAGGAGCACAGCTTATCTTTTCCTCTTTCCTTCCAGTTGTGGGCACCAACACTGAAAGAAACAGACAGACCCAGTTTACTAATACGTGGCTCTGTGGTTGATGTCCCCACCACAATTTTGGGCTGATCTACACAGCACCAGGCCTGCAGGTGTCAGATGGGATCCACCTCTCTGACAGGGGAAGAGCATCTTTGCTCACAGGCTCATGAGCTCCTTCACAGAGCTTTAAACTAGACTTGAAGGGGGAGGAGGATAATATCAGGTTTGCCTGAAAAGCTGTGATCCACAGCAAGTTTATAGGGACAGAGTGCTAGAGAGGGCTCTAGGCTTGTTCCTAGACTGGAGCACACTTGAAATCTTACGGAGATGAGCCAGGGCCTCCTTTGGTAATAGGAGCCAGCAGGGAAACAGCAGTGAAATGCCTCAAAAGAATTAAGGGTTATTCCTCTAAGAAGGTGATACATTCAATAGCCCAGCTGAAGTGCCTCTTCACCAATGCACACTGCACAAACAGCAAACAGGAGGGCTGAAAGCCACTGTGCTGCTAGAGAGTTAGCTCACAGCAGCCATTACTGAAACTTGGTGTGACAAATCCAGTGACTGGAGTGTGGTTGTAGTCATCACACACTGGTGGACTTGGCAGTCCTGGGGAATATGGTCAGGCAAAGAGTAAAGTCAGGCCTCTCCTTAAATTTAGGAAAAACTTCCAGCTGTTCAAGCAGGTCAATAGGGCCACCTGGGAAACTGCCCTCAGGGACAAGAGAGCAGAACAGAGATGACACATCTTTGAGAACTCCATAGAGCACAAGAATCATTGATCCTCAGGTGCAAGAAATCAGGAAGGGAAGGCAAGAGATTGGCATGGCTGTGTCTAGACCCACTGGTAAAACTTAAGGGCAAGAAGGAAATATACATCCAATGGAAGCAGGGGCAGGTACCCAGGGAAGGGTATAAGAACACTGCCCAGATATGTAGGGATGACATCAGGAGGACAATACAATAGATGTGAGAGCAGAACAATGAGTGTACGGGGACTTCAGGAGCAGTGCATACAATTAATGTGACTGCAGTGACCATCACAGCAGTGACACAGTACACCCCCCTGCCCCCAGGGGCCGGGAGAAGGCACAACACACAAGGTCACCATGAGACACAAGTCTCTCATCCCAGGACAGAAGCTGTTTGAAATGTTCTCTAGTCCAGGCCCGTCACAGATGATCTTCCTCTTCTGTGGCTGCAGGAGGCTCAGCCTAGGACTCATGGTGAATTCAGAAGGACAATGTGCCCATCTCCACACCTCAAACCATTGGGTAGGTACACAAGGACTTGTTCTTGGGCACAAGCAATGCATTTGGATGAGCCAGGTAGACTCTCCCAGTAAATCTTACAAGCTCAAGCTGACAGCATCCCAGGAAATAACAGAGGAGGAGGACATGTCCCAGAGCTCTCGCTACCCTAACAGCAAGTTGCTTTTCATGAGTAGATGACTTTAAGACAACAAATGAAATCTACCACTCCAGGTATTGTTTCTAGGTGAGCCTTTAATTTTTAAATTTTAGTATTTAATCTGTCTCCTCACAAACTCACACAGCCTTTCTACTTTAACTAGATTCATTATGAGTTTGCCAGCAGTACATTTTGTCTTGATTTGAATCCTTTGTCTTCATCTTCTCACTTACTGTTGCCCTGGAACTCCATCACTGGCATAGCCCTCCTTTAGGGTTTCAAAGGCACCAACTCTAGTCATGGCGCTATGGAAAAGGAAAATGACTGTCAGCTGCTTTCTTGGAGGCATTTTTGTTTTATGTAGGGTGAGAAAAATTTCTGAGAGAAGCATTCATTTGTTTAGTAATGAAGTCAGCCAGCAAGTTAAGTGCTTCTGCCAGTAACTGTCTCCTTATTTCAGAAAATAAGATTTTAAACTTTGAAAATGAAATTCTGTGAACAAAGCACTTTTTGGAAGCCTTGTCTAGACACAGTCTTCTCAAAGTACAGGGTTTTTTGTTGTGCTTTTTTTTTTTTTTTTTTTTTTTAAATTTTTCTCAGTTCCCTAATTGCCATCTGCCATTAAAATCAACAGGAATTATGCTTGTATACCTGAGGAAACATGTGTCTAGTAGTTCTTAGAAATTAGAAATGGATTAATTAAAAATGGATTTCACATTAAAAACGGAGGAATCAGCTGACTATGTGCTGTAGAAAGGAAAAGAGCTGACTTAGAAAGCCTTAAGAATCTGGGTTATCACAGGAATTCTGCCAAGGCATTTATCTGTAGTGGTAGATACTGAGATTTTGACTTGCACACTTCTAAAGAAATATAGACTGCTTTATTCCCTTGTCCCAGATAGATTAGTCAAGTACTTAAGCACTTTTAATCTTTTAATTAATTGTATCAGCTAAGTGTATATTTAAAAACTGAATTTCTGTGCAGAAATCATCAAAATATTAATCACTTATTGTACACCCCTCTTCTCCACAGCCTGCCAAGCACTGAGTCATAATTCCATTTTATTCTATTCTTTCCATTGCTGCACAACAATTACACAGTCTATGAGAAAATTATATTTATTGTTTAATCATCAGGGAGACCAGCCTTTCACAAGAGAAGGAGACAGCAGTCTGTGCAGATAGATGACTTAAGGGAGGGTTGCAGAACATGATCTGGTTAAAAGTCATCTAAACTCAGTAAATGGAAGATTTAGTAGCTGTGGTGGGAAGTCATCTCTTCTGGCAGACTATTTTGAAAGAAAAATTGTAAAGGAAGAATACAACTGCTGTTCTCACATTCACTGTGCCAGCCTGCAAACTTTTTATTTTCCAAAACTTTGCTAACCTAGAAGAAACAGAAACTGCATGTGACTGTTGTTGAGGGTTTGGATTGTAAAATAAAATCCAAAATAAGTCTTTCCCAACCACATATTGTTTTATTTGCCCATTGCGAATGGAGCAACACCAGTGGCTAAACATGGGAATAGGTCCAGTCAAATGACTTCTCAACCTCATCCATGCCAGCATGGGTTTTAGAAGCTGTGCTTCCCCAGAAACATATCCCTAGTTAGCACTGCAGGGCAATCCCTCCCTCCAGACCACTCAAACAGAAACAAGAAAAAGGACATAGGAAAATTTGGCCGCACAATGCTCATTTAAAAAAAATGCTAAATATATAAAATCTGTTTTCAAAGGTTCCAAGGTTGGACAAATATATAAAATCTGTTTTCAGAAATTCCAAGGTTGGACACAGTGATCTTCTGCTTCACAAGGAGTCAAATTGCCTTGGCAAAATCAGTGTTTCAGGATGTGTTTTGCAGATATAAACATTAATTCGTTGTAAAACTCTTCCTGACTAGACAAATCAGATGCCCTTAGATAATAGCTCAAATCAACCTGCCCAGGTCAGGGCTGTGCAGGCAAGTAGCATGTGCACTTGCACTTGCACCTGGGCAAGGATTGTGCCCAGGCTGTAATTGCTCATGAGAAAGCACAGTGAAGGACTATACCCGACAAACAAATAAATTCTATCTGTAAATTGCAGTGGAGTCTTATCCCAGATGTGACTGCTCTCTTCAAGTCAGACCTTGTGGCTGGGACTGAGCTCTCCAGACCTGCCTGGACCCGCTGCCAGTGAGGGCACTGGCTCTCCTTTAGTCCCTGCAAGCCAGCCTGGTGCTCATGGGCTGATGGAGAATGGGCTGTCAGTGCGTGCTGGACAGACACCCTGCCAGGGAAATCTGCTGCAGAGCAGTAGCTTCTTCAGCCACTGGGAAAGTGCAGATTTACCATGTTAGAGGTCACACTGCTACATCTGGTTTCTGACAGCATTGAGTTAGGACCAGGGTCAAGTCAAACCAAAAAAAGAGGCCTCAGGTGAGAGACTAAAGCTCTGGCAGCCGGGGGCTTGCAGTTACAACTTTAAGCCAAACTTCTGACTCATGCTAGATGTGTGAACATGAGCAATGCAGTTGGCTCCTTGCTGCCTAAATCAGCTAGGCTGGATGATTGAGTCATGGCTGGACCTCCCAGAATCCAGATGCAAGGTCTGAAGTGACCTTTCTAGAATAAATATGAACAAGTTTGCCCATTGCCTTCAACTCGCATATAAGTGTTAGTCTGTGCTAGAGAGCTTCAGTGAAGAGGATGAGGGAGAGAATGACATAAGTTCCCCCTTCCTTAGCACAGTGGAGAGCTTCTTGTAGAAATGAATGGGGCCTTTTCTCCCTTACACTGTGGGAATGCTACTTTCCAAGGAGTTTGCACTCAGCTTGCCTAAATATACACGTCTCCATAACACAGCACACGAGTGCACCCGGGGCATTGGAAGGAGAAAAAACCCATAGAATCATGCAAGAATGGAGATTGGAGTGGCCTCTGGAAGTCATCCAGGGTGACCTCTACTCTCTTTACACCCCAAGGACTGTTTCCAAAGTTAAGTCAGCTGGCTTACAGCCTCGTTGAGTGAAGTTTTTAATGCCTCTGAAGACAAAGAATTTGTGGAGGTTTTGAGAAACCTGTTTTAGTGTTTGACCATCCTCACTGAAGAAGTTTTCCTTATGTCTAGTCAGAATTTCCTTTGCTGCAGCTTGGTTTTCATCTTTCTCTGTGTACCCAGAGAGTTGTCTGGCCACATCTTCCATGTAGTAGTTCCCTTTCAGGTTAAAAAATCAGTCTGTAGCTTTTGTCTTCTCCAGCCTAATCTCAGCCCTCTGGGTGTTTTAGTGGTCCTTAGCTGGACTTGCTCTACCTTTTCAGCATCTTTCTTGCAGCAGTGTCCCTAAGCTGGACACTGTAATCAGTATGCAATCTCACTGGTGATAAATAGAGGGGACTAGTCTCTTCCCTTGGTCTGTTGGTTATGCTCTTCTCTTTCTGTGTATTCCAGTATGCATCAGTCTCTGCAAGGGCACACAGGTGACATATTCAGCTTGGGGCCCATTTCTGGTGAGCTGCTGTCTAGCCACACTGCCCTCATCACGAGCAGTCACACAAGGTTTTCTGTCCCAGGTGCAAAACCTCAGGAGTGAATCCATGCTAATTAACACACCTATTGCTTTGGCTGGAGCAGTTTATAGTCAGGACAATCTGCATATAGAGGGTGGTGGGCTCAAAGATGCTCCTCTCTGCCTTACTAGGCAGGCTACTGGGGAACTGAAATGCAGGGCTCTGTCTGGCAAGCAAGCAGAGACATATCTGAACCATGATCACAAGAGAGGGAGAAAGAGGTCAGCTGGATCAAAGATTTCCTCTTTTACTGGTCTAGCCAGCTCCTCACTCTAGATGGGTTCCTGAGAACAGCCCTTACTGAATGGGCCTATGGCTAAAGCTGGTCCTCAAAAATGGGAGGAAACATCCAAGTATGCTTCCCTGGAAGCTGAAATCCCTGTTTTACTCATCCTCAAATGAAGCAGGAAGTGTGTTAGAAGCAGAAGAAATCTCTTGTTGCTGCTGTAACCTAATACAGACTTCTGTCCATGAATCCTGTTGTGTTACAGCTGTAGAGCTGGTGCAGAGGCAGGCAGGGTTTTGACTCCTAGTCTGTGGCCATCCTAAGTGGATACAGATCTCAGGATAAAATCTCTGCCAAGGGCTATGTATCCTAAGTGGATACAGATCTCAGGATAAAATCTCTGCCAAGGGCTATGCAGGGAACAAGGGGGCATTCAAAGTCAAGGGTCTACAACTCCACAGCTTTCAGAATCCTGGTGACCTTCAAGAGAGAAAGGGGGACTTGTAATTGGCTCTTCTGAACCAACATGGGAATTCTGCTGAAAAATCCAGCAGAAATCCAGGCGACTTGAGGAGAGGACTCAGTGCTGCCCATGGAGCATGAGACAATGTGAAGACTGCCTTTCCAAGCTGGGCGCTGCAAAAGTGCCTCCTCCACGTCTTTTCCCTGGAGTGTCTCGTGTAAGTCAATGTTATGCTCCTGCCACATCCTGTAAGTGTCACAGCGGTGACACCCAAGTTAGATTACAAGTGCCTGGGGCAAATTCACATGAGTCCTGTTCCTAATGTGAAGTCAATTAAAATCAAGTAACGAAAGAAACACATCTAGTCGTAGATATTCATGGTAATAAAGAAACCCCATTATGCTACTCATGCAATATAATTACTAAACATCAATTTTTGAGATCACATCAGGAAGTAGCTGAAGCCACAAAACCAAGATATTTGTTTTAAGGTGAATTTCAAGCCTTTACAGTCTGTAGATAAATAGATTCCATTTTCTCTTCAGGATATTAAAAAGCTGGATCTTAAACACAGCATTGAACCGTACAGTTAGTTCTGCACTTTGAACACCTACTCTGTAGCAACTCTACCAGAAATCATTACAAAGAAGTCACCTGTGGTTCTGATTTGGGGGAGTGGCACAATTAGGAGAGTGTGGAAGCTTTAAAGCTGGGACCCATCATTTCAGTAATGCAGAGCAACACATCAACATCTTAGTGACCCGAAGTAGCTAGCTCATCCTGATTCCTGTGAATTTAACTTAATTTGCTCACTTTGAGCTTTTTTCTCTTTTATAATGTCTATGAATCATTGCAACATCCAGAATGGATACGGACAGAATGCTTCCCTAGCTCAGAGATAACAGAGCCCCTTGCTTAGTCAGGAGAATGATTTAAGAAAATCAATGGCTTTGCTTTGGTTACAAAATAAATTTAGATAATAACAGAGCAAGAGCTAAACACTTGGAATGCCAGCAGGGGGATGTTTCATTTGACTTCTCTTATATACCAAAAGTTTGCCTGACGGCAATTTAGATAAACATGTTTCTCAGCAACATCAAATCTTAGGAAAACTCCTATAGCTATTATTCCATCACTAAAATATTATGAACAATCATATTAGGGACTTGCCTTGCCCAATAAGGGAGCACCATGCACCCTTGCTTTGTTCACTCTAATACAGGGCTGAAGCTAGGACTATCCTAGATCTTCAGGCCACATGATCTTGATAGAATGATAACCTTAACTTACAAAATGCTTGCAGTCATCTACAGAATCAAATGTGGGTGTTGATAATTTTTTAGGCTGAAGCACAGTTCAGTCCTGCTCATGAATGTTGACTTTGATCAACACATGCAGCAATTTTGCATTTCCCAGCTCAGGGACTCCTTCGTTTTCCTGTCTCCCTTCTCCTCCTGCCTTTGATTTCAACTCCCAATACACCACAAGAAAGTATTTGCAGCACACCTTTACTTTCTACCCTCTGTAGTAGGACCCTGCAAGCCTTTAGTTTTGTCTACATTGCTAGCAGCAGTAAAGTCTGGTGGATTGCCTCTGACTCCTACCCTCTCTTTGGGATTAAAGGTGCTAAGAAGATGTTCTACCTCCTCAGTGCATATTGATTACATACATTGTTCATGAGAGCTTTTCTCTATTCACTATGAGTTTAAACTGTGAAATACCCTTAAGGAGCACCCATGACAAAGTAGAGTAAATCATGGAGCATTCAATAAATATCTCAGCTGTCCCATAGGTTAAAATATATTACTTTTAAATTCATTAATTTCTAAACAAAGACAAACTTCAAACATACACAGCAAAATAAATCTTCTATATTCCTATTCTGTACTCCTATCTGGCATGCAGGTGGTACAGAAGCTGAGAGAGGTCTGTATTTCCCACAGCTTCACATTTCTGGTGGAAAAGTGCAAACAGCCGTCATGAGCAGCTTCCTCAGGCTTCAAGAGGGCTGAAGGAGAACACAGACTTGTCCCTGTAGAATCCCTGGCCCTGTGCTACCCAGAAAAATTCCTTCCAAAGTGTCTTGTTTCTCTCATCATTTCACCTGGATGCAACACACACAGCAGGTGCTGGATTACCACCATCTCCTAGACAACCGTCGTGATCTGGCATTAATACTGTCACCACAAGTTCCCTTGGCTTGCCCTGGCTGGCCCCTGTAGTCCATGGCTGGAGGTCTTACTCCAGAAGATACATCCACCCCTGCTGTAATTCACTTAATTGAGGCTAACCATGGCGCAACCTTTCACCATGAGGTTGCTAGAACTGAGTCACCTACACTCTTTTAAAATAAGTCACTGAGCAACCGTGACTTGGTAAAATGTTCAGTCACAACAGATGTGGGCAGAGTTAGGATTAGTCATGGAGGATGAAAAGGCTTCATCAGCCACTCACCCTTAGAAATGACATTTCCACACAAAATAAATTCAATTTAAAAAGCAACCAATTTCATACATATGAAGGAAAGCCTCCTCCTAACTGAACTTTTGTTCATTGTGTGCATCAGTGAAGCCTACAGTGAAAACTAGCCTGCTTCATGCTCAGGGCAGCAAGTACCTGTCTTTGAAAAGCTTTCTGTTAGCCTGTAGTCATCATCTAGTTCCAGTGGGTCTGCAGGGGAGAGATGAAAGGGAAGGAAATGCTTGGTTCCCTGACAGCAACCCTGAAAGAGCTGCCACCTGAGGAAAGTGACAGCTGAATTAGCAGAGATCAGTCCCAGGGAATGCTTGTATCTCCATGATTTTACATGCACATTTCCTCTAGAGGAAGCCCAGGAAAATCCCTCAGTCTTCCCAAGGAGAGCAGAGGTTTTGGAGGAAGAACAGGACTGAAGGGAAATGGAAACAATCAAGACAACACAAACACCCTTAAAACTTCATGTTCAGGTTGATGTATGACAGAAAGTTAACATCTGCATTATTGTGCTCAAAAATGGAGGAAATAAAATAAAAACAACCAAGAAGTTCCAACTGAAATCTTGGCTGAAATATTTTTCAGCTGCCTACTCAATACTGGAATAATTGCTCCTTGCATGCCTCAGGCACAAATGCCACCCAACAGGGGCTGCAGAGCTGGGGCTGTCCAGTGTGACAAGGCTCTAAACTCCAGCAACTGTGGCCACCTCAGCCATGTGTCCCTGACATTTCAACACCCATTGCTCCCTGACAAATGCAGAGGTCATGGCATAGTGGCTGTTGTTTTCATCTCTGAGCACTTCTACATCACAGTGACATCTGCAACACAGTGATCCCATCTCATGCAAACCGACAGTTTCCACACAGCCCGTATTTGTAGCCCACATTGGCAATCATGGTATGGACCATGGAGGAATTTCATCTGATAAGTACCTTTTGCTCCAGAGGTGTCAAAAACTCACCTTTAAATGGGATGCATGAACTTTGCAGGTGACCACTGCAAGCTTGATCCTGTGAAGAATTCAGTGGAGGCAGGTGGACATCTAAAAAGCAAAATCATGGCTGGCATCTTACTCTTTATGACCCAAATATTCAGCTAAAATACTTCAAATGAAAAAAGTCAGTTGGCTTGCAGTCATCAGTCCACTGTGTATTGAAGAGAATCTCCAGTGGGAGAGAGTTTATTAAACAGATGCTACAGGATACAGCAATATGGGGCAGAAAGGAAAACAATATGATGAAATTACTTCTGTCTCAGATACCCAGTACAGTTTTTATTAAAGTCAACAGGAATTGCACACATGGCTCCAGAAGCAGGCACAGTCCTTCAACAAAGCGTTAAAGCACAAGCTATGGGAAAACTTGTAAGGTTTGAGCCCTATGATGGCTAAATCATAGCAACCCTTGATGCTTTTTACAAACAGTAAGACTTGCAAATATTATGTGTGCAAAACCCTAAGTCTGACATCTCAGAAGAACTGAAATTTTACACCAGTTCCTCTGTGGAGAGTTGCAGGAGAAAACCCACAGGCAGTGCCAGGCAGAGGAAGAAGTTTGCCACTTCCTCCCCTAACAGAGAAGCAGAAGCATATGTGTAGATGCAAGCAAGCAACAAATAAGGATTGCTGAGATTTTTTCTGAATCAGACAGGGAAGATTTATATCATGTGTAGTGATACTAGACTGCTTTATGTGCTCCCTTGTTTTTCCCCCAGTCAGACCAGGTGAAGTATTTAGGGAACTTTTGAATTTAATCACCCATGGACTATGCTGAGTAACTGGTCTGTGTAAGGAAGCAATTAAGTGTCGTGACAAACTCCACAGCATTTGGCAAGATTTAGCTGCACAAAGAGATCCTCTCACTCACCATTGACACACAGCCCTCTTGCATTGCAGCTGCTTAAGAGTGCAAGCAACATTCCTCCAAAACCACAGACAAGACATGAAACACCCTTCTGTAAACCCACCAGTAGGCCCATCAGCATCTCCAGTAGAGCTACCAGCACCTCCCCACACCACAATGCATCAGGAGAGCTGTGACACCACAGAGTGCTCATAGCCCACCCCCATGGCAAGTTATGCCATCCAGCAGTAGCTCCCACTAGATCCCATCAGGTGGTGGCTGAAGATGACAACATCACGCATACAGCCATGTGCACAGATGACGGCAGCCCGGCAGGTGTCTGGTGACTAATGAAGCCATCAAGGGAGCTTAGGTGCAGGGTCCTGGTTAGATACCGGTCTGAAGAAGCACCTTTTTGCTCTGTAGGGAAACAGTGGCACAGTGGAAGGTCTGAGAAAGAGAAAGGGAGTCAGGGGTCCTTCTCTCCCTGTGCCTGGCTCTCAGCGGCCATGGAATGGAGGTTCGCCGGTCGCTGTCCCGCCTGTGGCCGCAGGGCAGACACGCGAGTGGCCACCTCCGAGTCTCTGCCGAGACTGTCGCGGGTGGCGGTGATTGCTGCGGCGTGGGCAGCACAGCAGAGGCACAGAGCACGAGGAAACCGAGGCAAGGGAATAAGGGAGGGACACTTGTCTGAGTCTCCAAACGTTGAATGTCGAAGTCGGGGCAGAGTGAGTGACAAATCCGAACCTGAACAGACTACTTTTATAGGGATGGGGGGAACATGGGGAGGACACAACCTTTTACCAATAGGAGGGCATCAGGGGAGGGCTGCAGGGTAAGAGCTCCCCAATAGAAGCCAACACGGGGAGGGAGCAAACCTTACAACCCAATTCTGCTTCGAGGAAGGGATGAAAGACAGGGAACACTCCAGAACCAAAGGAGTGTGCTATCTTTGACAGACAGGGGTGAGACAAGGGAACAAGGGAGGTATACAGGTGGATTGACGTGGATTGACATACATTTTGGCGGGGAAAACTGTGGTAAACAACTCAGGACTGAACCCTTAGGGAAGCCAAATGGGGTACATAGACTGAACCACTACAAACTTATAACAAGGAATATTAAAACATACTACAGAAGAGCAAACTGTAAAATAACAGACTACCACATCTCCCCCCTGCAACAGAAACAGCAACAGCCTAAGCTTTCCACACTGTATAATGTTACTTCATTCCATGCTCACTTCCAAGGACTTCCACTTATTTATGCAGTGAAAAGCAAACAGAAGTTCTCAGTGTGGCTTAATGATGTCATTGCACTGCTAATTTGCTACAAAACATTGCAGGCATGAATTTTGCCATCTAAGTTCATAACAGGTTTGTAATTCACACTGTTGAAGGGCAACATCGACTCATACCAGTCAGCTGAGTGTGTGCCAAATGGAGGACTCTAGCCATGTGACAAATCAAAAACACCATTAACAAGGGAAACTTCTATTGATATGGAATTTCTTGCCTCTGGCATAAAGAACTTCTTCCTTTGGAAGGTAGTGCAGTATTGGAACAAGGATCCAGACATACAGTGGCATCTCCAGCCTGGAAGGTTTTCAAGACTTGACTGTACAAAACTACTTCTCATGTGACCCAGCATCAATGATATTCCTGCTTTAAGTGGGAGGTCAGACTAGAGCCATTTGCAACCAACATTTCTATGATCTTGTGAGCTCTTCCTGCAATCTCAGAATATTTCCAATGCAAATAATTTTCCACATTAAAAATGAAAGAGAATGAAGATTTGCATGGGACTAAAATATACTTGATCTTTAAAATGATCTTGAAATTAAAATGATAGGCATTTGAGAGGGACGTGTTAATGGACTCATGCAACTGTGCACAATAGTGCAGGCTATTTAGAGGCAGACCCTGAGATGAACATGACTTTCCCACAAGCTCTCTTACTGAAGAACGGAATGTTGGAGAGGGACAGTTGACCTTTAAGACGCCAGCACAGTTGTGTTAAATTTCCCTTCACAGTGAGAAGACTGTCAAATGTCACCATTCATTCATTGTACGACTGGTCAAAGCACAGGGCAAAGCTGCTACTGCATTTTTCACCCTAGAGCTTTGAAACAAGTAATTTTTATTTTTTGTCTCTCATTCAGGCCAACAGCTCTAGCATGAAACCTTCCTCGGCAAAGCAAATTGAGTTGCAGAGACTTTTATTCATCTTCCCCAACTTCATGTGCTTTAAGATTTCCATAAAGCAGAGAACATCTGTATGAAGACTCTGTCCTTGATGGAGATAACTATCAACACCAAGTCACATGTTATTTCACATGAGGACTGGCACTGTCATCTTAATCCAGTTTCATATACCAAAAATTGATTTCTCTGCAGGAGAGGTAGAGTTGTTAAGTGTTATGTACTCTTTCATGTTAGAGCTGCCCCTTTTACCTTCCCATTGAAAAGTATCCTCAGTTAATCCAGGTTATGAATCAAGCCTCATATTAGTCTCACCACACTACTCTGCACCAGTATGACTAATGCTTGCCCTTTAAACATCCTGTGACACTTGTAATAAACTTGTTTGCAACTGACCAAATTCAGCTAGGGAAAGGCAAGACTGAATAGGACCCAGATTGCAAAGCTCTGGATTTGTTCTGTTCCCTTCTCATTCATTTCTAGGGTTACATAGGTCTGGCAGAGTGGGGGTTCCTGCAGTGATGCCAGCAGGGTAACAGCAGGGAGCCAGAGACAGCCTACCCATGGAGCCCTACAAGTCAGGGCACAGGGAGCAGGGCTGCTGTAGTTCTGAGTATTTCTATGCTGCACAGACACACATAGGCAGCTCCTACCTAGGCTGAAATGTTATTGTACTCAGCGTGGTGCATGGCTTTCAGGAAACACAACATGACCCCTGTTTCCTGAGGGAGACAGAACAGGACCTGGACACGGATAAATCCTACAGAGATTCTCCTGCCTCTGCCTTTTTATTTCATTAGCAAGTAAACTTAATGTTTTTTCAAAAAAAAAAAATCTTGCATTATTTTCTTTTCTAAAAAGCAAAGCCTGTCTTTGCAGTGCCTTTGGAATGCCCTCAAAGTATGACATGTGGATGCCTGTTGCAGAAACAGAAGGAGCTTGTAAAGCACCAAACTACAGTTTTTGAGTTTTAGTTTCAGTGGTTCCCAGTCAGATGCCTGTGACACTGATTTAACTGTCAGTGTTGTTAACAATTTCACAGCTTAGAGAGGGGTAAGAATGGGAACATTGAATTGCTCTGCTAGTCCTCAAAATGTGTGAGTGTGTGTATGCATATGCGCATGGGCGTATATACAAATGTGTGAGCAGGGATAGAAAAGAAAGGAAAACTAAATAAACCATATAGGCCACCACCATACAGATAGTGATTTCAGAGGGTGATTGGTTTAATTTTCTGTAAGGAATTTCCTACAAAGGGGCTTAACACTATAAAAACTGGCTTTTAGGCTTCTTTGCCATTCACAAAATCTGGCATGAAGTAGAGAGACTCAGCATAAGTTATGACAGCTTCAGTGGGTGGTAAAATTAGACAAAACCAATCTTTCCATCCCTCGGAGCAGACAGAGCACTAGGTGTGGGTGGGGACTAAGGAGCACCACAAGACAACACAACAGCCCCCAAAAAACACCTTACAAGGAACAGTGATATCATATGTTGTTGCCAAAGCTGATATAATGTTCATGCCATTTGCAAAATAGTTATGCTTCAAGCAAACCCTTCTGAAGTCTAAAAAAGAATAGGCACTGAGAAAAGAGATAAACATTTATTTTAAATTTTCTTCTGCGTGGAACCAGCTCAATTCTAAACTAAAAATTATGGAAATAGCCAGGGCCCATTGAAAATTTCTAAAAAGGATAAACGTCGCCTCCAATTATGTTGCCATGTACTGAAAATATCTTGATCTTAAAATATCTTGAGAAAGACCTGAGACTGAAAAAGTAATACCTTTGCTCTCTCCATGTGTCAGTGGTTTTCTCATCCCTCACTTTGTGAACTTAAAATTCAAAGAAAAATCTGTAAGAAAAGAAGAATGATGACAAAGACCTCAATACCCTGAAAATCATCTCTCTACTTCTCAAGGAATATCACTGTGAAAATGGCCAGACAGCTCAGGAGAGGGCAACAGTTGTGTTCTGTATTTTGTTTCTAGCAGTGAAGAAATGTAAGTTCATTGATTTCTGCTACAATGATAGTGTGAGACATCATCTTATCTTTCCTATGCATTAGTGAAGGTGGTTAAAAAACAGTGTATCTTCACAGCATCTTTTCTGTCAGGCAAGTTATTATTCAGTTCCACAAGGCCAAGAGCAAATTATACTAACATGACCAGATTACAAAGAGCCTTGAATCTTCCTGTGATGTAGCAGCTTGTCCTTATGTATACATGTCAGCCAGACATCTACTGATCTGCCTGTGGTAAATGTGAACCTCTTGTTTAGTTAAAGATGCTCTTTAGGGGACACTGGAGTATGCAAAAAAAATTTGCATGCAACCTCATACCTATCATACCCTGTATCTAACTTGCAGTATCTCTATCTGGAGCATTTTATAACCGTGAGCATTTTATAGTGTTCAGAACCGTATTAACTAGACCACAGGAACCATAAAATGTGTCTATTTCTATAATTTTTTAAAGACAGCTGATAATTCATAGAATCGTGGTTTGGGTTGGAAGGGACCTTAAAGATCACCTAGTTCCAAACCCCTTGTCATGGGCAGGGATACCTTCCACTAGATCAGGTAGGTATGTATTAATTGTTAGTATGTGTATTAATTACTATTCAATGAATTAAAGGTAAGTATTAATGCACGTACTTATGTTTGCAGGGAGAAACTGAAGATCCTTTCCCTCATTCCATGGTGGGTATGTGTGTACCTGGTGAAGGGGACACATCCAGTCAGAGAGGGCTATGTCTGGCCTTACAAAACATTATCAGCCCTTTATTCTAACAGATTATTCCTCTTCCTGCATCCTCTGGATGCAGCCTCTTACCTGAGTGTGCAAGATCCTCATAAGGATTAGTGGTTTTTTCTTTGGCCAGCAAGAGCCCTGGATCCTATTTTATAAGTCATGAGCTGAAGTACAGAGAAATTTCCCTAACTGTCAGAAGTCACGGGAGAAATCATAGGGAAGTGGACCGGAACATGGCTAAATGAGCCCAATGTCCAGATCACGAGGCACGGCCCTGAAGAGCTTACCCAGCTCATAGCAAAACAAGTGAGGATGACAAATACTTATGCAAAGGGTATTTAGAATGCAAATGGTATGCATTGGATAATGCAGAGCAAAAGTTCCCTGTGATAACAGCAGGGTTTGCTTAAGGGTATAGGAATACTAATGTCAGAAGGTAGCACCTACAATGATTTTATTTCATATGTATTCCCTCACCCTCTGAGGTGACCATCAGGCACCTCTGACTGTCACTGTAGAGCTAGTAGGTAAAATAAAAGCTCAGTCTCTCCCTGACACTCCCTTCAAGGAAATTGTTTGGATTTGGTCATTGGGTTTGCTTGTTTTCAAAGGGATGACGTGACTGTTATTGGAAAGATGAGTCAGTGAAATGAGTTTTGCCTTTCTGGAGGCGAGAGTTATTGGCTGCTTTTAAAAAAAATGTAACCCCAAAGGGCCTCAGGGCAGCCTCTGAATGAAGTTTTGGCTCCACACTCTCAACATTATCCCTGAAAAAGACAAATTTAATGAGTCATTTTTTGTCTATATCTGTGTTTAATAGAGTTTTCTCTTGCCTCAAGTAAGAGGGGTTTGCTTGATCAAAAGTGGGTGAACCATAAATATATGACAATAAACAGTATTATTTCATAGTAGATAAACAGAAACATGGTTGAGCACAAGGTAATGCTAAATTTGGCTGTTAGTTTTTGCTATTTTCAATCTCTGTAATATCAGACATGTGATATGGCAAAGCTTCCTTTCCCTACAAAAAGCCCTCTGGAATCAGAGAGAAGGACGAAGTTAAATATCAAATTAAAGAAATTCCTTCTTAAGTGGGCATCATTTTTAAACTGCATGCTTTTAGACTATTGGAAGGTTATTCTTCTTGAATCAGAGTTGCAACACTGAATGCAGTTACGCTAAAATGGAAATGCCTATAATTTGAAAATTTAATAACAGAGCAGCTACAGATATTTTCTAACATTTGCTCTCTCTTTATAACCTTCAGGGTTTTTTTAGCATATAAGCCCCAAAGCCTTTTCCTCTGATGCAAAACCTCACGTGGAATACTGTGTGTGATTTCAGGCTCCTCAGTCCAAGACAAACTCTGGAATACTGGAATGAGTCCTGCAGGGCACCACCAAGGTGCCTGGGGTTGCAGTACTAGTTGTATTTTGGAGGTGTACAAAGGATCCTTTTCATTTAAATTATTTTATTATACTATTCTTTTCCCCTTCTTTTTTCTTCTCTGTGTTCAGTACCATTCTGGTAAGCCTAATTTACTTCATCCCATTTTGGCAAATAAGGATGTATAGCCCAGGAAGTGATTTGACCTCACCAGGTTTCTAGGTGTGGTTTGAGACAGTGTTTTTGTACCTTAAAAACTGAAACCTGACCCTCTGCCTCCCTGTAACCAGGCAGAGAGGGGCTGTTAGAAATCCCTATAGAAGTTTGCAAAGGTCAGCGAGGCTTACTTGCTGGGGTTGACAATTCAGAATCACCCTTTGCCCTCCCCATTGCAGAGCTTCAGGAAGCATCACTGCCTTTTAGATTCAGTCAGATTGGCTCCCTCAAACCCCCTTGGTGTTGTCTGTTCAGTATATTAAAGACACTTTATATCAAACTAGGTCTGAATCAAGCTTCCTAGAGCACAGAGATTCTCCCCCTTGACTTTGTTCTCCTTTACTTGTTCACTCTACTTATTAATTCTGCCTTATGCAACTTCACTTTTCACTCTTCCATTTTTCTTTCTAACATTTTACCAAATTTACTGTTTGATCTCCGAGAACATTTCTCTAAGCCTACTTTTCTTACAAAATCTCTTTACTTCTAACTATTTATGGCTTAGCCTCTTGTTCCACTGCTACAATTACCTCTCTTATTCTTTCTCGTCTTCTTCCTTTCTGAAAATAAAAAAAACAGCTCTTAAGTCCCTTTTCCTAGCTTCTCCATCCTCTCATATTTTCTCACCTGTGTCTTCTGTCTTATTTTGTGCTGTAAACCTTTTTTTATTTTACCTGGCTTCTCACCACTCTATACTCCAGGTTGTTTCTCCGCTGTTGTTTCCCAGTTCATTTTCCATGGCACTCACTCTGTTGCTAAATAAATAAATGGCCTTTTCCCCTGCTGTTGGTGTTGGCCATATGACATTATTCTTTTGCCACCAAAATACTCTCAGATTATGAGCAAAGTTGCTAAAACTCCAGAAGTTTTTCCCCTTCAGGGAAATACACTCCAACTTTATTTCTCCTCTTCTGTATTTCTCCTCTTCTACCTACAATGGTCTTGTCTGACAACCAAATGGTATCTGCCTCTGTCTCCTTCATTTAGAAGCTGCTCTCACATGTTCCAAGGGGCCACCTATGAAAAATAATTAACATTAAATAAAGCCTTCCCAAAGGCTCCTGAGCAAACCACACAGTAAATCCCTCCCAAAAATACAATCACAGTATCTTCAGGAGCATTTTGCCCAGACAGAAGACACAAACATCCATCCCATCTCTCTGTTTTCCTGTAAGACAAGCCAAACATGGCATTTCTGCACATGTTGCTTTGAGGGAGGGATTCATGTCATTGTCTGTGTGTAAATCACATCTCAAATGTTTTTTAAAGTCAGTTAAGTATACTTCCAGAAAAGCATCTCAGAAAATGAAAGTAAATTAAAATAATTATTTAAAAACTATGCTTTGCTTTCCATCCAGGGTTAATTTTTGGATTCTCTGAAACTACAGACAGGTGACAAGAAACACAGAATATTGAGAGAGTACAATAATTTTGTGCAAACCTCTCACACCCACATACTCTCCCTTTTCTGTGTCTGGATGAGTCATACAAGTCAACTTCAGGGAAAAGAATCACTTTAAGAAAGCATACCCCCTCAGCAGCTAATCTCCCCTGGTTATGGGGAAGGTGCTTCTTTGATCTCACCTTGTTAGGACAGCCAGAACAGCACTTACAAGTACAAATGCAAAATTAGGGAAAGAAAGCCTTGGTCAGTAGCTGACCCCTTTTCCTCAAAGGTTTTTGTTTTAAGATGATAGTCAGGGTTCAGTGTTGGCAGTAGGATTAGAAGGTGAGTCGAGTAAAAGTTCAGGGGAGTTTCTGGACCATCTGCTGTGTACTGTTTTGTGACAGCTGTCTTATTCTTTCTGGCAAGCTCTGTGAGGAATGTGAATACTTAAGCTGCTGGATAACTCCATTAAAATTTGTTTTGCTCTCTTCAGGAGTAAGACATCACTTCAAACTTGATGAGCCACTTTCTATTAGCTCCTACCCAACAGTTTTCCATAAAAACCTGGGGGTAATATATCTGCATAATGGGGCATAGGCACAAAGGACTCTGGAGGATCACCAAACCAGCCCTGAAAACACCACATCTGGAGCCAGGAACAGCCACATATCCGGACCTAAAGCAAGGATTCTTAACACCAGGCACAGCCCAAACATACCCTTAGATGTACGCCTTGGCAAGCTCTCTTCCTCTGAGTGGAGAAGTCTGGTAAATCCATTTGAGATCAGTATCTGATCTCAAGATAAATATAAGGATATGTCCAGTAATAGCTAATAATCAGTTACTCAGACCACCATTTAATTCTGTTGTGAGAGATCCAGGGGAAACTCTCAGTAAAAGCAGGCTTAAATAATCACTAAAGTCTCTTCAAAAGCTCTTTTTAACAACCAAAATTAACTTTGTGAGGTAGAAAAGACATGTTTTCTTTTTCTTTTGCAGAAAAACACGGTTTTCAATTAAGAGAGCATCACTGTCATACAGATTTGGACATGAAAACGACAAATTGCTTTCCACATTCATTTCTTAGTAACATCTCCTGTTCACCTCTGTGTTTCCCTGCAATAATGGAGATAATTGAATTCCTTCTGTGCAAGGGGGGTAAAGTGAAATTGTGGATCTGAGCATCTTTTGGGATCTGAGCACACATCCCAAAGTGCTCACAAAGAGCACCAATCAGGAAGCCTAGGACAGGATGAATGCATATCTTGCTGCATTGCACAGCAATGGGTGAAATACCAAATCCAATGGATTCAGTATTGCACAGTTTGGTGGTACCAAGATATCATCTCCAATTTCCTGCTCTAAACTTGGTGGGTCCTCATCAACACCACCATCAGCAAGTATTAACTGGCCAGCACATCTCACAGGAAAATTCATAGGGACAAACCCATTACTATGTCACTATTCATGTCTTACCAATTGTCAGTACCAGACTTAGGTGCCTAAATTAGAAAATTACCCTTCCTACCTCCCTTGGCAGTCAGTGGAAAGGGGAAGGTCACTCCCAAGGACAACTCAGAGTGGGCAATACTACTCGGGTGTATTCTCATCCACTGCTTGTGTAGGAAGATGAAGCTCTGGTCCAGATGCCCCCACTCAGGTTTTGTACCTTTTTTTGCCCCTGCTCCCAGTCTGTTTTCTGAAGTCCCTGCAACACCAGTAACCTGACAACCTATCTGCTCTAAACCACCAGCACTGAAAAATTACTTTAAAGAGGAAATACTATTTTACAGTTCAGATCCAAACTGTTGTCAGTACTCATGGTTCCATTAATGTCTTTAGCAGCTCTCTTGCAGACCAGCAAAGCACGAATCTGAAAAATCCCCAAACCTTTCTCTGGGCAGTAAGAATCACTGGAGAGCCTTGACCATGTTCTGTGCTCTCAACATGGTGCAGCACAGCTTAGCTTGGACTCATGCATTCCTCATAACTTGTCTCATGCATTCCTCATAACATGTCCCATTTATACCCAGAATCGATTGCTTTAATTAAATATTCAAATAGAACAAGGAAAAGACAAATTAGAAAAAACAGAGGTTATATTAAACTAATGTATGATTTAGCTAGTGGACAAGTGTATTTGATTAACCAATTGCTAAATCTTAACACCATTTGCCTGTTAATTGCTATATTTTAGCCAAATAACTCTATCAAGTAGATTTATCTACTTTATCTACAGACAGAGTGTGGACTATAAAGTCAACATGGGAGACTGAGCAAAAGCATTGCTTGGAAAAGCACAGAAGAAGCATCAAAATTTTGCCTTTTTTTTTTTTTTTTTTTTTTTTTTTCCTGCTGGGAGAAATTTTTCTTCATAAAAGCTATGAAGAAGAGGAAAAAAATCACAGACACATTTAAAAATTTCTGGGCACCAAATCCACTATTTCACCTATGATTCTGTCAGACAAAAACACAAAACAAAACAAAAAAATACTAAACCAAAATAAAAACAAACAAAAAAACTAGAAAAAAAATGCATAACTACATTTGCCCTAAAGCAACTGGAGAGTAGCTATTTTGTCTGCAAGACTGAAAATAGTTCTCCATTTAGGAGACAGTTTTCTACAAAGGCTGAGCATTATTTTCCTGATGCTTTCCTTAAAGGACAATTGGAGAAAACAATGATTTACATGTGAAGTAAGAACAATAAAATCTTGTGGAATTCAGGTCGGAATTCAAAGCAAAACAAGCAAAAAAATCAGAATTATTTTACAAACTTCAGGTAATAGAAATCAAAGGAACTCAATAAAAGCTAAGATGAGGAAACACATTAAAAGACTCTGTGTGGATCTTCCAGCAAACATGATGAAGGAAACAAAATTTCAGATGCAACTTAATTTGCCGCAACTGAACATATCAATACATGAGTAACCACAAGAGGAGAGAACATTTTCCTTTTAATTATAGGGTCATCATAAACAACTTTGAATTTCATTAAATCTCTAGAAGAAGATACCCTTAGCAAATTTTCATTAAATAGCACCCTGCAAATTAGTATTCTTATTCTTCATACACTCTGTCTGCTTGCAGTTTTCTAAGAATGACTAAACCCAGGGTAAGAGCTTTTACATATAAAAATCTCAAAAGTCCAGGAGATCACACAATAGCCCTGATATAAGAAAAGAAGAGGCAGCTGGGATGAAAAATACTGTACTTCTAACCAGCGTAATGCAGCATATTTTACAAATATTCTGAGTGCAGAATGACCTCTACAATTGAGAACACCCATGGTGCAAATCTTGGGGTGAAAGAGGAATCTATGAACTGAGGAAGTGCAGCCCCATAAAGTGAGTAATACCTATTCCCACCAAGTAGGGTGTCTGGGCATTGCATCTCAGTGACTTCTGCAAGCTGCACCAAAGTTGTAGGTAGGCACTGCAGCTCTGAGCAGCTTTGTGCTACACCTGGAACCAGGCAGGGATTGTCTCCAGGACCAGGGAACACAAGAAACTCACAGACAGAGAGAGCAACCCATTCACATCTTTAACATGTCTGCTTTCAGTGCAGATGAAATGCACCCAAGAAATGCCTATTCCTCTCCATGACTACAAGGCAACTTAGAGTGCCTGGCTGGTGCACAGAATATTCACAGCATTGCCACAGAAACCCCTATCAAATGCCCATGGAGACATGACCTTCACAGGCATCAACTGTTCCTATTCATTATTCAAAAGGACTGCACACTGTCTGTCAGATGAAGGAGCTAAGTTAGCTTTTATAGAGGTTTTTGGGCAGAGAATCTACAAGAAACAGAACTTTTTCAGGAAGAGTGGGAGGATAAGTATACATTTTAAATAGCAACAAATGAGGAAATGAGTCTCATATGTCATGCTAACTGTGAACTCAGCCATTGAAGAATTCTAAAAAAAGTCACTTCTCTTCCTAACAATTAAAATAGTCTCAAAAACACTTTGAAATGACAAATCCAGATATAACAAACATTAAGAAGTATGGAGTTGGCTTATACTCTCAATTAAACTGATCAGAACTTACCCAGACCTTTTGCACTATAGGAATTAATCCAAGAACTTCAAAAATGGAGCAGAGCTTTTATGTGTCTTCTTACAGAATTCTAGCACAAAATAAAATAATTATTATACTTTATATTTTTTAAATGGAAAAGTATAAAAAAAAAAACAACCAAAAAAACAAAGCATAGGAAAATATAGAAAAGCTATGCACAGCTGTATTATGTCATCTCAGAATATTGTCTGAGGGTGACAGAATGGACTCATAAATAATGTTTCAGAACCTTCCATGGCAAATTGCTTCAATAAATTGGCTTCAAAGGGAAGGAGATATTACAGCTGAACAATGATAGAGTGGAGATGGAAATCGTCACCATATAAAAAGAAATTAAGCCAAAAGCCAGATAAAATAACTTAGCATGTTCTTTTATATATATATATATATATATATATATATATATATATATATATATGTATACATATAAGGAATACCTAATAAATGAAACTTACTAAGCTGAAGTAGTCCTAAGCAGATATCAGAGGTCAAGGATGAAAACTCCTGCTCCAGGGAGCTGCAAATTTGAAGCATTGAACACTCCTAACAGGGAATGAAAATTGCTGTTACAGTACTGACCTTGCTCAACATTTTTTGGAGAAGTTCTAGTTCACACTGAAGAGACATTGCTTCAAAATGTGTACAACCCCCATGCATACAAACCAGGTAAGTACGCTTCTCTGACTATGGTAAAAGGTAACTTTATTCAGCATATTGAGTGATGAAGTACTACAAATGCACCTTCACATATGAAATCATGACATAGCCAGATTCTGAAAAAAAAAAAAAAAAAATCACTTACATAGTAACATGGAGGCGAGACAATATTAAAAATGTAAAGAAAACCATGTGGTACTGCCAGAAGAAACTAGCTGAAATATTCCATCAAAGGGTCCAAAGACCTCAGCACACTGCCAGGAAAGGATCACAGGGCTGCACCCAGGCCAGAAGACAGGTCATACACTGTGAAGGTCTCGTGCTTCACTGCTCAAGACCAGAAGGTCTGTGCAATGTCCTCTGCAACTGCTATAAGGCCTCTTGGCTCAGCCATGTAAACAAGAACCAGATCTTTTGATTTCAAAATTGGTGTTTTTCACGCATAAGAAAGTTTCTCTGTGGGAAGGACTACGTCTGTGATTTCTGTGCTGTAGTAAACACAAGCTATTTTGAGCTATTGACTGCATAAACCCATAGGAATACATCTGTATTTTTGAAGAAATGCTACTTCTTTGAGTAACATAATGGTTTGGCAAAGTTCATTTTAGCTTTCTGTGTGCAAAATAAGTTCTCTTTTGAGAGATCAATTTAAGTAAAAGAGTAAAAAATAATAAATACTCCTGTGATTTACCTGCAGGATGATAGCTACAACCCTGTAATTAATCTGCCTAATAAAATAAGAGATATACAGCTTTACCACTCAGAGATACAGCTTTATTGGTCCACCAAAGCTTTTTTTCTACACACTTCAACTTTCATGAATCAGGCTTTGGCATACAGCCCAAAATATGTGTGCCATTGCCAACATAGGGATGGAGAGATCACCGAGAGATCATGGAGATCATCTGATGTAGAGGATGAAGGAAAAGAGGATGCTTACTGTGGGAACAAGATTCTTCTTTACAAGTATTTCAGGGAGGGTGCCAAACATAGCTTTCATATTTACCTCTTAAAGCAGATCAGAAATCAGTATCTCTGAAAGACCATCCTTACTTAATATTTTAACACTTAAAAAAATGGCTGAAACAATTTTCAGTTGATTGAGGTTATTTTGTGGAAAATGACAGCAGATTCCCTCATACTTCAAGGATTAATTGCATTTTTCTGCTTTCTACACTGATGACTGCTCAATGACCCATTACCTTGCTGTTGTCCACTTTGACAATGTCCCATTCACTTTCCATCTCCTCCAGTAGGACAGACAATAAGGTGCATCAGTTAAGTACCTTTAACAGGTAGCTTGCTCCCTCATAGTAAGTACCACAGCAAAAAATGTAGGAATATTTCATTGTTCTCACATGTACAAATACACTGGTACTAAACTAGAAACCACTGTTTCAATCTAACTTTTGTTACCCAAGGTGAATGAAATTTAGCCTACAGTATTTTAGGGGAAATAAACTATCAGAAAACCGTCTCTACACACATAATCCTAATTAAACAAGTCAGTGGATATGTATTCAGATCAGCTAGGAAACTATTTCCTGTTATATCTTATGCTTGTATATAACAGAATAAAAATACAAGTTTTAGGGCACTAGGGTCTGAGACATTTGAGAAGGGTATTTAAATTTAGAAGAGAGCAGACTAGCAGTTGCCAAACAGGGGTTCATCTAGAGAAACACTGTCACAAATGATGACATTTGGATTGAGATAGAAAGCTAAAAAGTTGTGTAATGGACATTTCTTATTACTGTGCTTCCAGAGGAAGTGTCTTCCTGACCCTAAATAGGAAGTGTCTAACTTTCATCCTGGAATATTAAGTTTTATAACTTTTTGCATGTAGTTTTTTTATTTAAGGCAGCAGCAGAAATTCTTATTCAACTCCTGCTAAAACACATGCTTGAATAATGAGTTCTGAAAGTCTGTATGCTTTTCAGAGAGATACATTTCATCAGTTTGAAGGGTATTGCCATTTTAACCTCACCAGGAACTTCCTTGAGCTCATTCTTTTGCAGAACCTAAGGAAAATTTTGCTTATAGCTACTGTATCATCCCTTGTTTGTTCCTGCACAGCATCTAATAGCCTGACCTTTCTGTCTCTGCCTTACACAGCAGCCTATTTTTGTTCCTTCCTCTGAACCTTTTCTTGCTGCCTTCTTACTTCAGAGAGGATCTGACTTCAACACAGTGATTCCAGATAAACCACTTTCCAACAAGGTTTTCTAAAATGCTATTGGGACATAGTCTTGCTTTCCACTAACATGAGATTCTTTGGCAGACTGTCTACAGGCAACAAACATTTCCTGGAAAATTCAAAAAGTGGTCCAAGAGATGTGTGCAAGACTGTAAGACAGGTTCTCTGCTTAACAGCCCACAAATTTAGTCTTGCAGATATTCGGGGGTTACTCTCATGGTATGCACAAATCTATTCCAAGAAAGGCACTGACAGATTCTGCAAAAATGTAGTATCTTAACATGGTCCACATTAGCCTTTAGTATTTCCCAAACAGTCCCACATCTTTTTGACATACCTTGCATCAAATGCCCCGACACTATGAAATGTTAAAACACCTAATACTAGAATAACCACAAATTCTTTAGCTACTGCACATCAAAATTCTTTATTGAGAATATGGAAATTCTTCCTCCACTGAAAGCAAATTAATTTGGTAAGACTCACAGCCCTGAGCACAGCACCTAAAATCTCAAACATCCTATGAATTGCAGGAAGTTGTGAGGCTAGAGGAGTCTTACTGCTTCTCATAAAAATCCTTGAAGAAATAAGATGCCATCACTGAAAATATAAATATGCCCTAAATGATTGGAACAGGACTTTAGATAGGCAAAATAATCTTATCCTGCGTGCATAGACAGATCTGTCTACACTGATTTCCTTATCTTGCAGCCAAACTGTTCCCCCTGTAGAAGTCAGTCATACTTTTCAGTGGGCTCTTTGTCCAGACACACAAAAATATCCAGAGAAGGAGCTCTGTAAAAGTCCATGTTCCGTTAGACAAAAACTGTTGGAACTGTGACACCCGACAAAGAGAATTCTTTCAAGCACCTTGTGTTGTAGTAGTTAATGAGCATGTCATTGTGTCAGCAGCAGAAGTAAATTAAAGACAATAATCTTAAATTGAAGTTAAACTAGTGAAAGTGCCAGAGGAGCTGAATCCCTACAGATCACAGAAGGCAACAACAACAAAAAAAATTATGCATTGCATCACTCTATATCTTCCATCACTAAGTGCCAATAGAAAGGAAGATTGTAAGAGACATTTATGTCTGACACCAGACAATTTGGGCAGAGTTGTTCTCTATTCATTTTTCACCTAAAGTCAGACAGAAGTCAAAAACATGGAAAAGAAAAAAAAATTGTGGGCTGCACCACACTGAAAATAAAATAGAATACTAGTGTCTAAATCAAAGGTATGAAAAATTATACCAAATTGAAAGGATCTGTGACTGATCTAAGAGTGGAGACCCAGCATCTTGCCTGAAAAAAAGGAGAAAGAGTTAACCAAGGCTTCAATAACAGGCCTCACTGTGACTAGAATCTAAAATGGGGAAAAATCATGTAATTTGCATGCCTTTTACTAGGAAATCTAAAATTAACATTTCCCCAGACATCTCAAATTTTGCATGAAACAAATTGCTCACTCCAGAATAAGTGTTACTGTGTAAGGACCATGCTTGAATGTCCTCAGCAACATGAAACCCCAAAACACTCCATGAACAAAGGTCTGAAGCAAATGTTTTTCTTTTGAAATGTGACATTCATGCTTCATTCACTTCAGTTACTGGTATGAAGAACAGACTTACACCTAAACTGAAAAGTTGATGAAAGATGAAGGAGAGGGGGAGAATTAATTAAGAGACATTTCTATCTTTTTGAAATTCCTTTGTCTGTATTTTAATAAATGGTCAGAATAGTGAAGTACTTAGAAAGAAAGTATTTGTAAAGAAAATGTGTACAAGATGGCAGCTGTTTCTTACTAACTTGATACCTCTTTTTCTGACAAAAATTTCAAATTACAGTTTTGCCCACAGAGAACTTCACTATATCCTAGGTTTCATCTTCCCTGGGGAGAATCTGATCTGCAAACCTGGACAGTATTTTTGGCACAATAGAGGGAGAGACAGTCATGGAACTTCCCAGCATAACACAGAGCTTAAGAATTGTCTACTGAGGCAAGAGGGTTATGCTATGTAGATTGTATTCCTGGACTCTTCTCACTTGCCAGGGCCTTTGGGGTGGTGCTCATCTACCCTGGAATAAATGAGGAGTGATTCCTACAAGATCACAGACAATGAAGAAGAAATATAGTTAGCCCTTTTTTACACCACCAGTGAAATTTCAAGCTATGTGACCCTTGTTTCCAAAGACAGATCCAAGAATTCTAGGGCTGTTTTCATTTGAAGAGTTGGCATACGAGAAATCTGCTTGAGTTACCATCACTGAACATATCCATTGCTTGGATTCAAAGAACCCATTGAAGTGAAAAAATATCAAATAGAAGCTCAGACTGGTTGTTTTTTTGTTTTGTTTTTTTTTTTTTTTTTGTTTGTTTGTTTGTTTTGTTTTGTTTTGGTTTTTTTGTTGTTGTTTTGTTTTGGGGTTTTGTTTTTGTTTTTGTTTTTTTTATTATTCTTAATACTTTATTAGGAACCACTTGTCTGTTGTCTATTTGTAAAAACATGCAAAAATAAACAGAAGCTGCACACTTCTACAGTGGAGACTCAGTGGAGTCTTTTAGTTTGCACAGAAGTGTCTGCAGTATCCTTCCAAATCAGACTCAGACAAGTTTTAACTACCTACAGTCTCTGCTTGAAGTGCATGGAAAGATTACAGGCTGCTTGGGAGAAAATTAAAGCAGAATAAAATAGTTTACAGAGATAAAACAAAATCAGCTGGAAGCAAAGAGACACTTCAAGGTAAACAGAGGGATTTCACTTTGTTAAGCAAGTTTTCCTGCCAAGAATCTAAGACCATAGGAGGTACTTATGTGTTCTGCTCATGCCTCAGATACACTAATGCTCATCACCAACTACACCAACATACAGAGCTGGACAAAACCTCGTCTGGGGCCTTTCATTTCAAGGGATAGTTTTTCCTTAGAGATGAACACAACGTAGTTTAATTTCTTGATAGCCTACTTTTTGTTACAATCATTTTGCACATAAAAAAAATTATAAAAGCAGATGTATATTAAAAGGCCCAAGAGATCAGACCAAAGAGCAGCTCTTTGTAAAAGCCTTGCTGCAGCCCTGCATCCAGCAATGGCCAACAGCAATGCAATGGGCAGCTGCACAGGAATACTTATCAATATTTTCCCATCCTTTAGAAATTTGTATCTCAAAGACTCCTAAGCCAGGGGTCATGTCTCTTTTTAATAGTCCTTCATGGCAAGTTTACTCCCCTTTTTAATCCTGCCATGCTGCAAACTTTTCTGCAGCCAATGCAATTGCATTACCCAAGTGACCAGCTAAATATTTCAGTTTGCTGAGAAGTTGTGTGCATATTAACCAGTACCATTCTTCCCAAATGAACAGAATGAACAGAGACCACATAAAAGCAAGACATGTTTTTTTCTGGGGGCTAAAACAAATTCACTTAGAACACATGATGATTAAAAAGGAGGAAACTACAATTCCAATAACAATACAGACAGTTTCTACTGCTTGTAGCACTGAGCTGCCGTAGCTATTTCCTGTCACAGGAGCCAATTGCCAGTTGCTTGACACTGCTAACATCTCTGAGACACCTCATCAACCATGACTTGAGCTTTTCACTGCACAGAACTTCATAAGACAAGGCTGTTCTTTGTACTCATCCTGGTTTGAAGATTTTTCAATGGCTTCATTATTCTGAAGCTGGTGAAGTATACTTGATTTCCACTGTCATGGAGTTTTTAGGTATGAACAGCATTTGTCTAAACACACAGATTATGCTTTCACACCATCTGGATCCTTCATTTGGAAGAAAAATACTTGAAATAAATATGAGAAGAACCTCCAAGCCACCATGAAGCAGTTAAATTCTTCTGGAAAACCACAAAGAATGTTGGCGACATGCTAAATATTCAGACTTCTTGGGGAAAAAGCAAACAAACAAAAAAACCAAACCAGGAAAATCTGAATGAAGAGACTAATTAGTATTCCCTGAGCACACTGAACTCAGGCTGTTATCTTGCCAGACAAGGACTTGCACTGCAAGATCTTTTATTGAACAAGCTTGAAATACACTCTTATGTGAAGAGGTTGATGAAAACTTTCTTCAACTTCTTTGTTTTCAAGCACAACATGAGTCTGGTATTTCAAAGGGCTAGAAAAAAAAAAGACTCACAGCACAACCCCCAAATTCAGCATTTCAAGATGAGATAATGGAAATCTTGTGCTTTTTAGAACTCCTCAGTATTGGGGCATAGCTGCTCAAATAGGACAGGTAACTTCCTCTCAACTCAACTAGGTCAAAAAGTCCTAAGCACAATCAGTCCCTCCTAAACTCTGCCAGATACAGCTCTTCACCAAAAGAAAGAAATTCACATTTGACTTTCAGTGGTCCATCAGATGAAAGCTACTATTTATCCCAAGAGAAAAATCTCCTGGAAAAATCTAAACTTGCGTAAGAAATTCCTGAATATTCAAGAAGGAGAAAGGTCCTAAATAAATGTAGTTCAGTAACATATCCAGTTGAATTCTGCACCTGAGTTTCCTAAGTCTTTGTTTCCATACAATGGAGCTTTTAATGTCTAACTTTTCACCACAGTTTGAAAAGGAAGGCTACAAAATTATTTCCAACCAACACTAAGCAGAAGCACAAACTCAAAGTATGTTTCTGGTAAACAATTTAATTACAACCAGGGCTGGCTGATTATTCAACTTCATTTATCACAAGCTAACTGTTAACTAGGAGATGACTAAAGGCAGTTCAGAAATACCTCAATTCATAAAGCAAAAACAAACATCAGTGTTTTCTAAAAGTAATGAAGATAATAAATATTGCTTTGTTGGTGTCCACAACCCCTGTTTTAAATATCACTTCCAGGCAAAAAATAATAAGAAAACATAGCTTTAATTCATGATGGGAAAATCACAGTTCAATTACGTGGCTGATTTCAACAAATAAAGATTTGCAAGGTACAAAATGATCAGTTGCAAGAATGCCAAGGTCTACATAACTGTGAGGCATTTTTCACTGCATTTTAGCTTTTTTACTTGAGTTTGAAAAGTAATATTATAACAAGTAGGTTTACATCATATATTTTTTCCATTTTAATTAAGATACATTAATTTGAGTTCTAAACCATGTATTTCATCTTTGTGTATATGCATTTTGCTTTTCCTGTTGGCAAATGTACATATCAGAAAAACAAGTGCCACAGAATTAGGTTGCTCTGTCATATGTGCTCCAGTGAATGTTTTTGAAATCTAAATCATGGTCCTAAGATTAAAAAATTTTGACTCATTAATTTTTCTTAAAGAATTTGGTTTGGTTTAGTGCTCAAACACCTTAAGTGCACATTTCCATATGTTTTCTTTTTATTCAACACCAGTTCTAAGAGTAATCCCATTGAAATCAAGGGAATTTCTTCCAGAAAATGAAATTAATCAGTAGGAGGGAAATGGCAGATTCCAGCTAACCCCTGAAGTAAAGAAACTGCAATTTCCCTCAAACTCCTGATTCTGTGTTGGAGTTATTTCTGTAATATGAAGTTGAATAGTTGAATTTTGTTGCCTCTGATAGAATTAGTATTTTTATCCATTTAATCCTCCCTTTCTTTTTGGTATTACCATTCTAAAGTTTTAGCTGGTTCAATCCTGTCATAGAATTATTTAGTTCATCATCCACGTCCTGAACAGCAGGTAAAGAAGACAATGAGTTGTTGATTTGTGTCCACTAGTGTTTTGAGAAAAGCATGGTAAAATATATCATACAAGACTTAGTCTACAACAAGTGTCAAAAAACAGTTATAGACATGATAAGCATTTTATTATATGCCATTCCTCAATGTGTTTTGAGTTCTACTAATTCACCAAATTCTGTAAAAACACAGCTGATCATAGCAATTAAATAGCAAAGATTCCCTTTTCCCCACAAACACATATTTTACCATTGAGGTGAATCATGCCTAGCATTAAAATGCTGTCAGCAAACCTTTATTTTGATAAAACATTCTGATATTAAAGTTGGATTTTTTTACAGTTCAAAACCTTTCATACAAATCAGAAACCAGTAAGCAGTTTATACTGATTGGCAGCCTCTTTGAAAGCAACTTGGGCAAATAAAAGAATGCTATGCAGCTCAGGTGAAGACACAGTATGCCCGATGACACCGAGGAATCAGTTACTCAGTTTTGTGATAATAAAATTTTCTGCTTTTTTTTTGCCAGCAAGTCAAAATTAAATCTCATTCACCTTGCTATTATATACAGCAAGTTTACTTTAAGGGAGCTATAGTCATACATTAGTTACTTGTTTTAGAAAATAAGCACCAGCTGTATTTCTTTAGTTGTTGTGTATTGCACTGATGCTACTTATCTGGTAGAAGGCAGCAGTGCTACTGAACTCACGGCTTTCATAGCCCACAGTCCATCCAAAGTGCTCTCCTCTGGCCTGTGAGGCCAGGGTAAATGTTCCCACTAGTGTCTTCAGGTGAAGTTTAGATGACAAACCTGTTCATAAAGACACTGTAAAGTCTGACTGCAGGTCTGCTGATCTGCATTTGGCTACCACTGCCCTGACAGGCTCAGCAAGCTGTGACAGCAGCAGAGCTGCCACTACTGAGAGAGGTCACCATTGTCCCTCCTGGCAGAGGTGCTACTGGTGATTATAAATTCAGCTAAGTGTGAAAATGGGTTGTTCACTATGGAGACACATGCTGTGTATGAGAAACTTGCTGAACTCTCCAACTTAAGCCACATTATTTTGACTTCAGAACTGGAGGGTTCCACCATCTAACTATTGAATGCTTCATAGAATACTTTGGTTTTGAAGGGATCTTTAAAGATCTAGTCCACTCCCCTGCAACGAGCAGGGACATCTTCCACTAGATCAGGCTTATTGGAGCTCCATCCAACCTAGACTTAAATGTTTCCATTGATGAGGCTCCTTGCAAGGATGGAAATAATTGGAGGATTGGATCAAATGATGTAGGTCTCAAAACTATCATGAGTTGCTCAGTTCTGGTCCCGGCACTAGACTGCTACATGTTTTGCTGGATAAATACAACTCAAAGCAAACCTGAAATAATGACTGTTGTAACACCAATTCTTCTCAGTTGTCTGGAGACAGTAACTTGGTTTGACTGAAAAAGTGACAGCCAGAGAAGGAGGGCATTATGATACATATGACTGTATGTTAAGAGGGTACTCTGCAATACATTTTTGTATTTGTCTCCTCACCTCTCCTCTGCTGGATTTAGCTACAATATCAATTTCATAATTGTTCATCATTAGCACTTGGATGTGTATCTGATACATTACTGTAAAGAAATTCTGTGTTGAATGAGTCCTTCTGGGAAGTTCTGGAGTGGATGAAAGCAAGAGCATTTGGTCAGTCATCTAGAAGTACCTGAGAACCATGTAGGCAACTTAGGTTTGTAAATAATTCCAATCTAGTTTAGTTTTGGTTTAGAAAAATCCATTTATTCACAAGCCCCTAAAGAGAGACAAAGAGGTCCTTATACTGGTTCCCAGTGCCTTCCACCCACTTTTAATATTATTCAGAATTATTTCTAGGTGACTTTAACCAGGTTTCCAGCAGAAAATGGAATTTCATATACACATTTATACATCTGTGAGCTAAAAAGGAAGAAAAAGGTGAAGGACTATGCCATGTAGTGCAAACATACACACCACCAGGACCAGCATTTGGATGGGGAGAAGAGCCCTAAACACTCTCATCTGTCCCCTGTCCCAGCTCTATGTCTGCACCCATGCACCCAAAACACCACACAGATTTCTTGATTTTACCTGCAAGGGAAGTGTGGGGGAAGCAGCCCGGGGAAGCCAGGAGGAGGAATGAAGGAATGAATGGCTGGGAAGCCAGGAGGAGGAATGAAGGATGCTCCCTCCCAGGGCTCTCAGCAGTGGGGCACATACAACTGGTGCTGCATCATCAGTTCAAACTGGACAGTCTGACACAAAGCCAGGATCTGTGGCTGCCTACAGTGGTGCCCACAGCCACTGCTGCCACTGCTGTTCTTGGCCCCACTGCCACCAGTGAGTGGTGCCTGGTAAAAGGAACTGTGGAAACCCTTTGCTGTATTCTGCCACAACTGCTGGCCAGCTCTGGAAAGCCATGCTGAAACTGGAATAAGGCAGGAAAATCAGTGATCTTCCAACAGCTGTAACTGGCAAAAATCTCCAGTTTATGCCCCTGAATGGTACGACCCACTAATGCTGTGCAGTGGCATTTGTTCAGCCCTGACTCATAGACAGAAGACTGCCACTGAATGAATCACCAGCAGCATTTTCCGCAGTATCTAACGAGGTAGCTCATCCAAATATTGATCAGTCCCAAGTCTCTCTAGTTTTTGAGATCTGAGATATCACAGTCTAGTATGCTATTCACCATTCAGATTCTGCATTTGGGAAAGGGGGCTTGTAGTGTGAAGCCAGGTGATGACCAAACATTGGTTGGTGCATCCTTTATTGATAGGAGCTACCTTCTGCCTGCCATGAAGCTATCAAAATTATATGAACACTGCTGTAATGCAAGAGAAATAGGAACTTAGTCAGTTAATAACAGAGAGCTTTAAGGTAAATTAACAAAACCACTTTATAAAACATCTCATTCGGTTTGGTCCACTGCTGCAGAAGGTCATTAAGCCAAACACTGTAGTAAAATAATTTTGATCCATAATGGCAGAAAGAACAAACATTAAGCAAAGGATAATCACAAATTAGCATTCAGGACACCAGCTGAACATTGCAGGTGTTGAGGGAAGATAGTTCCTCCCTGCACAAGTGCCTGGAAAAGCACATTTCTTCCCCTTTCCTCTCTGATGGTGAACACTACATGCTTGGGCAGGAGGTAGGGGACACCTCAGTCCTGCCCTCCTCAGCCTTTGCCCTCTGACTTTCAGTGTGATAACGGCTGTATAGGACACAGACAACCCTTCACTGCACCCAGCAAGAGCCCAGCCTGGGCAAACGCCATGGCTTGAGTTGCATATTACAGGAATTACTACTGCAGAAACCACATAAAACAATGAAGAAGCCTTACAAGAAGCAGTGCAAGTGCACCACTGAGGTGGCTTTGGTGCCCAGTATCTCCACAAAACACTTCTGCCATTCCAAGTGACTACCATAACTGACGGAACCCAAAGTCATGGACTACATGAACTCAAAGGACATCTTATGGACATTTTGAAACGGTGGTCCATCAACTAATGGAATAACATCTGTGTATTTTATCAAATTATGGGAAGAAGGGTGGTGGCTAGTGAAGTTGTATTGAATAGTATGAGGTCTGGCCATGGTATAAATAGTATGGAATAAGGGGTGGAATATGTGCTCGGTGTGGCTGGGGTAGAGTTAAATTTCTAAACAGTGGCTGGTATGGGGCTGGGTTTTGGGTTGGTGCTGAACAGAGGGCTGATAGAGACGGGTTTTTTTATTACTAAGCAGGGCTTACACAAGCAAGCCCTGTCCCCAGTCACCACTACAGGCTAAGGCCAAGGCCCTGCTACGGCTGAACCCCGACCCCCCGGACCCCCCGGACCCCTTCCCGGCCCCCGCCGGCCACGCCCTCTCACAGGCCACGCCCCTCTACTGCCAAACCACGCCCACATACTGCCCCGCCCCTTCCCCGGCCCCGCCCTCCCGCACGGGAGCACTCCGCGCAGGCGCACTGCGTGCCAGAGCCAACTGCCCCCTCGCGGCCCCCCCAGCCCTCCCCAAAGATGGCGGCCGCGCGCCGCCGGGCGAGGCGGCGGGTAGCGCTGAGGCGGCGGGGCGGAGGCGGGGGCGGGAGCGGCGGCGGGAGCGGACGGCAGTGACAGCTGCGGGGAGGGCAGGAGGAGGCGGCGGAGCGGCGGCGGCCAGAGGGCAGGTACCTCGAGTGGGCGGGCAAAGGGGTGGGGGAAGCGCCGCCCCTGCCCGAGCTGCGCCATCGGGAACTCCCCCTGGCGCTCCCCGCCTCGGCGCCGCTGCCCGCTGGCGGCGGAGCGCGGACCGTTAGCCGGGAGAGCCGCGGGGCCATGGCGGTGAGTAGGCGCTGATGGCGAACCGCCGCCTTCCCCTCCGCGGGGCGGCGAGAGGGGTGCGAGGGGACGGGGGCAGCGCCGCTGCCTGCCCCGCTGCCTGAGGAGCGGCGCTCCCCGCCGGGGAGGACCGGGAGCCGGCGCCTCCGACGGAGCCCCGCGAAAGAAACTTTGTGTCTCCCTCCCCTCCGTCGCTCGGAGGTGCCTCTGCCGGCCGGGGCGCGGGGATCCGCCCGCTGTCAGCGCCGGGCTGCGGCGCGGCGGCCGCGGGAGGAGGCGGTGGTTGAGCCGGAGAAAGAAACAGATGCGGAGCGCGACCAGGGCAGCTGAGCCGGCTGTGACAGGCGGGGAGGAGAAGGCAGTGGTGGTGCTCGACACCTTTTTCTCGTTGTTGTTGTGTTGTTATTGTTGTTGTTGCCCTCCGCCTAAGCCCTAAAAGGTTCCCTCATACGCCCAGCTAAGGGGATTGAGCGTCTCTATGTAGATAAAAGTCTTCCCGAAACCACGGTAATCATCTTGCCGACTCCTAGCAGAGGCATTATTCTTTCAGCCAGTTTTACTCCGATTCCCCCCTCCCCGAATATCGCCCAACCTAAACAGAAACTTTTCGTTGCTTCCAGGGAACTTAGAAAGTGAAACCAGCTAAAAGCAAAAATGAAACTTTCCATCTGATTTTTATTGTGCGAAGTATAGAAATTAAGCAGCAGAAACAAGAGAAAATGTATTTGGTAACAGAAGAATGTTATAAATGGCACCTTAAGACGTGTTAGTCATTTGTTTAATCCTGTCAAAGGCATTTTATTAGCCACCTTGCATGTCAAGTGTTATTCTAGAACATTTCACGTTACAAAGTAATTCCTGTGAAATGTTCTTTGTTTTTAGAATTTCAGTCTGCATTTGGTCAAATACATACCTGATTAGAAATGCCTTGAATTTTCAAGGAGCCTTAAAATCTCTTAATTTTTTTGCTGCTGAGTACTTGGGAGCTTCTGTCTCAGAAGCTCTAGGACCCAGTCCTGCTAAGCTTTCTGCTTAAAAGAAGCAATTTTGTTGTTATGGCAATGGGAAACTTTCTGCTTTATACAGCGTAGAAATTTAACTGATGTGAATCTGCATCCGTAGATGTGTTTATTTTCTGTGTTGTGAAATAGTGTGAGTCACAGCAAATCAGTGGTCCTTAAAATTCAAAAATGATGATCAGTTACATTTTTTTATGCCTCTTTTTTGTTTTTTAAGGAAATGGTCTCAAATTATTATGAAATTTAATCACATGATGAACGGGGAAGTAGCAAGCTGTCAGGTAGGGAGAAAGCTGTACACACATGTGAAAGTCAGAAGTAGCTGAGTATCTCTAGCACTCAATGTTGGCAAATTAGATAGAGGTCTTGACAGCCATGAGGGAGCAAGAAGAGTGCTGGTCAAGTTTGAAAACATGGCATCTAATCTAGATTCACTCTGTGTACACAAATCATCCTGACACACTTATATTGAATCTGGGAGTTGTTTGTGCAAACCACACCAGAATGATCTTTCTGGTGACTTTGGGGGAGAAAGTTGATGTGCTATATGAGTTCCATAGGGGCACTGGACACTGATTTTTAGCAGATGAAGCCCGGGTTAAGAGAGACAGAGATCCTTGTCTTCAGAAAGGCCAGGACTCAGTGATCTGTTGCTTAGCTCACTTGGTCAGAGGGGTGAGTAATTGGCTTTGAGCAGAGTCACAGGCTGACTACTGTAGATGATAATATTAAAACAAAATTAGGTGAGTGTCTCAGGTTTTTCTCAAGGCAAATGGAGCTGTTCTGAGGCTTTTTACTCTATGACAGGCTCTGGGTGTATGAGTTTCATGACGGTCAGGTCATTGCTCCCAGCATTAGTTACCTGATTTCAGTCCATCAATGACATTTCTACCTTTTTCAAGTTGGAGTTTCTACTAGTTTGTGAACTTAAAACTCAAAAGCTTTAGATTTTTATAGGCAGTGATGTAATGGAGCTGCAGAAACTTGGATTATGTTTTGGACTAGTAACTCATTTGCTTTGGGCTGTGAGTCCTGTGGATCTTGGGATGCTTTTCTTTGTTAACCTTTGCCTCGTGGCCATTTAATTATACTTGAACTTGGATCTCCATCAGCTAGCTCAGTGTTATTCTGATGATCATTTTGGCTGAAGATCTCAAAGAGATCCTTTAGAATTGTTATTGCAGCTTTAACTGCTTAATTGAACATGTTTCTGCAGTGTTCTGTTTTAGGACTTGAGAAAAACTCTTAAAGCCTGACTTGATGAGAGGTTCGATTTTTCATTCTTGTCAGTACTTTGTCCTAGATGGTTTTAATATCTAAATACTTTTAGACAATGCCACAATTTCCCTTGCTGGCAGGTCACTTCTGCAATAGTGTATGCTGTTGTACATGTGTTGGTCTCTAGAAATACTGAATGCTAGGAAGGTGTTGTGTGCTGTTGTTCTGATTGTCTATTGATGGCTCTGTCAGTGGCAAATCCTGTAACCCAGCCCTGTCCCCCTTTTTGGGTTGAACTGGCAAACATGCAGTCTTGTTCATTCCCAGACAGATACCAGAGAAGACAGTTTTTGTGAGGATGCAGGCCTACTTTCTAGACAGTGTTGTCTGCATCCATTGATGTTCCTTGTCAGTGCCTTCTGGAACCTCAGGAATTCTTATCTTCTTCTAGCAACTTTGTATCTTTTTTTCACTTCCACTGTCTAATTGTTGTGGGATTTCTAGTTCAAGCTCTGCTAAAATGTCTACAGATAGTGTCATGTTCCATCAGTGCATTTCTATTATCTAGAATATTAATTGGATTCTCTCTGTTATAGGTGTCAATAACACTTCTATATTTTATCATTGATTTCTTTAAGACTGTTGACTTGGGGAATTTCCCAGGCAATTTGTAGTAAAATTCAACTTCACTGCAATTTAGAGTGCATGAGTTAAATTGAGAGCTGATGTTTTTCCTGTAGGACCAGATCTCAGTAAAAATGGATTTGACTTGGACTGTCAAGCCTTTAGTTTAACTAAAAGATACTGTCTGTATCTCAGGAAAGTGATAATAGTTTGGAATGAGTGCACTGCTTTTTCTGTTCAGCAAACATGAAGAATGTTTATTTTGCTCATGGGGCCAATGTTTCCTGAGCTACAGAAAAGACTGGTTTTTTGCTTGTTCTTTGCTATAAACAGTAAACTTTGAGCTTCCTTAATGCTGATGTTCACTTGATGTCAATAGAAAAACAGTATCAGCCTTTTTCTTAATCTTCTCTATTCATGAAGTTTAATGGTTGTGTTTATGTCCAGTGGTATTTTGGACTGTCATCCTCGGGGCTGATGAGGTAGCAGGATGTTTAGGAAATGTCTGTAACACTTAATACTATTACATGTTTCTTGTAGGTTGTCATCTTTAATTGTTCCAATTAATTTACATTTGGTTTCAGATGGAACAAATATTTTCAAAGTAATTTTGTTTGCCCCCCAGGAATCTGGTCCTATTCCAGCTGCTGACACACTCTTGAGCCTGTAACCACTGAAAATCTGCAGACTTTTTGCTAACCTGTCATAGGTGATTTTAATGAAATGTAAATTCAAATAGCGTTTGCTATGCTCTTTTGTCAATAGTGAAATAGAATTTTTAGCTGTTCCTTTCATGGTGGACTCTTGATATACTCACTTGTTAGGTTATGCACCTTTTCTTGGTTGTATTGATAATCTTTTTGGCTACAACACATGCTGCAGAAACTGTTGGTCTTCACTTTGATGGCACAGTTGTGTAGAGCACTGTTATTGCTCTTCTTGGATGTATTGTTTTGAAAGCTTTTGTATTCAGAATTGCAGTAGCTCAAGAATGAAATATCCTTTTATTTTCTAAATACTTGATAAAAATTCAGCAGCGTGCTCATTTGTGATGTCTTCACAGCACATTTCAAACTGAGTTAGACTGGACCTGCATAGCCCTCTTTGTTCATGGCTCCAAGAAACCTTTCACTGTTTATGTCTAGGCAAGCACATTTGTTGGCCTCAGTCTCATCAGACCTACCAATATATCTACCAGCGTTCTTAACAGAATTTATATTTTTGTCTCTCTTTAAGTTTTTACTTTTTCAGGATATGTGGACCTTCTGCTCACGATGTTCTGCAGTCAGAACATCACTTTAGGCTAACACTGGTATCCTTTCTTTTGGTTTAATACCTTGGGCATCAATCACCACCCCAACACCAGTCCACAGAAGTTAATCAGGAGCACTGATTGTTCCAAAGCATTTAGGACACGTGAGAAGATACACTAAAAAATTCTGCATTTATAGACAGTAGAAAATATTGTACCTTACTGTATATTGAATGGCTTGGTGCATAACAAGTTGTCAAAAATTAAATTACCTACAAGTTTACAATCCCAGTTTGACCAGTAGAGGTAATTTTTATTACCTATTAATAAAAGGAGTGCAGCACTTTCTTAAGATGTAATAAATGTCTTCAACAAGGTCCAAAAGGATTTATACTGTGACAAATATGGGTAGGTAGTAACTTTATTCTGTAACTGGAAGTGAAGAGGAATATGCAGGGCACGAATGTTAACTTTACCTTCTGCATAACAGTTCTTTTTGAATCTGCTTTGGGTTTTTTGTACCTTGGTTGAATTTAAATCTGTGATGCTCAGTTCTTATTTGCTTTTGATTTTGAATAACTTGAAGTGAAAAAGAACTTAGCAAACCTTGAGCTTTACTGTTACCAGCAGTAAAAAGTAAAAAAACTCTATAGTTCACAAGCGTAAATACTCCCTTGTAAATGGGGTTGAGTTTCCCCAGTGTACAGACCCAATGTCTGTGGCATACAAGATCCTACAAGCATGGGCATGTAGCCCAGCTGTTGTCCCATTTCCCCTCACTAACGTAGCATACTCCATACCAGGTCTTACTCCTTTGATTATAAAATAAATCCTTCTTCTCTAAGTTCCAGTTTTTAAATGGCAAGGTTTTGGTTTTTTGTAGTTTGTTGTCCTTTTAACTGGAAGAATTGTATCTACTAGATAACTTCACAGAAGGAAATAGAGACAACGGAACAGCAAGTTGAGTAACTTTACTTTGGCAGAAGAACACATTTTAGGTAGGGATAGCAAATCAAGTAGTAATGGTCTGCAAAAAGTGCACAGGTAGCTGGAAGCTAATCTGTAAGCAGAAATTGAATGGGTAAGAAGGTTCAGCACAAACTTTGGTGACTTGCAACGTCTTGGCAATGAGGGAGAGCTGTGACTATAACAATGCAGTAATGCTTCAAGATACTACTTATTGATAAACTGTTAGGGGACTTTCTACAGTGAGAATAAATGTCATAAAACACAAGAGTTACCATGCCTTTGCAAATCCTGTACAGTCTATTAAAAATGTAAATTGGGAGGATGACACTGTAAGACAAGTATTTACCCATTTAGTCTAGTATGAAAGTGGATTGAAGATACTGAAATGAAATACTAAGAAGTTAGGATTAAAAAGAAGCAGTGGAAGTAAGCAGTGACTGTTGGCAATGAGTAATTGTAGATGCAGGTGAAATGTATTTTGTTTTAATTTGTTCAGGCTTGCTAATAACTTGACTGCCCCCATTTAAGAATATTCGTTTATCTGTACATTCTGCTCAGTGGCAGCATTTCGATGGTGAGGATAAGTTACCATAAATAAAGTAATAGATCTTTAAAGTACCCCAGTGCATTTAAGTATGTACATCATGGCAATATGGCTCAAAGCAAATCAGTTTCTGACTTTATGACTGTATTGTTGGTAACAGTTATTCAGTGTTGCAACTTTATATGTAAAAGAGGAAGCTAAGAGCAGCTTTGTTCTCTTGACTTGATTGAGCAATCAAACTAGTTGGTCCCATGGTGTTTTGATTAACTAAAACTTTAAACTTTTCTAGGAGGATGGTGTAGAACTTAGGAGAAAGGATTGCTAATATCACCTGAGAAGCCTGCTCTCGTTTTGCTGGTCTTCCCCTTCAGTAGTTGCAGATACTCCTCCATTGGAGAACTCTTGAATGAGTAGCACATTCGGACTTCAAGAGTTGCACTGAATTGAGATCATGATTCACCATTCTGCTTTTGGGGTACAAGCCTTTCCTCTCTGTTTATTCTTACATTTCTCATTCACTTGTGTATTTGCACATTTTGTGTGTAAAGTCAGTCAGGAAGCTTCTGTGTTAAAACTGATCAATTCTTATATGATTAATTTTAAACTGCATCTGTCCTACAGTTTAACTCACTTGATTGACCAGTTGCTTGCAGTGGTGCAAGTGGGATCTGCTAGTACGATTTAGCAGAACTGACTTCAAGGAGTTTAAATTCTTGATAATAGAACACCCTTCAAATGTGAATGTTAGGCCTCAGAAGACCTTTTGAGACTTTTTTTGGTGAATTTTTACTCTTGGGAAGTAGTTTTCATATGTCTGCCTTGATTTATCATGTTCTGTTGTTGTCCTGTTCCTTATGGAGGCAGAGATCTACAGCTTTTCCAAAATAATCAGTGGAGAGATATTTTAAAGCCTCTTAGACTTGTAGGCTCATTGATCCTACATTTGGATAGCAGAGTTTTCATATTTCAGAATGAGCAGGAAAAAGCTGTTTCATAAGAGTTCTTTAAAAGCTGCTCATTCTGCTTGAGTCATGCACTCTTTGTAGCTCCAACACCAGCAGCTGTCTCTGCAATAAATTTATCTCACTGACCAATTGCAGGTCATATTATTTTATTAATAAAAATATATCCATGTTTTTAGTTTGCCTTAAAGGCATCGTATGAAAAATTATTTTGGAAATTTCTCGTTGCTACTCACAGTCTCTGAGAAAAGGGAGTCAATGACAAATGAGGAACTAGCTTGATTCTTGGCATTGAATTTGCTTGTTTTCTCAAAAACTAAGCATGTTATTAAACAGAAATGAAGGCAAAAGTAACAGTTAAATGGGAAAGGCCAAGTTGGTTTTGAAGCCATGTGATTTTCAGAAAACAAACTGAAGGAAATCCAGTCCTGGCAGAAGCTTAGAAGAATCTAATTTTACTGGTATAAAAGTAAAACTAGGAGGATTTAAGGAAATTCTTGACTTACAAGAGTGTAAAACAAAACATAGTTTAGATCAGTGTAGCATAAATAAAGTGGAATTGCATTGCAGGTTTTTTACAAGTGGTGCAAAAAATATGGTATGCAGTTCATTCTCCTCATTTCTTTTTGGGGATTATTCCCATGAGTATCTAAATGGAAGATGTTCTCCAAGACAAAGGAGGTCACAGTATTGCACCCTGTCTGTGTCAGTGCATTGGATTAATGTGCTTGCTAAAAACTAGGTATAGGTTTGCACCTGGCTGCTGACAATTTGCTCTGTGATTGTAAAATGCACGCCGTCAAAGTAGTTCCAAATAAAATTAACAGATAATTCCAATTTGTGTTAGGTTTGCACTTACCCTTTACTAAAAGCTTAGACTTCTTTGGAGGTATATGAGGAATGGGCAAATAGGTGGGAAGTACTGAATTCTTCATAGGGCAACAGCATTTAAGTTACAGGTACTTCATCCAGATAAGGATTGTGGATGTTTTTAAAATAACATAATAATAACAACAACAACAACATTTAAAACCACAATGTGGTGTTTTGAGGTAGTTTGGGTTGCACTGGTCTTGCTGTGTACAGCCAAACATTCAGCACTTGTGCTGGGCAAGCTGAGCTAGAAAGTGTCCATGAACATATTGTGCCTTTATGGATGACTGGTTTATAACTGTCTAGTTTTTCCTCTGTGTAGTCCTCACCTTCAAAAGTTTAGTTTCCTACATCAGCTACTATTAAAAACTTAGCCTCTTTGGCTCAGATTCAAAAACTGCTGGCTTATGAATACAAATGCATTAAACTTGAACAGCTGGAGTATTTCCAATTATCTGCTATGCATTCTTATATAGGTTATAGTACCCATGGCATGAATGCCTGAACTGCATTTGAAGCTGCTCCTAAATCTTTGTGGTTTATAGTCTGGAGTATGAAGGTAACCTGACATAAGTATTAATTTACTATAGCACACTAAACTCCTACAGTGCTAAGGTTTGCTGTTGTGGTGCTTGGCCATTTGTGCTCCAAGTAGATCAGGTTGTGACTATTGGGTGTGAGTCAGATCTGGTAACTGTTTGGCTCTTGACGTGCACTTGCATTTGCTCAGCAGTCAGTGTTTCCTTCACAAGAGTACTGCATTAATTTTACAACCTTTTAGTGTTCATCTTCTGGTGGTAACATAGTATGAACAGAGTTGTGGATTGTGTTTCTCAGACTTCGAGAATTATGTTGAGTGAGCATCTGTGACAACACTTGAAGTATTTTCATATTGATGGTAGATGTTATAGATTTTTTTTTTTAATAGGAACTTCCAGTGCTTATTAAAACCTTGAGTGTATCTTCACTGTTAAGGGACTGTCAGACTTTGACTTGATTTACTTCATGAAACAATACTATTTTTATAATTTTCCTGTATTGCCTATCTGTGATTTTAATATTATGACCAGCACTGAAGGGAATAGCCATTTGACTTTCACTGTACTTAAAAGGAGGTTGACAAATTAGTGAAAGAGAAATGTTCCCCATAACACCCTTCTTTTAACAAAAAATAACCCTTCTCTGTTCTGTTGGAAAGTATTTTATCAAGTATCCCAGGAAAACATTTCTGAAACAGGAAAAATACTTTATCAGGAAGAAAGTGTATATTTTAAATAAAATTGCATATTAATTGAAATATTTAGTTCAGAACTTGAAAAGTTGGTGTACTGTAATTGCCACGTCTGAAATTCTTTGACTGGAAAATGTGGTAAATGTACAGGGAGGGAGAGAAATTGAAATCCTTCTGCTCAGTTCTGATTCTTAAAAACAAACACAAAACTCTTCAGCATGCTTCATAACTTTAATAGCTCAGCTACAACCTTATGGATCTCTGGGTAATTATATTCTAATATGTTTCTACACCAGCTGCATCACTCTATCTGAGCTTTTTCCAGTAGTGCATTAAGAGATATTACTAACATCTGTTGTATAATCTTTGTTCTTTCCTCTTCACTCTAGGGCTGCATTGGAATATTCTAGAATTTTCCTCATTTTAGCATATTTGTACATCTTGGGCACTTCTGTTTGTCCACTCTTGTCTCATAAGTTCTGAACTGGATGGCCGATTTGACAGATTGGAAGGAATTGGCTTTTTTGCTTCAGCCATTTGAAAGATGTTTGTTTTTCCAGTGCATCTGCTGTTCCCATGTTGGAGAAGGCAGAATCAAAGCATTTAATGCATTAGGATTGGGTGATGGTTTTATGGGTTTTTTAGGTTCTGTAAATTCATTCCTTGGTCTTTGGCAAAACCTAAGTGTTGTCTCCTATTCAGAGAAGCTTTTATTCCTCACTGGAAGTTATCTGGACTGGAGGATGGGCCTTGTCTGTGGTTCCTGGGGGACTGTAGCTGCATGAAGACCCAGATGAAGAAGGAATGCACACCTGCTCTGCCGTGCTGAACCCACTGGGAAAACACACCTTACAGCAACCTGGAATTGGCAGCTGTAATATGATACTGCTTGAAGCATGTATGAAACTGCAGTACTGACAAAGAAACTGTGGAAAAGCCCTGAGTTTGTTACTTCTTGTGTAAGAGCAACATGCAGTTTGGAAACATTTAGTATTGATTTCATTAAAACAGTTTCTTACACTGCACCCTTTTGTGTTAGATGCTTTTGTCTTGTCCCTGCTTAAACTTCTGTCCTTGTGTTGTGTAGAATTCACAGCTGTTCTGAACAGCTCTCTGGAATAATAAAGGTTTGTGTCTGTTGTTCCCTAGATTTGACAGAATTAGGATGTGAAAGAGTGTTAAGTTGCTGTAAGCATTGTGATGATACGTAGGTAGGTAGAGAAGCAGTACTCTATAAATCATAAAAACTGAGGAAAAAAAACAGCAATGCAAATTTCTCCTTCAGTAGGCACCAGTGATACCACTGTGCAGAGTGGCCTTATAAGTCCTCTAGTTGAGAATAAATCAATTAATTATATTTTGTATTAAACTCAATAACCAGAAACAGTGAATCTCTAGGAAAGAAGTGGTCCATATGTTTTTATTGTACACAGCACTGTTGCTAGCTATAACTGCATTTATCATGGTAGTGCCTATATCCCAGCTGAACTGGAAAGCCTGTTTGTGTAGGATGTTCATGTGAAAGTGTAACTTTTTAATTCGTAACTATCATCTAATGCAGTCTTCCTCTTTTAGGAGAAAGGCCAGATTATAAAGCAGTTCTGTTATGGACAGTTATGTGTATGTCTTCCAAAGTTTGAGCCTCAGGTGTCCCAATTTGAGTTTTGATTAGCATTGTCATTGTTGCTTTGAAATTTGAATTGAGAATTTGATAACTTTTAAGAGTTTGGAGGCAAGCTATGGTCCTGTCTCTGGGTTCTGATCTACTGCGAGTCATTCAACTTTGGCATTATGTGTTGTATTTTGTTTGACTAATATTCTGGAATTCATAGGAGAATTCTGCTTGACAGGGTCTTTGGAGATTGCCTTCTTCAGCGCTTTGTTAGGACCTTACATGGTCAGGTATTGATTTTCTACAGCACTGGTCTCCAAATCTTTTGGTCATGCACCCCATAAGTAAAGAATGTATTAAGCATGCATCTCCAATATATATAATCTTTTAAATTATATGCATATGCTACTTTATTGATATATGTATACTATAAAGCATATGCCTATCACAAAATCATAGAATATGGTGAGTTGGAAGGGACCTGTCATGATCATAGATTACAACTCCTGGCACTGTCCAGGACACCCCAGGAGTCACACCTTGTGTCTGAGAGCATTGTCCAAACATTTGTGCTTTTGCAACATGCCTCCAGGAAGAGTTTGATTTAAGGGTCTCTGCCAGCATCCTTCAGGTAGTGGTATCCAGCTAGCAGGTGACCCCTGGCTACTCTAGTGCTCTTAGCTTCTCCTTGTGTTTCCTAAGCCCAGGAACAGTCTTTGTGGCATCTGCCTTATACTGGGAGGAGAAGGTGGCTGAGAAGAGAAAACCAAACTTGGTATTCCAGATTCCAGCTTATTACCACTGAATAGCAGGGAATAATCACCTTCCTCAGCCCACTGGCTGTACTTCTCTGCTAATACAGCCTCATATGTCTTCATTGCTACAGGACACGTGCTGCTGACTCATGTTGTTTTACCTTGATGATCCAGCTGATACAATGCTGATGTGTTTTTCAGAGACTGTCCTTAAGATCAGCTGCTAGTCTCTTGGAGAAATGCTGATCCTTTGCATGTGCAGAGGAAATGCACTGAATGCACTGCCCAATGATCTCAGCCTTACAACACTGCTTAACCCTTAGTGTACAACTGACAGAGTAAAAAGCAGCATTGTACTGTGCATTAGAATTTGAGGGTAATGCCACACAAACAATAATGGACCAAATCTGAAGGCATTTAAGGATTGAGTTAAATTGTCATTATAGTTCAGGAAGGCAAAGTTGCTTACTGAACTATGGAGTAGAACACAGTGAGCTTTAACATCATTTAGCCTTTTGCCTTTTAGTGTAATTAATTCCTTAAAGGTTCCTCAGGCATAAGTCCTGGAGTCTAAACAAATCACATCCAGTAAATTTAGATACCCTTACTTTGTTTCAGCTTTGATAGGCTTCAGAAAACTCTTTCAAGGTATTTTCAAATAGCAGCTCAGGTGGGGGTGGTGGGCAGTAGGTAGTTTACAATGTAAGTCTTGTACAAAGCATTAACTTACACAATTGGGTTATAATCTCAAGAGACCCTATACTTGCCTTGCATTGTAGAACATACTCAGGGCAGATTCAGTGTAGACTGAATTTGCAGTCCTGAATTGACTTTGAATGTCTACTATTAGTTCAGTATGTGCAGTAGCAAGACAAGAAATGAAATAGTTGTTCATGCAGTAGTTGTTGCTGTGCATGAAACAGTGTAGATTTGTAAATAAGCATGCATTTAATGCTCCACCAGTAGCAAATTACTTCTCGGCTGCATCTGTGCTTAGCAACTGAGAATTATCTCTCTATTCATCTAACGTGTCCTCTTCCTTGTCTGGTCCCTTTTAATGTCCATAAGAATGGTCCAGTGAGTAGGCCTTAAATAAATCCTTTGGTTCATCCCTCATGTTATTTTACCCTTCTGAAGGCTGCTGCATCAAAGCTTTCAATGGTACAGGAAATCTGACAATAGGCTAGTGAATTTTTTGTAGTGGTTCTGCAGGCTGAACCTTACCTGTTGTCTAAATGCAAGTTTTCTTGTGCCCTTTTCAATACCTCATTAAGTCCTGAGTATATCCAGAAACTAGATGGAGTTGGAGGACAGTTACATCATCTGGGGAAGTTTTATAAGGATTAAGGCTGAAATTACGGTATGTACATACTTCGCTTTCAGTATTTTCAATATGGAACAGTATGTTCAAGAAGTTGTTGCTCACTCTTGGAACAGTTAGCAATTTCAAGTCAGAAAATTGGAGACAAAGCTTGTGAAGTTATTCCAGTAGAGATGGTAGGTATTTGCAGCCAGAGGCAGGAAAAAACATCCTCCCCTCCATGTTGCTAAGGGAAATAGACCTGTTGATATAACTGATAAAGCCTTTTGGCAAGCTTGTGTTTGACTGTCCACTTTTATTATTCTGTCCTTGTCAGAATCAACCCTTCACAGGATTGAGTTCGTTCTTTTTAGTTTTAGAAAGAGCAGCTTTTCCTTTCTGCATTAATACTTTTTGCTATGCCTAACTTTTTAAGCTATTCATGCCATTTTAGTGGACTGAAATGACTCAGTCTCTTATCATTGTCATTGCTTGTCATTTCCAGACTTCCTTTCGACTTCCTTTTTTTTTATTTTTTCTGAGAGGCAAGTTAAAAATATGTTCTGTAATGAGAAGCCAAGAACTGATACCTTCCCTTCCTATTGGAAACTCACATGGCTCAACAACTCTGTATTTACTGTTAATGTTTAAGGACTGCCCATTCAGTTTTAATCCATCTGTTCTGGTTTGCTATTAAAGAGAAATGCTCTCTAATGCCAAGTAAGATTTTAAGGTTGTTTTTCCAGTCCACTAATTCGTACCTTTTCCAGCAATATCCATCACCAGAAGGTTTGTATGAAGTTAATTGGACAAAGTTTTTTCAATCAATCTTAATTGTATTTTAGTTCTTTACAAATAACATCCAGTGTTGGCCTCAGATTATTGTTTGCTAGCAGGACTAGATTGTCCCTTTTACAACATAGTATTTAATGGAAACTTCTACTTTTCTTCCAGACCTCTGAGACTTTCCTAGGACCCAAGTTATTTGCAAGTCTTTTTCAAAGGTCTAGGTAAATGTCTTCAAGAGGTCTTGAATGCAAGCTACTGGGATCTGCTGATCTAAAGGCTCTGTCTGCACACACTTGAGGTCCTTGCATTGAATGTGATATAGATTATTTCCAAGATATGTTTATTGAGCACTTCTGTTTGTCTTGACACCAACCTTCTGTCCAGTTTAGCTGACTTCTCCTCCTACCACACATTCTGTCTTTTCAAATTGGTGTCTTTCTTTGTCCTCACAGCAAAAAAAAAAACCAAAAAAACCAAAAAAAAAAAACAAACAAACAAAAAAAAAACACCTACAGTGGGTTAACATACCACATCTTACTTTGTGACTGTATTATGTGCACTTGTATGGATTGCTGCCACCTGACTACTGATGGGGGAAAGGCTTTTGATGAACGTGTAGTATAGACCCACATTGGTGTGAAGTTTAAACCTTTAGTCTTTGAGACTAGTTCAGTGACATTGCAGAGAAATCTAATATTGTATTGTCAAGGAAACATTTTTTTTTCCTAGATTGATTACACAGTCTGACAGGTAGCACTTTTATTATTGTTGTAGAGGGTGTCAGGAATAAATTTCTACATAGTACCTCCTGTCAGGGTTTACCAATGAGCAGTGTGCCCTGTCTCCAGAATAAATCAAATGCTTGAATCCAGACATGGAATTTAGCTGTGTCCCAGTTAAGGCACTAAAGACTGGGTGCTGAAGGTGGACTAGTGACGTAAGCACTTGGGTTCCTGTGGGAACCTAATTTCATACAAATCAAATCATGAAACAGCTGTGCAGGAGAATGGAAAGTTATCTTGTGGAAGAGAACCTGGGGGTGCTGGTCAGCAGCAGTTGAACATGAGCCAGCATGTGCCCAGATGGCCAAGAAGGCCAATGGCATTCTGGCCTGTATCAGCAATAGCGTGGCCAGCAGGACCAGGGCAAGGATTGTCCCCCTGCACGTGGCATTGGTGAGGCCACACCTCAACCCTGTGTCCAGTTCTTGGTCCCTCACTACAAGGACTCTGAGGTGCTGGAGTGTGTCCAGAGAAGGGCAAGGAGCTGGGGAAGGGTCTGGAGCACGAGTCTGGTGAGGGGCAGCTGAGAGAGCTGGGGGTGTTTAGTCTGGAGAAAAGGAGGCTCAGGGGGGACCTTATCACTCCTACAACTGCCTGAAAGGAGTGGTGGAGCCAGGTGGGGGTCAGTCTCTTCTCCCAGGTGACAAGTGATAGGACAAGAGGAAGTGTCCTCAAGGTGCACCAGGAGAAGTTTAGGCCGAATAGTAGGAAAAAGTTCTGTACAAGAGGCCTGTAGTGCTTTGTTAATATGTGAGTCCTCTTCTACTCAGGGCACTCTGTTACAGATTTCAACCCATAGTAGAGCTACAACATCCACCAAAGAGGGGCAAGCAAGTGAAAACAGCCCATTGGGTGGGATGAAGTTTCAGATAATGCTTTTGAGTAGTAAGCTGTACTGGTTAACCAAACATCTCTAGAGCTTGGTACTGAAGTTAGTGTCATGAAGCTGACTTTATCACTCCTTCCATTTTTATCTGGTATTTTTTCATTTGAAGTTAATGCTGTAACTAGTAAATACCTCTGTTTATGAGCAGACAGTATATCTGAACTAGAAGTTTGGAAGTGTTTGTAGGGAGTTTCAGTAGCCAGATGATATCAAGGCAAAACTTGTAAAAGCCTGTAACACTGCTGGCTGTCAGGCTGTATAACTCTAAAATTGTATTTACTTTTTTTTTACCAGCCTACTGTAAGTACTGACTAAGAGAGGCGATTCTGCTTTAGAAATAGTGTACAAGCTTCTTCTCAGCCTAATCCTTATGTCTGTGTTTGATGTAAAGCACTGTTTTCAGATGCAAAATGTGATTAACTTGTGGGAATTCTGAATGTGCCATTCACCCCTAGTGAATTCTTTCCATCTGTCTTTCTGTTTTGTTAAGAAATATCAGTTTCTCAATTCTTGTTGATCTAATTCTTTTTTTATTTCAAAAGCTAAGTGTACTACGTCTAGCTGAGATTGAGTTAAGACTAGTACAGTAAACCAATGTAATTTAGTGATTTTTTTTTTTTTAAACAAAATTAAATGCAATTTCAAAAACAGCTTCTTAGACTTGCAGTACTTATTTCCAGCATGGAAAAATGATAATCTTCAGCTTTTTCGGTCTTAATTCTTCTATCCAGTATTCATATAACACTAAGATGCAAAATATCAGAAAACATGTTCCTTGTGACTTGTTAATATAATTGGAAGGAATGCTTGGCTGAATTCTGCTTTCTGTATCATTGTTATGTGATATTCTTCAGTTAAAGTGTATCCCTGCTTTCATGGGCCTCTTGCCTCTGTGGCTTTTTTTCTTGTTATCAGGTTTCTTGTAACTTTACAGTGTGTGCTAGTGAGGGATTTTTTGTAGTATGGTTATGAGGATTACAATTGCGTGTGTGGGCATTATCTCTTCCCTTCCTCCTCAAGTTTTACCTGCTGATTAAAGGACCCCTGGTTATCAAAGTGACACAACTTTATTTCTGGATCTAATAAATTGTAAAATGGTTATATGTCAGATTGTACAGAAGATTTTATTATTATTATTATTCATTTATTTGTGCCTCACTAGGACATTTCCTAGTAACAAGTTGTCCCTAAAGATTTTATCCATTATAATAATAGGAAAAGTGGGTTGATTATAAAAAAAGGAAAAAAGTAAGTGTCCCAGTTAGTATATCTTGGTTATTTACCAGTCACATAAACAAGAACACTATACATATAGGTTCTAAAGTAAATGGCGTTTTTTCTTTTTTTTTTTTTTCTTTTCTTTTTTCCTCCATAGGCATTTTGTCAGCAGTGCCAGTCAGCTGAAACCTTGGTTTGTTACAAAGTTTAGAGATTCAGTTTTGTTAGCTCCAGGGTAGTGATCTATCTTCTTCTGAGGTTCAGCCGCTAGAGGGGGTGTAAACCACCATCTCTATATAACCAGGACTTGTGCTAGCTGACGAAAACTCACCTTCAGGCTTGTGTGATTGCTGCTTGTTGTGGAAACATACTTTATTAAGGTGTCTAATTTCATAATCTTATTTTTTGTTGTTGTTGTTTTTATTTCTAAAGTGAGGCAAATTTTAAGGATAATTATTCAGAAATATTGATATAGTTTAACCATCTGAGTAACTTTCCTTTGCAGGTGATCTTGTGAATTAGTGTACCATCAATGATGGCAGAACATCCACCGTTACTGGATACCACTTCAATTATAAGTAGTGAAATCCCTCTTTTGACTTCCCCTATTGTTAGTGGGGATGGAGCACAACAGGTAAGGAAACTTCATTATACGTTTTTTTTTTTCCTTTCAACACATCACTGACATGTTAACATTGTAAAAGATAGTAATCCTTCTTCTGGAATATATTTGTGCAGCTTTAGGCATACACGTGTGTTAGAGATTGAGGTGAAGGCAGAACTGGTGCAGAGATAAGATTTGTAAGAAGTATGAAGCAGAAAACCTGTGTTGTTGGGAGAACTTCTTCATGGAAGAATGGAACCAAACAGCTGCCAAGTTGTCAAGCCATGATTGTGTCTTAGTTTGGGAGTTACATATTTAGATTACTGCATGATCTTACTAAGGTGAATAAACCTTTCCCTATGATAGAATATAGTAGGCACAACATGTGCTAATACCTGTGATCTCCAGACAGATACATGCTTACAGCTGGGTAGCTTGAATGGTGGGACTTGCTTTTGTCTGTTAGTGTCTGCCTGGACACTTGTTGAATTTGTACTTCTCTGTGGCAGTGCAACCATCTAGTGCATGAGCTGCTTCACTCAGATTTGTGTCACTTGTTCATGATGTGCTTTGTCCCATCATCCAGATCTTCAAAGAAGATTGTAGTCCTTGTCTGTCTCAGTGTCAGCCGCTGCAGTAGATGACCAGCGGATGGCTGCCTGCTAGACTTTGCACTGCTGATCACAACATTTCAAGACTGGCATTTGGTCCAGTTTTCAGTCTACCTTGGTGCCTGTGCTCTGTCTGTGCTTCATCTGTTTCTGTGTTACTCAGAAGTGACAAAAGCCTTGCTGAAGTCACGATAAACATTAGCTGTGCTCTCCCCTCATTCACCAAGCTAGTAATTTCACTGTAGAAGGCAATCCAGGTTTGTCTGGCATGATTTACCCTTTGTGAATCCATAGTGACTACCCCAAATCACCTTTTTGTCTTTAATGCATTTGGAAACGACTTCTAGAAAGCTTGGTCCACTCATCTTCCCAGAGCTAAAGGTAATCTTGACCAGCTTCTAGCTCCTTGGGTCCTCTTCCTTGCCCTTTTTGAAGATTGCACTGACATTTGCTTTCTTCTAGTCCTTGGGAACTTCCCCTGTTCGCCGTGACCTGTCAAACATAGTTGAGACTGAGTTACTTGCTCTGCCCTCCATAAAGATAAGACTGTCAGGTTGTTCTGTCAAGCTTACACTGTTGTCATGCAAGATTTTGAGTCATATGTGACTTTAAATGTTCTTTTGGATATATGTTTTCTTTAAAATGTAGTCTCTTTCTCCTGCCAGGAAGATTAAAACTGGAAAACAAGCAAAGTATTTCTTCAAAGAAATGAATCTGTGGGAGTTTGTGTTAATCTTCTAATGGAAAAAACAACATATATGCTGTTGTTGTCCTTTTTCATTTAAAACAAAATGCAGCTCATTACGACGATTGTCTAAAGTGAGACTGGTAGTAATCACATGTATTTTAAAAAAGAGAATTTTCATTGGGCATTGGTCATCAATAAGGAAAATAATTTTCTTTTCTTTCCCCATTTCATGGTAACTGGCAGTTATGCACCACAATGTTGTCTCTCATTCTGTGTTTCACAATGTTGAATGAAAGTTGCAACTTCCGTTCTCTGTCCTTCGCATCTGATACAAGATGCATGAAGAGTCAGCAAGTGCATTTGTTCAGTGGTGGGAAACTTCAGTGGAAGCCCTTTTTGCATCTGGTGATTTAAAAGCCATCAGTAGGTAGAAAATACTCTGTATATCTGAAATATGGGAAGTCCAGAACTGCAGGGACTGTGTTGTGTGTCAAGGTTGCCCAGTTAAGACTTAGGCCGCAGAAAGGTCAGGTGGTTGCTTATTTCTTTATAACAGTCTTAAAATCATGTATGTTTGTTTTATATGGTACTCATGAAAGGGAAGATACTGCATTTGAAAGTATGATGTATTCAAGTACAAAACACTGTAGTGTTGAGTCTTTTTCATATTTTATAAAAAATATTTTAAACTTGAATAATAGTTCATTGTATTCCTTTGTTTTCTCTTGAACTTTGAAACTATAACAAGGAAGAAGACTTTTGCCTTTATAATGTTGTTACTAATTTTTCTGGAAGTCTTTTTACTTAGCTACAGTACACACATTTTGTAGTGGTTACTTCCTTGATGTATGAAAAGTACTTCTCCAGTTCCTTTCATAACAGCATTGGTGTTGGATTACATAAAATGTAACTTAACCAGTAAAGCTGGCAAAATTTGTGTTCCTGCAATCAAAATTCAGAGCTGTTTTGTCCATGTAAAGAAATGGATATTTTCTTTTATATTCATAGTGTAAAAGTTGGTCTGTAGCTGAACTAATTAGTTTTAGTCAGTCCTGACTGAAAAGTTATTGAAAGCCAGTAGAAAATTGGTTATTTAGGTATTTTGCTTCTGAAAACCAGTAGAAGATTCAACTATTTTGCTTCTATGTTGGTATTTTCTGTTTTAGACTAGCTAAATCTATACTAAGCTTGAAAGTTTTTATTCAACTGTAAAACATCTGAGGATTTTTTAAATCAATTTACCCCATCTTACATTTTACAAGAATTAACTCTTGTAATTATGGTGACTTAGATTGTTTATACTGCATAACTGAGTTACTAGACGGATACAGATCATTCCGTACTTTTCTAGAACAGTTCATATCTTCAAGATAATCTATTTCAAATACTTGAAGTTCTGCTAGCAGTGTAAATGTGAAATAGCAGTACAAATATTTGAACATGTTGAGATGAAAGGTCATATGCTTCAAACAGTGGAAGTGTCTGATCAGGTTAAAGCTGTAACTTTCCACCATGTTTTAAAACAAAACAATCCACAAAGTTAGAGGAATGTGTGAGTGTTCAGTCAGAAAACATGGGGAACTTAAACTGTGTGGATGTTTGTATGTCACTCAGTGCTGTTGTGGGAGATTGCCTGGTTCTCTGTCCCACAGAACAAGGGACTACTGTTAGTTTCATAGGATAAAACCAATGAAAAGAAAAAGCAAAGACTGATCCTGCTGGCTCCTCCTCCTCTGTTAAGCACAGAAGTACTGCTTGTTTTTACACCTTCCTATCACTGTGTTCAGCATGAGGGGATAATGTACTTATTATGTCTTGATGGTGAATAAGGTTGTAGATGGAGAATGGAGCAGATCTATAGGAGTTGATAGAAACCAAGTGAAACTGGGAAGATGTGGTATGAGGACAGAAGTGCTTGAGGGTTTTTCACATAAGGGTAACTAGTACAGTGATGCTTTAGTGATTATTGCTGGGGCTGGACAGGATGGATGTGCTTGACTATGCGAGTCCTGATTTGGTGGAAGGAGAGGAAAAGAAGAGGCAAGAGTTCAAACTACTTTAACACACTGATGTTGAATTGTTTTGGAAAGTTGCTACAGCACTCAGTGCTATTCCAAAGCAAATCAGTAAATTGCTGACACAAGAATGCAGCAGCCATGGAGTTCTGGACCCACACAGTACCTTCCCACTAAAGCTAGCAGTTGCAAAGTGAGACATTCCTGTATGACCTATGTGTCCTTTATTACCAGAAAATACAGATAGCACTCTCAAAGTAGCCCAGTACTTGTTAACCATTTCCTTTTCTCTGGGGAATGGGACATGGATGTAGTGTTTGATCTTTAATTGACTTTATTTCTTGGCAAGGTATAGGGGTAAAGTAACACTTCTAGCTTGGGAGGTTGGATGCTTATCCTCCAAATTTTATTGAGAAGTTTAGATGTTTGGTGAGTTTTCCAAAAATCCCACTCTGTGTATATATGTGTAGTGTCTGTGTGTATTGTGTGTGAGTTTAAGTAGGTATTTAACATCAAGTCTACAAGTTAGTGTTCCTAAAACCAATTTCTTCTTTAAATATTTAAACCTCTGATATTAAAGTTGTCATTATTAACCTGTTGTCATAGGAGGATGCCTTCAGTCAGCAGAGTAATAGAGGGCTATAAAACAAATTAAATAATCCCTGTTTTTGGCTTTCAGATTGTTTACATATGTGGCATTACAGCAAAATATAATGGTGAAGATGGTGTTGGGAAATATAAATCTAGCCTAAATGAGTTTCCTAGGTTTTTGTTCTGGCACTTCTGCTTCTGAAAACCATATGGTACATTATCAAGTTCCAGCTTGCTTTGGTTTTGCCTTGCTGCTTAAAATCAAGCCTAGAACTGCAATATGTTTCATGATCTTTTTCCTCAACAAGAAAAAAAAATCTGTGTTAAAAGTTGTTTAACAACATATAGTGTTATAACTGTTCTCACTTTCCATCACTTTCCATATTGTGCTCTTTTCCTTTTTTTTTTCTGTGCTTTGATTTCACAGAACACAGAGTATGTGCATTGCTGCTTCTGTCCTTTTTGCCTTTTTTTTTTCTTGTACTTCCCCTTTGGCTCTATTGAATTTGCAGATATGTCTAATTTCTCATTTGGAGGTTCACTGAAGTTTGTTTTAGTTGACAATTATTCTTCCATTCTTCAGTGACTTCCTAGCACTGAAGCGCAGCAGAAGTGTGTTCAGTGGAACCATTGGAACTCTCAGGCATGCAATGCTTCAGTGCCAGCTTATGGAACCTCATTATCAAGCTGTATTTTTCCCCAGAATTGATTAGTACTTTTGTGTAGCAACCATCACTGCAAAATACATAATCAGACTTACATGAGACATTCCATAGACGGAAAAATCTTTTCCCTGGAAGTTTTTAACTGGTTGTTGGCTATGATTAAAAAAAAATAATAATAACATCACAAAGGAAAGCTAAAAATACATGAGTTTTGATGACTCAGGGTTAGTAGAGCCTTCCTCTATCTGACTTAATCATGTTTTTTAGTTAGGAAGGGTGAAGTTTTTTCTTAGTTAAGTGTAATTTATTTTTTTTTTTGCCTTAGAGATCAGAATTTTTTCCAATTTATTTAAACTGCATCCTTGATTGCAGATGCATTGAAAACTTGCTTTAAATTTCTTAGAAGAAGCCACCATCCTCAGCAGAAAGTGAGGATTCAAAATTCTTTCATTTATAGTAATGTATGAATACTATGCTGCTTTTGTTGAGAAGAAAGCAGCACGAGATTTCTTGCACAATTTATACCACCATTCAGATATGCTTATTTTAATATTTTCTGTTTGAAAATAAATGTAAAAACAAGAGTGAAGGCTGTATAGTTCATAGCCTTTTCTGTTTCTATTTGGTGTGAAAATTTGTGGAATGAAGCATCCTCATAAAACTTTTCAGTAACAGTCCTTTCTCTCTAAAATGTCCGTTTTCATATGCATGATATGAATCCTAGATTAATTTTGGTCTCTGATACAGTGGATTCCTCCCAAGATACTTGAGGCATTCAGCCTCTGTTGAATTAATCTGTTCAGAAATTGACATTTGGGAGAATTGGATGACACATGAAAATTGAATTTGAAGTCAGTTAGTCACTGTAGGTTACTAATACAGTCAATAGGGAGAAATAAGCATGTCCAGAAGATGATGCCTTTCATGGTGTATGAAGGTGACTAAAGATCTGTACTTTTTTGTTCTCTCTCTCTTTTTTTATGAGGTGAGAAGGTGCAAATTGCCTGAAGCTATAAGCATTGAGGTAGCTTGGTTTTTCTGTGCAGTCTGTTGCAAATGGGTCTGGTTGCTGGTTTGGAAGGGTATAGTTATGCCTGAACAGTGTCCGGGACCCAGGCACGTCCCCATCTCTCTCCTCCTCTGTGCCATGGGATGCTTAATGCTGAGTAAGCCATGACCTGAATGCCAGACTCAAAGACCTACACAGTCACCCCAAGTACTTAGCTATGTTTCCTCAAATCCACTCTTAAAATACGTGAGAATTACACACCTAGCAAATAAGTTCTCTGAGATACATCCTCTGCTAGCTGAAACCTGTTTTTTTTTTCCCTAGGAAGCATTTCTTTACTGAGACGGTGGTCAAATGCTGGAACAGGCTTTCTAGAGCTGTGGCCAAAGTCTTGTCAGTATTTTAAGAGACATTTGGACAATGCCCTTGACATGAACTTGGTCAGCCCTCAGTCAGTTAGGCAGCTGGACTACATGATCATCATAGGTCCCTTCCAACTGAAATAGTCTGTCATATTCTATTCCCTAGAGATGGAGACTTTGCCATAACTGGGTAAAGTCTATAAGCCTGCTGTATGTTGCAGAATTATACACTTCATAGAGCAGCCAGAATGACATTCTCTAGAAAACAGATAGACTATAGTTTACATACTATAGCAAAAAAATGGCACTTGGCTTTGTTTTTTCTCCCTGTCTTTACTTTGAAGTAGAGGATAAAATACATGGGAAAGGATTGGGGTTGTAGAGATTTCTTCCACCAAGCCCTTGCTCCATTACTGACTAAGTCATTCCAATCTGATCTAATTGAGATATATATTTTAATTTCTCTTCCAGCTCAAGTTTGTATTGTTACAGTGTTTTGATATACAGTGATGCCCATATTTATGCAAAACTGGGTATATAGGGTACTTTTTCAGGGTAAAAAAGGCTTCTTTAGAAGTGATATTGAAATTCTTAATGTTTGATTTTTTTTTTTACGTAAATGCTATTTTTAATAACTAGAAAACACTGTTCTTCCTTTGGTGCTTCCTTTTATACTGTATTTAGGGTAAAAAAGTTAAACACATCCATCAGTCTTAAATATGTTGGGCTTTTAACTTGCTATATCAGCAAACAGGAATCTGAGCTGTCAGAAGCAATGTTGGGAAATACAAAATTCTCTTCTAGTCCATAATACATTTGGGCTGTTGCAAATAGGCAGGTATTTGCATCAGGGAAGATGCCTCCTGAGGGGACTAACCCCTGTGAAGTATTAGCTGAAACCTTAGTTAGCCCTTGCTACCCGTTTGCTGTGCAGTGTAGCTCTGTTTCTCATCCACTTCCGCTTAGCATCGTGAAGCTGAATTCCTGAGGACTTCAAACAACAAATCATGAAATGAGAATGATCTGATTGAAGTATTACAGTATTTTATTTTTAGAGGTTGATGTGTCTAACCACTGGCAATGACCAGATGCCTCAGAAAGTTCCAGAGTTCAGTGACTGCCCCTAACACTGCTTCCTTCTAATTCCCTGTAAACATGGATTAGTTTAAAACTTTGAAGCCCAAATGTTTGTCTGTTGCATTATTCAGATTCCTTGAAACACTGCTGTTATCCTCATATTTATACTTTTGCTGATTTAAAGATAGAATAGTGGTATTATTTTAAGTAGCAAATTTTCTGTGCACTATCTGCTAACCACAGACTCTGTCAATGGTGATGAGACAGATTGGGTTTGCTGTAAATGAGGCAAATAAAACTTTGCTTAGGAAGCTGTGAGGACTGAGAATGCAAAAGAGAAGAGGTAAAGAAGAAGCAAGTAGATCAAAAGTGTAATTATTTCTTAATACTAAAGAATGAGACAGTCATTTGTGGAATGAACACTGATTGGCACTGTTATGTGTGGACACTAACAAGTCTTGAACGTTTATCATTGACATTCAATGCAGAATTCAACATTTATCTTTTACTGGTTCATCTCAAAAAACTTTTTATTTTTACAAAACAATGCTAGAAATCATCTTTGCCTCCCCTTCTCAGTGGTCAGCTTTTTCACCTGATCATCTTCTACATGAAAAGAAGGGGGAAAAGCACAAGTACAGTAAGAATTTTAAAAACTTTTCATAAATAAATTCATTTTCTAGGACAAAAAGGAATCATCGATTCTTGGATCTTTCAGCCTGCCTTTCTACAAAGAACAATGAAAGTTTATTGACATCTATAGTTTTTGAATGCCAGTGCCAATGAACAGTCTCAGCATCTTTCCAATCTCCTCATTTCCAGTTGCTTCTAGGGATATTCTGTTGTTTTAGTGCAATCAGTGGTGCTGACAGTATGTCATAGCAATGGTTAAAGATTAAATGTTTACTGATAATTTTATTATCTGTCAGCTGCCTTTTAGAAAAATGATGCAGAGTTGCTTGGTCTGTCCTCTGAAAATACAGGCCTTAGAACATGTCACTGAAAAGATGGCTTCTTTCACTCACTTTTTTTCCAAATATACAGCTACTGTCTGTAAGCTGAAATAATTTAGATTGTACTTGGTTTTTTTTTTTTTCAAAATCCCAAGCATGTAAATTGCTATTGCAAGATATTATGCAACAATTAATTCTCTATGGATTTCCTCCTTCATTCTGAAACCCAAGATTTGTTAATGCCATATCTTTACTCTTCTTCATGAAGAAAGTTTTAAACTCCATATCTAGTGCAGTTAGATCCTTACAGGCAGTACTAGCAGATGCTAGGGTAGAGAATTGTGTAGTCATGGGAAACCTATAAACTGGAATTTGCTCAAAAAAAAATACAGTGGAAAATAGAAGATTTAGAACTTTGGTGTTTAAGAGTGTTGCATCACATTACTTGGACAAAGATCAGTCTATAGGACACTTCTATAAATAATGGTGAGAAGCCTGTTTTTGTCTGTCATTGCTACTAAAACCAGATCATTTAAGGAAAAAAAGAAAATTCTAACATTTCCTTATAGATAACACAGAAATGTTGTGTGCTGAGTCTGCCATGAATTGGTGTGGTACAAAGCTTAATCGAAAGTTTTCAAAACTCTCTATTGGTTGGTAGCCAGTCTACATGTGGAGAGAGGAAGCTTTTATTAAATTTAAAAGAAGATGGGAAGCAGAAAGGTCATTTGAAAAATGACTAAGAAAGAAGCAGTTGGAAGTAACACTTCATGACCATGTAATTCATAAGCCTTTGGCAATTTAAAACAATTTAAGGTACGGTTTTAATTTAGCTTTTATTACTGATGTCAGGTGTTCCTATTTAATAATCATATACTCTCTGTAATGCCTGTTACATAGATCTTTTGCATTTTTCCATTTAATATGGTTTTTAAGTGATAGTGGGCTTGATTATGGAAAAGAGTAGTTCATAGCCTCATTAGCCTTGTTATGATATAAGCAGCAGATTTTGAACATACAGTCTATGGAAAAACAACTTGTGCTGTGTTTTTAACTGACATCACCTTAGCTCAACCACAGATGTGATTCCATCTGGCAATTTCTGTGCTACTAATGAATAAAAACACTCAAGTCTTGCAGTATTCTTTGATCCAGTAGTATGTAGGAACTTAAAATACTGTTGGACTAGCCCTACAAATGGGAACTCTGGCATAGGTGAGGTGACAAAGGCAAAAATCACAGTAAGTCAGTATGGGAGCCACAGCAGTGTTAGTATTTGAGTGTGCATCTAGTTTTCCTTGCTCACTGGACCACACTCTCTGGAGCCAACCTAGATGCAATGATTTTTCTTGTAACAAAAGACTTGTAACAAAAGATGGGTGGAAAAACATCTGCTTTGAAAACTAAAAATAGGTGTTTTTAATAATAAAATATACTGGGTATTAATAACTGATACTTTTTGCCTAGAAAGTTTTTTTACTTGGTAAATAATTTTATGCTGATCAAATGTTAGGAATATGACTTCACAGAATCACAGAATCACTTGACGTTAAAAGAAAGGACAGTCCCTTTTTTATTGTAAGTAGCTGTAGCTTTGAGTGCTTTTATATAAGTGTCTGTATCTTTGTACACTTACTTATTACCTTTGAAGACATTAGATGTTTGTAATGTTAGAATTTTTTATACCTTAGACAACATTTAATCTGTAATCTCATGTTGTTGCATTCTGAATACCAAGACAATTTCAAAGCAGTTTTCTATATCTTGTTTGCCTATTGGTTAGGCAGTAGTGCATAAGTGGTATTTGAAGTAATTTCTCACAAGAAGAGAGGGATGTGTAACTTCTTCAGGTGAGGATGTGCCAGTGGTCCCCTGCTGTTGTTGGGATTAAAAACCGCAGATGTGAGGTTGCCAGAAGACAATACTGAATGTTTTCAGTTTAGCTCTGAAGTGGAGACTAATAGAGGGAAACCATCTTTGTCAGCTGTCTGAAATGTCTTTAATATTAATATTTAATAAAAGGTACTTCTGTCTATAGTATTATTTAGGGGAGACATATGTAAATTATAAAGCAAAGTTCAGAAACATATTTCTTTCTTTTCATGTCTCTTAGTAAATGCATGGTATAAAATAGCACAGTGTTTGAGAGAGTGCATTAGAATCCAGTTGATTATTTCTTGGCTGCTTCTTTTTATTCTTTTACAGAATATTTTTTCCTCCCTTCTTCCTGGCTTACTTGAGAAATGAAGTCATAAACTGTATCACAGATTATAAAGTCAGAAGTTGGTTCATCTTGAGTTAGTATAGCCTATCTGGGAATCAGGAGGCTAAATTAAAAATGCAGTTATAAAACAGCATATATTTGGAAGCTTTGTTCTCTTAAACCCGAACCTTCTGTTGACTGACGTTAGATGATCCAGAAGCAGATGCTGCAGCAGCTATTTGTTGATTTAGTTGCTATGGTGACATGATACATTCATGTACAGCAGGAAGCTCACTGTACGTTGGCTAATTTGATAGGAAGGAAGGCTTGAGGTAGGTATTGCTGACTATATTGTTAATTGATCCTACCTTTCACATCCTGCCTCCACATGCTTTGTGGATGCACAGCTACAGAGGAAGGTGAAGGGAGAGCCTCCGGCGTGGCGTTCAGGTTTAGGTGCCCTGTTCACAGGAGGGGGGGCAGTGTTCCACACATCACCGAAGATTACCTCAGTATTGAGTGAATGGAACAGATTGGAGCAGCCGGAGTGGTGCCTGTTGAATCTTCCTTCATCCTTTGTCACTGTGGTAGCACCAGTTGAATGAGAGAAATAAAAGGATGCGAGCAACAGTAAGTCAAAGTGCTAAGGCTTTTGAAATGGGTTATGAGATAAAGCATGTCACTAATTAACAGCTTGATTGCAACTATTAGTGGAGAAAAGTGTAATTGTTCTGAATACGTGCCCTAATGACAGAGCATAAATGTGGCTCTGCCTGGAAGTTGTGCCTTTTCTAGAAATACACCCTTTTATAATCTTGTTGCAGACAGATTGTTAAAGATACAGTGTATATCTTGCAAAGAGCTTGGCTGTACCACCCTCTTAACAAGTTCAGTGTTTTAAAATTTTTTGAAGTCAGAATGACCAAGAGTATTAGCTACGATGTTTTCCTAAATTTGAAAAATATTCAAAAATTATTCTACCTTTGTCCTTTTGGGTAAAAATCTTCTCATGAGTACTGCTGAGCTAATTTCAGTTGCAATATTTTTAGACAAACCACTGCTGTCTTTTTTTTTCATGTTGATTTGTATTAGCAGTGCATTTAGAAATACGATTTTGGTGAAGTCTTTCCATTATTTGTGATTGCTGACAATCTTTTGCTACTGACTCAGCACCTATAACCATATAATGCTAAATATAGACGTTTTAAGATTAATAATAATAATAAAAAAAAAAACACCCAAGCCTGGAATACTCTTCTCTTTCCTAATAAAACATCTCAGAAAATAATACTGTTTCTGCTACAATAGAAATCGTTTGTGATTCTATTATGTTTAAATTATGGTTTTAAATGTCCAAGCAAACATTTTGAAACACTTTAACCTCTTGCTTTTTACAAAGTTTTTTTGTAGGAAAAAAACCCCAAAACTCCCCAAAAATAACCCCAAAAAACACACACATTCCCCAAAACCACTCCAGAATGAGGGAAAAACAGAATTCTACTTTTTAGTAATATTGTTTTGCTCCAACTTGTAATCTTCCTTGTTGTACAGGAACAACATAGTCTCTTACTCTGTAGTTACATTTAAGTGTGCTTTAACTACAGTTTGTAATGTAACATATTCTTACTTCTTCATGTTATAGATTTAATATTAACAATGACTAAAATTATTGTACCATGTTCTAGTTTTCCTAACCCCTCCACTTTTTCCTTCACATCTTACTTCCTTCATTTTTTGGTATTTTAATGTGTATGCCAGGCTAGGAATTGGCTTTGTTGCTAAAGGATTGCTTTGTTTGGGTTTTTTTTGTTATGATATATTTAGTGGTAGATCTATTAGCATGCAAGTTATATATGTTCAGAGGCTTTTAGCTTGGTTGGAAAATTTGTCCCAGATTTCACTCATTCTGGAAAAATATGTAAATTCACAATGCATATCTAACTTCTTTTAGAGGAAGATACAAAGTAACCCTTTCATTCCTTTCCCCTTCGGAGTGAGGTGGTGGGTGGGTGGTGAGAGAGAAGCATTCAAAATGCCCGTTTGCGCTGAAATTCAATCTGGTTCCTTTGGTTTTCTTGCCTTTTGGCTGTAGATAATGCTAGCCTATGGAGAGAATAGAGTGCCAGTTCTCATGTGGGCTTATCCCACAACTTCACACATGACACAAATGTTCAATGTATTTTGGTTTCTTTTGTCTCAGTTAGGATTAAAAAAATTAACCTTTTTCTTTTCCCCTTCAGGAGGCTGATAGTCCTTGGTACTGAAGGATGGGTTTGAGAGCCAAGATATTCTGGAGACAGATTGAATTTGATGATTTATTTTTCTTTATTTCAAATACAAAAATTTTACTCCCATATCCCAGTAACTCTAAAATTATAGTTTCAGTTTTTCAGCTAACACTTAGCTGTTTTGGAATAAACCTATAATTATTAGGAAAAAATTTAAATTTTTTAAATGATGTTTTTACATTCAGTAGCTAATAACTTCTTTTACAGACAGAGAAACTTTTAGGTATAAAAGCATTTATTTGGACAACACAGTTTGTTACGTGCTAGAAAGGATTTGAAAATTTGGCTGTAAATACCAAACTCGTAAACAAAGTTCTATTGTATCTGACTTGATTCTCTTGATGTTTGTGCTGGCTTAGAAGAATCAGAAACTGTTTCAGTCAGTCCTCTCCTGTTAGAAATACAGGTATTATTTGAACATTGGCTCTAAAATGTGTAATATTTAAGATCATTATGATTTAGTAAGGGTAAGTTAAACTCTCTTCCATAAACTTTATTCAAATCTGATCTGCAAAAAATTGTGCAAGTTAGGAAGATCCTCATAACTTTATAGAGCAGTGTGAAGGTTAACAAATGTCTTAATTCTGGATTTGTTTTGTTTTGTGCCTGTATGAAAGAGTATCTAGCATACTTCTAAATACAATCATTTGTTCTTTGGGTATTGAGTTGTTTTGTTGTGGGGTTTTTGGGGTTTGGTGGTTTTGTTGTTTTTTTTTTTTTACTTTGGACTAAATTCAGATTTTTAGAACTTAATATATTAAGAGTATTATTAATATTTTGAATATGTAGATCTTTTATCAAATAAAATTTCTTTTGCCTTATAGGCCCACTGCATGTATATAATTGCTAGAAATGGCAAAATAATTTTGAGGTACTAGTTTTTGATTGGCTGTATGGTTTGTGTTTATTTTGGGAGGAAGCTTTGCTCTTTAGCCTTTTAAATTTTGAGACCTGCTTTTGCACATGTATAATGGCGAGCAAAAGAGAAATGTGTCAAACTTGCTGTGAGATCTTTTGAAGTTGGCTTTTAGAGCTCATTGATTTATTTCATTATTTACTTATCAGCTTTTTTTTTTTTTTTTCCCTCCACAGGGACTCATATAGTTTGGACTGCTAATTGTATTTACAGTTTCTGCTATGGAAAGATGTTGCCTTAAAACAGTGAAGATGTTAATGCTTAGGGATTAGTCCTAATCTGTTTTTGTTTTCCTACTCTGCAAGTCTTTCACCTCATCTAGGGTCCTTTTCAGGATGAATCCAATTTTGATATTAGTATTTCACAATGATAGGTTTATGTTTCCATCTTTCTTACTAACCACCTTACAGAGACCAGTTATTAATTGTGCAAGGCTGTTTATAGTTAGTCACTTTTTTTCCAGTGAAAGTACCAGGGAAGCTTTTTCCTTCATGTTGCAATGTAGATACATGTTAGTGATGATGCCACAAGTCTAATGCTGCATTTCTTTTCTGTCAGGTAGCTGAAATTATTTTGAGACTGGTCAGTCTCCTGGTACATCACTACTTCTGTTAGGAGGATGGATGTTCAAGTAGAGAAGCTTGTAGAAGTGCGTATCTTACAGAATGAACGGTTGGTTTTAATTGTTATTTCAGTGGAGTTAATGGGCTTTTTGGCCTTGGTGTGCAAACAAACATATCAAAAACAAGATTAGCTAACTGTATTTTAAATTCCATTCTGCCCTCACTGTGCTCCAATGAAGAAATAAGTTAACTATGTAGTCATCTGGCATAAGCAAAATCTTAGGTTGCTTATGAAAGTATTCTGTATACTTAATGACAAAGATTAGTAAGATACAAATCAGCTATATTTTGTATTGCTGCTGTTTTGCTTTTGAAAGATACTGCCATGACCATACTGGCAGAGACAAATACCTCAAAGGATCTTACTTTGGCTTCTGCAGCCTCTGCTTCTTGCTGATAAAAATTACTTCTAGACCTTTATGGAGGTAAGCGTTAACATTTGGCCTTAAGTTTTTCCTTTCTTTGGAGCAGCCTGCTGAGTCAAGGTGGCTGCAGCTCTGCCTTACACAGCTTTCTCTTCCACCTTTTGTTACTTGCATTCTTACAGGGGTTTCTTTATGACTCTAGCTACTTTTATCAAATTCATTTCTTTCACATTAGAAACAAGCTGAATACTTGAAAAGAACATTAAACTCCTTTCCTGCTTCAGTCTGCAGAAACATCCTGTATTTTCTCTTGCACATAGTGAAGTTTTACTGAATAAAAACAAGTAACATTGAGCATTCTTCTCTTTGAACATTTGTACTTCATTGATTCTTTAGATGCAAGATCTAAATACTTTCCATCCTGCTCACACTGATGTAGTAATAAATCCTATATGAGATCTTAAGATACAATAATTTAAAAATAATTGTATCTGTTAATGGTAGTATGTGCAAGTCAGTGTTACATATCTCTGTAGGATGGGATTATACTACTTGAGTTGCAATAAAATTATATTCAATTTGGAATTCTTTAGGGAGAGAATTATTGTATTCTAAAAATTTATTTGCCACATCTGCCGAGCTCAAATTTTGATTTAAAGTAAAGAATAGATTTTCAAAACCACTCTAGAGTGTGTCCCTTATTTAGTCCTTTAAAAAGGCGTAATATTGTAGTGCTTCTTCAGGATACTGTCAGTCATTGTTTATATATTAGTAATTTATATGTGCTCCAAATGTTCAGAGAGACTGAGAGACTACGTGTTGTGAAACAAGTCAGTTTTAGTAAATCTTTTCCTGTAAACTGCCTGGTAAGAGTGATCTCAGGAACAGTTTTCAGTTCTGTATGGACCTATGTTATGCTCAGGACTACTATAGCATGTTCATTATTGCAGGTGGCTGTTCCAGCATCTGAGAATGTTCCCAAGTACTGCTTACTTTGCTAATGTAGATGTGGCTTTAGGTATCACTGCTGTGGTCAAGGCAATGTAGCAGTTCTCTCAGGAGAGATGAGGATTATTAAAACCCCTTGGTTTGCAGACTGGGTACAAGGAGATGGGAATTGCCAAACTTAAAAAATATTGAAGGAGGTGGATGAAATTTATTCAGAACTGGTTTTCCACAAATCCCATAGCAGAGAAGCTAGGGAACATGTAGGAGATGGTTTTAAAATGTCTAAAAAGAAAATTTCAGGAACTTACTGACACAGGACATTGTGGAGGCAATTCAAATTGTAACTGAACTCAAAGAGTTTAGGCAAATATGTGGACAGTAAGAGAGATGGACTGCAGAAAGTGGCCTGGCTCACACACTCTCCTTAAACAGCATCTCAGTTGATATATTAGAGTCAAAGTGCTTGGCTAGATGGGCTGCTGACCCAGACCATCAGATCATTTCCTATGTTCTTGCTTAGCTTCAGCTTCTGCCTGAGTTCAAACAGCAGTTTCAGGAAATATACACTGAGCTTTCTAATATATGGCATTATTAGTTTTGTTAGAAGGCTTTTCGTTAGGAGGTCTGTGCCAATCTGGGCAATTAAACTACTACAAAGTAGTAAACTTACTATGTTGCTCATTTGGTTTGGATTTATTTTCTAAAGTAGCCTATATAGAATAAATTAAGTACCATTGAAAAGTGTGAAATTTCACTTCTAATACCAACAGTTTTGACAACTGATGTTTCAGGTATTATAAACTTCAGCCACTCCGTGGCCACTTTTTTATTTATGCAAAAACTACTTTTAAAGTAAGTGTGTATCTGTACTCTTGTATTGTCAACTTGTATGCTAATCTCTGGAAAGAGATTTTGTATTGTTTTTCATCAGGAACTGTATTGAGGTCATGTGGATCATCATTAAACAACTGTTTAAAAGAAACAATTTATAGTCACAGTGGAAATGACATAGAGCTAGTTGACCTAATACTCCTGTTTCTTAATGGCAATGCCTTAACATGTTTTGAGACAAAAATACATTAAGTCAAAATTCTGATAGCGTTCAGAAATTACACTTTTAAATTTTATTAGGTTCCATTGTAGTTGGATGTGCTTTAAAAGTGCTTGTATGATTCTAGAACTTGTGTCAAGGCTTCCGTATCCTAAGTTCACATTATTTTGTTAAGATTGTGAAGCTCTCAATTAGTGTTTTGTTTTAGTAAGAGAAACAGCTCTTGAAAAGTGCCTATGCTAACGGTGCCTCCCACTGAGACTGACTCATCATAAATGAGGTTTTCTTCTGAGTATCATAGTTACCTTAGAGGAGCAGGCAATTGGTAGAATGCATGTCAGCCTTTGGGTAGCAGAACTTTGGGTGCTGTGAGTAAAGCAACAGAATTTGTCACAAAAAGATTGAGGCACAGGAAGAGAGGCTGAACCATCAGATTTTTACAAAGCTTTTCTCTTAGTTCAAACTAATTTGAATGTTTTGCCCAGAATAGGAAGAAGGTCAAGATCTAGAATATTCAATGTGAAAGACTCAGGCCCTGGTTTTCAGAAGTACTGATGTCAGGGTGCATGAAGTAGCATGTTGGCTGATGGGGTGTGCAAGCCTGCACAAGGGCACCTCGAATGAGATGAAAGACCTATAAATAAGCAACTCATAGATTTTTTTTTTTTTTTTTTTTTTTTTTTTTTTTACCTAGAACATGATGCTATGTAAAATCCATGTTACATTTTCCTTTAGAGAAATTTTCTTGCATCCTTGATTGTGCACTGCAGACTTCCATTGTGCACTGCAGACTTCCATTAAATAAGGGGGAATTCCTGTGAGTGACTGTCAGTCTGTTGTACTATTTCTTCTGACTGGAAAGGTACCAATCTCTCTCCGTGCATAGATTTAATTTTTCTTATTTCAAATCATATCTACTGAGGTGCAGAGAGTCAGAAATGCCCTTCTCAAAGCTGTGATCACTCCATGGGGTTCAACTGTGATAAGGTTGGTCCAGAAACCCCTTTTGGTCATTCACTGCCCCAACACAAATACTGTTGAAGCCAGCAGTTCTCAAAGCTTCTGAAATTTCAACCCTGATTCAGAATCTCTTTTGGCACACTTGGCAGCATACACGGCCTACCTTGTAATATATAAAGTTGTAAAATAAAAATGTGAATGCACTACATAAAAGCAAGGCTGAAAGCGGGAGTCAATAAAATACAGTCAGGCATCAAGTAGGCTAATTGTCCATTGACAAAAGACATTCTTTTTCCTGTTTCTGGGAACTGAGATCTAATTAAACTGCATGAAGTTGGTGAGTCTCCCCACCCTTTGGAATGGCAGTTGGATGTCATCAGAGATGTGAAAATCTGATGGCATCCTGAGTGTCAGAATGGTGCTGGACTGCATCAGTTGACCTGTTGCTGCTGCTGTCTCACTGTTGCACCATGCTGAGCCTTTATCTTCTCAGAGCAGCTGTGAAGTGAGCAACAAAGATGCTTACACAGGAGAAGCTGATTTAACACAAAACCAGGAGGCACAGGGCCCACTTGCTGCAGTTGGGCCAGTGTGTGTGTGTTCCCATGCTCAAATCCGCTCTGCCAGCTGGACCTCAGGTTTGGATGGCCTGCAGCAAGAGGTCGGGGGAGGAAAGCCAGCAAGTTCCTACAGCAGCATTATTACCCAGATTACCAACCTCAGGCACTCACACAGAATAAACAGGGACAGCTGGGAATACCAGTCAACCCACATTCCCTGTTACTTTAAAAGCAGGAATCAAGGGCCAGCCATCACCCTAAAGCTTTTCTGCTTCTCACAGTTCATATAATGGCAGCTAGGAATATTGAGCTGAGAATGGTACAGATTGACATGTCAGCTGTAGCCAGAGTGGCTCCTCCCAGGAGTTTGGGCACCTAAATCAGCCGAAAGAGATGGGCAAATGTAGCTATCCAGCCCACGCATAACAGATGGAGAGACATTCTCGTGTACCGTGAAGCTTTTAGGTACTTTTATTCCAGTCTAAACTTCAAGCTGAAATTTTCAATTGTAGCAAAGGGAAGAGTATATCAATGAAATATATATTCAAAAAGTTATGCCTGCTTGGGGAGTCCAAAAAAGAAATTGTAAGAACTCACCTATTTATGTTTCTCTCCTTCATCATATTCTGAAGGGGATGATAGCCAGTTGTTAAAATGCTACCTTCAAACACTTCAAAATAAACTCTGGCAATACAGTATTTTCTGAAGACCTTTAAGTCTTCTTTGAAATTCATTACTAAAATTATCTTGTTTAGATTATGTTATGAATACTAACTGAATTTTACATTGAGCCACACTTCAGAAGATCTGGAAGATGTAATACCTTGATAAAAATGTAAATAATGATACAGTTCATGGTTTTTTCTCAAACAGCCAGAGCTTCTAGAAAAAACATGTGAAACAAGATAGTATTTTTAAAGTGCTTGTTCAAACCTGATATAATCAGTGTTTAATCACACAGCCCAAGCTTGAAAATGTAAATGTTTATCATATCTCATCAATATGTTAGTGTTAGAACTTGCCATCTTTTCTTTAATTTATGAAATTGCTCCACCAGAAAGGGAGGAATTCATATGATTTCTGCCATTTCCTTATCCATTCCTTTGTCTCTGGTATTCCTAAAATGAGTAACACTCAGGTTTCCAGTTCTGGGGATTTTGGTTGATTGATTGTGTTTTTGTAAACATTAAAGATTTTATTTTCTTTTAGCAATTTAACAAAGTCAATTTTTGGCCATAATGCTCAAGAGTTACGTTTATAAAGATTTCTTTCCTTCTGATTTGTAGAGGGAGGAGGACATAGGCTCTATTTAGACGTGTGCAAGCAAGACTGAAGAAAGTTCTGTCCAGAAAGAAACTTACAAAATGTACCTGTTTTTCCACTTTTTAAAGTTTTTTTCTCCTTTGTTTATAATTTTAGCTAGTTTTTTCATGTTTACAAACTTCTTTTCCTCACAGAAGGGCAGGTTTCAAATAAAAGGACAGAAATCTAAAATGGTAACAACGCTTCTGCTTTGGTACAGACTTTCTCTGTTTATTTTGGCTGATGCGTGTTTTGCTATCATTTCTGCATTGCTTGGGTTTACAAAATTAGGATAACCAATAAATAAAATTATACATACTGTTTCATGCTGGACATCTGGTGCACTTACTTTGTCATGACTTCTAATATTTTTTTATCATTAATGAATGTACAAATATGCTTGGGTCATGTAAAGAGGGACATGACACAGTATTTTCCTTGTGTTGAAAACTGTCAAGTGGTTGATGTCAAGCACTGGGAATTCTAGGCTTCCTTCTGGAAGTTGACGTAATGGTTTGATTAATATTGAAGTTAATGCAATTTGTTGAAATAATTTAAGCTGTACAAATAGCTTTTTAATTATACCAAGCAGTTGAGAAAATAAAATTTGTACAGGTACTGTTTTACTTAGTTGTTATTCTCTCCTTCATTCTCTGAAAAGTGTTAGTTTAAAAATATGTGTGCTTGTTCTTGCTCTTATCTCTTTCTCTGTGGGATGAAGACAGCAAGAAGTCTGAAGTGAAAAATAATGTATTTACTAACCAGAAAAAAAATTGTTTTTTTCCCAGTAAAGCTTTCAGTTTTTGCACATACCAGACTTCTGTAACATATTCCTGTGTAATGGTTGTAAACACTCTTTTATTTTTAAGGTTATTCTTGTGCAAGTTAATCCAGGGGAAGCATTTACAATAAGAAGAGAAGATGGACAGTTTCAGTGCATTACAGGTAAAGTTGAAAAATTTATTTTCATATTTTCTGAGTCTGAATCAGGATTAATAAAAGACAATTTGTGGTGAAAGTAAAAGAATGACAGAATTTATTTTAAATACAAGAGCTATTTAAAGACCTAAAAGATTATGTGCTCAGGATCATTGGGATTTAGATTTCACTGCCATAAACCAAGTACTTTTTCTTAGGTTATATTAGATGAAATTAAATTTTGTGAGAGGAAAAGGGAGGAACATTTTCAGATTGAAAAGCAAGCGCAGAAAGGCTGTTGTAGCAACTTTTGACTAAGCTCATTTATTTTACAGACCTCAAATTAATAGCTCAAACTGTTAATATGGCTTGAGTTTAGTTTTTTTTATTCTTTGCTATCATGCGGATATTGTTTCCCTCTCACTTATTCCACTTAGTCTCTCATTATCTCTAGGGGCCAAATGGCATTATTTCTGAGTTCTAGCAAGTGCAGCTTCAAAATAAAAATGTTTCATCTAAGCATAACATCCCCTTATGCAGTGGTCAGTTTGGATGTTGTTTTCTATTCCAAATGACCAGAGCTACCAGTTAAGTGTATCTAGAAGGTACTGTGAGAAATGAGCAATCAGCTATTGCTGCTGCATTGAATACCATTTTACTGTGTTGTAAGAGAGTATCCACAGATTCAGCTATGGGGTCACATTTTGCTTGTCATCATGTGGGCCAATGAATCCTACCTTTTTTTTTTTTTTCTGGATGTTGGCCCAGCTCCAACAGATACTGTTCTGGGAATTTGAAGCAAATATTTTCCAGCTCCTTTCCCTCTTCTCTCCAGTCTGAGAAGAGCTGAAAGGTCTGCTTTCCAGTGTCATAGGCAGGTCCTTTGGCTACAAAACAACTGATTCAAAGGAGGCCTTAGATGGTAATTAAGTTTATATTGACAGTTCTTAAAGTTTATGTGTCTGTTAGCACCCTATTTCAAGACTTTTTGCTGATTGCATGGTGTTCTTGCATCCTTTGAGCTGCAAATGGATCAGTGTTGCAGCTCACCATTCTATACAGCTTATTTGAAACATGATATGTAATAATTACATGACAGTACTGATGGAAATAAAATTATTTTTGTCTTGCAATTCAAGTTAAAGAACAGATAATATATATTTTGCTTCTATTGTACAAAATACTGAGGGAAGTGGCATGTGTTGCATGTTTGGTTCTGTTTTTTGATTTACCAAATGGTCTTACTGGTGGAGAATGAATTGACACTTTCCTGGCATGATTGTCTTCAAAGCAGGAATTGTTTAATGAACTGCAAAAATATTAACATCATACCCTTACAGATATTGTTCTAACCTTCCATGGTACAGCTTTTATCCTTGCCTGGTGCCTCTTGCTTTTGGAGTAGGCAGCTTGCTATTGTGATTTGATTCAGCTGTGGATTTCTTCATCCTTTATATATGAAAGTGAGCATGAGCAAGTTACTTCATTATTGTTTCTGGGACTCACTAAGTGTAAGCTGAGGTACAGTCTTTACAACTTCCCTGAAAAATGACACTGCAATTTGGAAAACTACATCCCAAATCAGTACCACAGCTTTTGCAAACCTCCTGTCACATAGATATTCTTCTTGTCTTTCCCCCTTCCTGGAAATGAAATTGTGGATTATAGTTGGTAGTAAAATGGGGGACATAAGTTCTTTTCATATCTGTGAATTCAGTAATCTTCATACAGAACCTGAGTTGCAGCTGATCTTTTGAAGGTTGCTTTTCTGGTCTGTTCTTGCCACTTGTGAGACACTTCTGTGTTTTTGTGTGCTATGCCAATGGATCTTTCTACCTTTTGGATTGTTGGGTCTGTCTGCCTTAAAGAAGAAATTCCCTTAGTAGTTGATGCTGTTCCTTTTTCATTATATGTATTGCAGCTCATGAGGAGTGTCTAGTGTTCGCTTTTCTGTGCACAGATATGTATAAAATAAACTATTTTAGATGGTGTAAACTATAGAGAGTAATTTGGTATTGGTCCTTTTTTTGTTCTGCCACAATTTCTCAAACATTGTTTGCCCTTGACTTGTCTACAAAATGTATTCTCAGTCTGCAAAATGGATTACAGCTGCAGGAGTCTATTGCATTGTCTTGAAAGTAAGAAAGAAAGCAAGCTCACATCAGTTCTTTGATTTTTTTCTTCACTGTATGCACTCAGTTGTTAGGTGCAATCATAGTTATAGATGTGGAAATATATAATGAGAGTGGTTTGGATAAATGTACAAAGATGTTTATTTTTAGAAAGCAAGCATGAAGATGACTCTGACTTAAAAGTCTCTTAAATTCTCTGACTTAAAAGTCTCTGCAAAGAACACATATGTGTTTTTTTCAGTGATGTATGATAGAAAAAAATTGAAATTATGTACATACAGTACTAAAATGACAGAGTGGAAGTTGAGAAGTAGTGAGCTGCTTATGGATCCCAGATAGCCATGCAGATAGCTAAATGCATTAGTTTGAATGATTTGGTAAGTCGTGCTTCCTTGGATAATTCTAAATCTCTCTTGTGCTTTCTTGCTGGTCAATTCACCTTGATGTTGTGCTGTCTGCTGAAGTCAATGTGGATTGTTAATAAATCTAACCATAATGTTAATTGTGGTTTTTTGCATCAAATATTTGCCTGTTGGAAACATTCAGATACTCTGTCAATCTTTGTGCTGTTCTTGTCATCTATTCTATTTTTAAAGAGAACTGTCCTTACTTTGGCAACACTGTACATAGGGTAAAATTTCTCAACCTGAAAATTATGAGAGTTGGTGTCTCTTCAGGAGAAAGGAGAGGTGTGGATAAAGTGGCTGTTTAGAGCTGTCTTTGAGTAAATGGAGTAATGAAAACTTAAAGCACTAGTTAATGGAGAAGCACGCAATGCATTTTCTGTGAACTACGCTTTTGAAGAAAATTCTGCATTTACACACAGGTCTTTGTACTGACTTACCACATGTCTGCTCTCACAGGTGGTCTGTAAAGCTTTGACTGGTTTGGAACTACATTAAGTGAGAAGCAGCTTCGTACTGTGGTCCTCTTCCATGGTAGTGGAATACTGAGTGAAAAGACTCTTAAGAATAATTCCTGATTTTAAATCTCCTAAGGATGGCAGGAGAGCAGTGGTGGTTAAGGGACCCTTGATCCTTGGTGAATTCCATTGCTTTCTTTTGGTGACCTTTTAAAGAATTAAAATAGCATGTATTTTATTATTTATTTCTGTAGAATAAGAAGCATGGTTACTTTATATTTCTATAATTAGCAGTCTTGGATCATAGTTGGGTTTCTGTTGTCTGTATTTTGACTTAAATACAGCTTTGATTGAGCACTTCTGTGTGCCAATGGCCATATTTTTTGGATATTATAAAATATTTTCTTTGCCTGCTTAGTGATTTGTCTGATAGTGACAACTTGTGCTCTCCCTTGATGCAGCTTCAATTTAAACCATTTTTCAGTTTAACTTTACAAAAACACCATGCATTCCTTGCTAGATAGATAGGAACATATCTGTCTGTGTAACCATGTGTTAGACCAAAATGTTTATTTTCAAAGTAGGTCTTTTAAATATATGAAAATTTTCTCATATACTAGAAATACACAGACTTCTGTGGAAACTTTCCTTAAGCTAAAATTTTCTCCTGTTAATATGAAATAATCAGCTACATTACAGTGATTCAGAAAACCAGGTTTGAAATGTATGAATGGGTTCTCTTTGTAGAAGTGAATTACTGCAGATCACTCATTCATGAATTCTTCCTATTGCAGAATTAATGAATGAAGATGACTCATCTTGAGGACATTTTGTAACAGTCCCAAGTTACAGCTAAAGGCTATTAAATGTTACTTGACACAATAAGAGAGACCATGTTCTATATGTCTCTGCAAAGGAAAATTGCCATTTTCATAATAGAATAAGAAGATTTATGTAAATTAGAATGAGTCATAAATGCTTCATGCATTGAAATTAAATGAAGTATCGGTATTGAGGTTAGGCTCTGGGATAAAAGTTAAGCAAGCTTAACCTAATTTTTTCTCTTTGGAATAAGAAATAAAATTCTTCTGAAAAATGTTTTCAAGGAATTCAAGAGGAAAAGAAGATACATCAATTCTGAGACTACAATAGTGAAACACAAACTTTAGTTCATTCTAAGATCAGCATGAACTTTGCAAAACCAAACCTCTCCATTACCTAAAATATTTTTTGAATAAAACTGTTACAGAATCACAGAATGGTTTGGGTTGGAAGAGACCTTCAATGGTCATCTACTTCCAACCCCTCTGTCATGAGGAGGGACACCTTCCACTAGACCAGGTTGCTGGAAGCCCCATCCTAATCTTACCTGGAACACTTTGAGGGATGGGGCATCCACGACTTCTCTTGAAAACCTATGAAAGTGCCTCACCACCCTTATGAAAATGTCTTTCTTATATCCAATCTAAACTTCCTCTCTTTCAATTTAAAATGTTGCCTCTTGACCTGTAACAATACGCCCTGATATTCTTCATCTATTTAATAAACCCCTTTATATAATCAAAGGCTGCAATAAGGTATCCCTGGCATTTTCTCTTCTTTAGGCTGAACAATCCCAACTCTTTCAGCCTGTCTTCACAGGAAAAATGCTTCAACCTTCTGACCATTTTTTGGTCCTTCTCTGGACCCTCTTCAAGTCCATGTCTGTCTTGTGCTGAGGAAGCTGGGACTCCAGGTGGGAGGAGAATCACTTCCCTCACCCTGCTGGATGTGCTGCCTTTGATGCAGCCCAAGATACAGTTGGCTGTATTGCCAACTTGACACATTGCCAGCTTGTGTCTAGTTTTTCATCCACCAGTATCCCCAAGTTTTCTGCAGGGTAGCTTTTAATATATTTTCTGCTCTTTTCTGCTGTCACACTTGGTGTGGTTTTGATTGTTTACAGATAGTGTTACAGCAGCCAGACTGAGCATCTTAAAATCTGAAAGTAACTGCTATTTAAGTACATTTGAAGCAAACCCCCCTACATTTATCTTGTTCAAATATCATCTTGTCCTTTGGTGTTGAGTTTTATTTTAATATTGGAAGTGGTTAAAGACCTATCATAAATTCTGTACGAGTTGCCACAGACCCCTGAGAATGGGACTTTGTTAGCTGCTACTGGTCATTGGGAGATGCTTCCCTCACAAGACCACCATAGCTTATTATCAAATCCTAAACCACTGTGGAAAGTGGAGAAAGTATGTGCTGTCATTCTGTGGTGATTTTATAATGCACAAAAATACCTGGCACTGCAGTAGTGGTCACATTTATAGACTTAAAGGGTGACATCACCTCTAGACATACCATATCTTGTTTGTTAAATTGCTTGATATCCACATTAGCACTGGGCAAAGTTTAGGAATAAAAGAACATTTATTTAAATAAATAATGGAAAAAAAATAGCAAAAGCAATAAAATACTGTTAACAAGAGTTCTCTCCTACAGCATATCTAGTCTTCTAGGTAGTTTAGTAGCCTGAGTAATGGACCCCTTAAAAGTAAACCCAGATGTGTATTACAGAGATCTAGTGCTTTGGTTTTCCTGCTTCCATTAAGAACAGCTGACTCAAGCCAGCCAGAGAAGCTGCTCTGGGTGCTCTTTTTCTTTATGTAGCCTGAGAAGAAACTAATTTTTCATCCTTGTTTCCATTTATGTATTTCTCATTTCTAAACACTGAAATGCTGCATGACAACATGTTTATTTGCTTTCCTTTTCATCTTTAATGATGATTTGCAGTTTTCCTCCACAGTAGCCTTCTGAAAACAGATGTAAGGTTTTATGTATCAGTTAATTAAAAAAAAAATTAAAAAAACCTCAAAATAACCTCACCCTAAATAGTAAATTATTTCAGTTGTCATCTCCATTCCTTCTATTTAGAAGACTAAATATATTATGTAAGACTGAAACTGAATATGGATACTTAGATTAACTGCCTTCTCTACATATTAACTTTAGGATCTCCACTGGAAGTATTTAGAGGGCCTTTATAAAAGGCATTGAGGGAAGCTAAGACAAATCAACTGAAAACATGGGGGCAGAGCAAGCTACAGTGATTTACAGCTAATTAATTCTTGGTTAAGGATGTCTGTGCAGAGGGTCAGAGCTGAGTCTATAGGAGTAGCTTAACTCTAAAGCACCTCTTTTTGGGAATGACCTTCAATATACACAATTTCTTTAAAAATTAAAGTTTTTTTATTTCTAGGTATCTGCACTCAAACTAAAAATAATATTAGTATTGGCCAGCTGTGTGAGAGTATGACTGCAGAGGAGACATAATTCCATTTTGTATTGAAACAAGATGATGAGGGAAAGTGGTCACAAAGTGTGGTTGTAGCAGCTTGATTTGGAGCTGTCTTATTCCAAAATAATTTTAAGTAGGAGCTGCTCTTTTTATAGCTTAGATTGATAAACAGGGTGTATGAATGCCCTTGCAAATATTGTTGAAGACTTAACCATTCTACCTTTTACTAGTAGGTTAGCCTAAAAATTGAATTGAGATATGGCAAATACCCTCCTGGTAAGGTAAAGAAATAATGATGGATTTAAGCCCTCAGTGCTTTGACACATAGCACAAGTTCAGTTTATAAGTCAAGTACTATTGGCAGGTAAAACTTGTCTGTAAGCCTTGCTGCTGCAGCTCTTCTAGTACAGCTGCTGAACTAAAGCTGGGTTCAGACACATCTCCTTGATTCTGTAGGCCCTCTTGCAGTAGGGCAGATGCAGTCTTCTAGAGTCACTACCATCTTTCAAATTTGTTGTGCTAACTCAATGAAAATCTCAAAGTAGTGCAAAAGAAGGTCATTCTCCTGACAAGAATAAAACACAGCAATCCAGAATTCTGTTCTTTAGATTGGCCTCTCTGCTCTGAGAGTGATCATGAGAATTAACCTCGTAACAGAGCTCCCTCAGCCTTCTCTGGGAACTGCCCGACCTTGTCCTCCATTAATTCTGATGACTGACCAGGTCTTTGTGGTCCCAGTCTCACTGAGCCATTAAAGAAGCAGGCAGGGATGACACAAGAAGCTGTTATTGGAAAAACTTACTTTATCATGCTGCTTTTCTGCCAGAGCAGCTCACATTACTGTTATGCCTACTTTGTTAGTGTTATAAATACTAGACTTCTAAAACATTCTATTCCCAGAACAAATTGAATTTGGTAAAAGTTTGATTGAAAAACAAACTAGACTTGTTTTATCCTCTTCTGCAGTAGGAAATTAAAGAAAAAAAAAAAGGGAATGCATTAATTCATATCTCTTGTGATGTTGATTGTAGTGTGTCTTAGGAAAAACATAGTTTTCTGCCATTGATTTCTGTTTAAAATGTGTTAAAGAGAGTCAATGTCTTTATATGGACAAAACATGTCCAATATTTTTTGCCTTGGTTATTTCTCATTCTTCTAATAGATATTTTTTAAACTTTTGTTCTGTCTTATTTCATGCATTCTGAGATGTGAGTTCATAAAGTACTATATTCATTGTAAAGTGTTCTGTCAGGTCCTCCTTTTTCTGTTTGATTTTCCAGTATATTCAGTTAATCTTCCCTTGTATCTTCTTTAATCTTCTCCTTTATTCTTTTTTTTTTTTTTGACTACTCTGCAAACTCAGCCTGACTGTAGGAAGGTTCTGGAGACATTTTGTTTGAAATATCAGTGCTTCAGCTGCATACTGAAGTCATCTAATTTTAGGTATCTAAATGTGTGTTTCTATATGTGGCCTTGGATCTAAGCTCCCATCGAAACTAGTGAAGATGTAGTCACTAGGTATAGTGCACTCAGTGCTTTTCAGCTGACATCACTTTGCACTCAATAGCTCTCCAGGCTCCACTGTCTGTACCAAGTAGGTCTCCACTTGCTATAATGGGAGTTGAAAGTCCTAACTTGCACACAGACATACAATTTTAGATACCTAAATTAGATGTCTCCATTTTGGAACTAAAGCCTGGCTATTATAAGCTGAAATAAATAAGGCTACATCCTGAAAGTGCCTCATTTAGGTGTGTTGATTCACAATTGTATCCTCAATGAATGTCTTTGTCCTCAAGAACATGAACTCTTTGAGCTCATCCATTTCCATAAGCATCTAACATCACATTTTACAAGGATGGTACTGGTTCTTGGAGGTGCATGTTGGGAATGAATTTACAGCCCTAAGCTGCAGCTGGAGAATGCCCCTAAAACCTGGTTTCCATTACTGTAGTCAGACATGTCTAGCCCCCAAGGCTGTGAAGTATTAACTCAAGCTGCTGAGATTCAGGTGCTGTTATTGCTTTAGTCTGGAATCAGTTGGATGAGTCTTGTATGAAGCATGTTAGATTTGACAGGTTTGTGTCTGGCAATGTTATAATATTCCCAGGGCACTGCAATCAGTTAATCTGATTTCTTCTGAGACTATGCTGTTGATGGGAAAGAAATAGCCCTATATTGCTTGCTTTATGGGGGGAAAAGAAGGGGGAAAAACTGAAAGGATCTCTTCTTGGAAGAGTAAGTAGAAGTAGTTAGTAGTTTTTTCTAAGTAGAAAGTTTGTCTAATGTAAGCAGTTTGAATTAAATAAAAAACAATTAGAGCTATGGGCATTTTATTTAGTATTTTCACTTAATGTACAAACATTTAGCATAATTTAAACTGACAGTTTAAACTTTTTTTTTAATCTTAATTGGATGCAATCTGAGTTACTGAAATAATAAAGATTCATTAACATTGCTAACTTTAAAGAATGGAAGATGTTCCTTAATTTCATTATCTGATTATTTAAAAACAAACGGTGCTTTTATTTTGTAGAAATTCCAACAGTGTTTATAAATGGTCTTTGTACTGGGTTTCATGAGAATGGAAAGGCTAGAACTTTGTGCATAAAGGACTTTTGCTGGATCCTCTTTCACATCTATGTACAGTACAAATACAGGCTGGTGTGTCATCTGTTGGAAAATGCTGTGCATTGTTAGATGAGACCTCAGGAGAGTTTCTTATAGTTCCACCCTGTGCAATTCAAGTTGTATTGCTGAATTCTTGAAGTATAGTTGTAGCTGTCAAACTATTCAGATGTCTATCACAGAATTACTGTTAGTAAGAAATAGCTTTGAATTGATTTTTGGTTTACACTTGTAGTCATGGCTGCCTTATCTTGTGCCACTGGCACTGTCAGGCCTTTGGTAGTTGTGAAGGGTTGCAGGCACACTGGGAAGGAAAACAGTCTTCATAGTTGTGGAGCAGCTCTCGTGGCCATTGTTTTTCCAGAATTCCTCAAAACAAAGCCAGTTACTCATACATGCCCAGGCTGTCACAACCATGCCAACAAGCTTACAAGCTGGCATTGCTCTGCCTCCGTGCCTTCTCTGATGGCAAAAGTTGTTGGGTACCCAGGAGGTTACTCTCCCTTTCCTTCATTTTCACCTGTAGAAGGTTAATGTGTTGTCTGTCCTTGCAAGAATGTAATATCTAACTAAATGCTGCAACTTTGAATCCAGGGATTTTTAACTCTGGTCTTGGTTTTGCTGCTTTTTTTTTTTTTTTTTTTTTTTTTTTTTTTTTTTTTTTTTTTTTTTTTTCCTTGGGTAGTAGTAGATGAATCAGCAGCACATGGCTTGATAGCTTGATACATGTGGCTGTGCATGTCTTATTAATAGTAAATTAATAGCTGTCTTTTTTTGGCTGTCTGTGAAATGACTGAGGTTTTGTCAGCTTGCATGACTTACATGATCATGTCACTCTTCAACTTTATTTAAAATCATGGTAATATAAGTTCCCCTTCTTCCTTTTGCAGACATGCAGCAATCTGTTTTACATCTAAAGCAGTTTATTATCCAAATGAGGTAAAGGAAGAAGAGACAGAAGATAACCAAGGTCATTATATATAGGCTAGCTGTGCACAAATATAAACAGCTCCTGTACAATGTGAGTTAAAGACTGGTTACAAGTAAGTTCAGCCACTTACAGCCATTAAGAAAAAGTGTTATCATAAGAGGTTTCAAAGTTGGAAGGGCCAAATTCACCGGAAGTGGATACAGCTATCCATACTCTGTTCTTGTTTTTTTATGCCAGAGAGAAGCTCTTTCTCACACTGCAAATGGCTTTCCAGTTGTCCTAGAACACTCAGTTGTCTAGGGCAGGTGCTCTAGGACATCATTCAAAGAGCTTCAGATTTTTTCAAGTGATTGTATAGCATTCAGTAATTTGTAGATGAGTCTCAGGTTAATGGCACTGGAGCTTCTAGAGAAGCTTATGACACCTTCCTTCCCTTTTGATTAATCAGCTGTTCAGTGAGGATATGGTTTATCTGCTTTGCTTGATCTCAATTTGTTTTTCCAGTAGCCTATTCCTCAAAAGTTTCACTTACCCTTTTGCTTTGATGCTCTATATATGGGCCATTTTCATAAATACTGTGTATAATGTGTGTCCCTTGGATGATCTTTACAGTTCAGAGGTTGAATAGATGTGCCTTTCAAGGCAGCTGAAGAAAGAGCTGCAGTAAGAACTATAAATGCCAAACCAGTAGTAAATATTATTGCTTATTAATAATTCTTAAAAGGAGGTACTGCACAGAGAGTGGTCAGCTTTGTCCTTTTCTCTGTTTTGCAACAAGTTGTCTCTTGAAAGATAGCATTTAAGTGAAGTCTTATTGTGTTTCATCCTCAGCTGCTTTAGACTTGAAGAGTTTGTACTCTGAAAGGCACCACTCTCTGGACAGAGTTAACTCGTTCAGTTTATGCAGCCAAGAGATATCTCAGCAAAGCTCTTAAGCAGCAGGCAGATTTGGAAAATTATATGACACATACTTAAGTTTGCATTTATTCTTTTTGTTAATGCTTTCCTTTTACTTTGTATTTTATCTCTTGTTCTGTGATCAGGCAAAGATTTTGGATCAGATTCTGTTAGAGGTACCAAAAAAAACCCATCTTACCTAGATTTAAAATTCAGTTAAATCTGAAATCTTATCTGACTCTTTACTCTTACTTTTCAAGTGATATCACATACAAATAAAGCTTGCAGGCAGATCCTTGGGGTGCCTAAAGCCCAAGGTGAGTTTGGGAATTTGAGAAGCTAAACTGCATTTTTTCTGAAAGATAATTTTTTTCTGAACTGGGGTCAAAAGCAGAGTGACTATCTCCCAATAGAGTTTGCCACTGCTGGTGGTGCAGTTTTGGGGAGCTTCTGGTGGCTATGCAATGCATTAATGAGTGAAAATATTTAGTAAGTTACAAGGGCAGTCTAAACAACTGGAACCAGTTAAAGTTCTTCCAACATGAATGAGTTTTAAAAATCACCTGCTAAGAGAGCTGAAAACCGTGAATATCAACAAATATTGATCAGAGGTGCAGAGGACTGGCTAGTGTGAGACTAACTTCCAGTCATTTCCCTGATTTGTACTAGAAATACAAGATTTGTATCTTGTACTAGATACAAGACCACTGTCAAGCATGAGGGTTTTGAGATTAATTATTGATGGTTTGATCACTTTTTCACTTGTGGCCCATGTGTGTTAGTGCATTTTTACACAGGCTGTAAATCTGACATGATATCTATGTATGTATTTTCAATAAAATATTTGTAAAATATATGGTTTTATTCTTACTACACCCTTTCAATGCTTATGAAAAGGAAAATTGCATGAACAGGAGGAAAATGTACCTTGGAAATACCCTATCTTTTCTTTTAATTGCAGCTATATACACATCAGAGCTTCCTTGCATCACTTTCCAGCAAAGATATGACACACAGTAGATTGTTATTATGCCCACACAGCTTTCTCTGTTCATCCTCTGTCAGGTCTTTCAAATGCCATACAGAGCACTGATTTCTCCACAATAGCTTTCCAATTGTGCATTACGTTCATAGAATTTCAGTGTGTTGTCATTTTTTTTTTTGTTACTGAGCCTTGTCCTCTCAACTGAAAAACAGATCCATTATTTTTGATGGGAAAGAATCTGGTCTCATGTTGGTGACAGTAGTTAAACAGAAGGGTATTGGGTTTGGAGTTCTTTTCAGAAGCACATAAATGTACATTGCTGGATCATCTTCTTGTATGGTGCTACTGTGCTGCTAGGTCTGGGCAAATAGCACAGTAAACATTTCTGTGCAGCTTCAGAGAGCTGTAAAAAAGGTCTAAGTGCCTGGGAACATTCCACAGAGAAAAAGAGGCTTAAGGTTGGGTAAGGTTACATCTATTTAGGATATAGTTTTGGTGCATATGAGGGCCAGTGGGAAGCAGATAGGACTAGAAAATGCAAGCGTAAAGAATTGCAGGTTTGCAGTGGAGTCTTGAGGCCAGATACCTGCGTGTTTCCTGTTCCCTTGAAAGCACAGTGCAGAATGTTTTCGATCGCTATTTCCAAAGAACTTCAGCAGACTCAGTATAATCTTTTTTTTTTTTATTAAAGGTTCTAAATTGTGCATGAAATAGGAAAGGATTGAATGCTAAAGCATGATGCACAGCCAGCCTAGGATGTAAATATATTCCTCCTTAATCACACAGTAATCAATGCACTCGGGTGTCTTTTCAGCTAACAAGGCATTCTAGAAATACTTGGCATTTCAGCAAAGCTGATCATCCAGACAACTCTAATGGCACAGGAGATCCATATTCCAGAAGTGGTAAAAAATCCACAAGAACATGCAGTAGTTGTCCAAAGGAGTGGTTTTTGAATGGTACCCTGAACTGGGTGAAATACAGTTACATACAATGCAAGGTTGTGCATAAGATTAATAAATTATGGACGGGGATCTGACTTGAAACTTGATAAGGAGGAGGAAGAAGCAGGCAAGCTATGTTTGACTCACTACATAAATATTATCTCCAGTATAATGTATCTGTAAAGCTTAGTGTGATCATAAAATGCATCAGGACAGTTGTTGTTAGTATAGCTTGGGATGTTTACAGGATTCTCCTGAGATTTCAGCTGTAATTTGGTAACTCATGTTTACAAAAGATGAAGCTGACTCCAGGTGTTTTGAATAAGAACTGTTAGGATATGCAGGAGAAAATATAAAAAGAAAGTAGAAGAGCTTGATTTGCTTGGCTAAAAATGGCTTTTGGTAGAAAACAACAGGGATTTAAAAAAAAAGAAAAATGAATGCCAGAGCTAGTCTAGAGTCCAGCTGGCCATCAAATTGCTGTGAAATACTTTTATATAATTACAAGAAACCTGGCTACATAGGAGAGTGGTGCTCTAGAAGAGCAGTCCAGTGGGGAGACATATGGATAAAATAACTGCTTTGCTATTGGTCTTCATGCTTCTACATAGAATCCATTAATGGTGGATCTTGATGTATTACAATGGGGGAGAGGAATGAAATTGCAATTGCAGGTGAATAGACTTAATTAATGAAGTGTTTTTCAGGCCTTGAGCCCTCATGGTTCAACAACAGAAAATTTTCATCTCCTGCATCTAGACAATAGTGAAGCAATAAAAAGATTTCTGCACAAAGGGCACATTTACTTTACAGCTATTAAGCAATTTTCTTGTCTCAGCTCCTTCGTGGAGGGATATATTGATCCATACATAATGTATAGTAAGGAACTCCATGTGCCTTTTTTCCTTTCTTCTGGTTTGGAATGACAGCTGTTATGTCTGAGCCAAGTTAGTTGTTTCATCCCTGGCCTCTTGTTTGGAACAGGTAAGTAGATTCCTTACATAGTTCTTTCTGGCTCCAGGTTCATTTTGGATGCCCAAGCAGTGGGTCTGTTACTTTCCAAAATATATCTGGTTACAAAGCAAATTGAATTTGAAGAGAAGACTGCAGTGGTATAGGCTTAGCTTTGTTTCTGGTCCCAGCTTACTGCTTTTCCAGATACTTTCTTTCTGGTAATACATGTTTATTAGCATTGCTGAAAGCTTTTTATCAAGAGAAGCCTTTGTCATAGATGCTCTTAAGTATTTGAGCTTACGTACTTCCCATATGTGGTAACTTGCTTGAGATTTGTAGAAAATAATGCCTCGTTTAAGTGATCTGTAAAGAGTTCATTGTGGAGAATCAAGGAGTCTGTCACGTAAAACACCAAAAAGATCAAATTTTAAACTTCAAATTCCAAAACAAGTTTAAATCATGCAGATTTTAAAGTCTTTATTAGTTAGATTGCTGACCCTGAAAACCACTTTCATATCAGTTTGAGCAGTAAAATGTGAGGCTTGCAGTGCAAATTGGCTGATAGTGTTAAGGGATTTGTGCAATAGTAGAAGCATTTCACTGCAGAAGAGGCTGCAGATGTTTGCAGCAAGCATGGCACCTTTCTGTGTTGCTAAGTCTGACTGACATGTCAGACTTTGCTTTTTTTCTGTTTATCCTGGTTTGGGGTTAATTAATTTGGGATCAAATTTCTGCAAAGCTTTTTGGACATGAAAATTCTTGTATGTGGACCTTAAGTCAATAGCAGAACCAGAAATCTTAATCTAAATGTTTAAGTATTTATCATGTCAGTTGAAATTATAATAGTGTTCAAGATCAGTAGTTTTTCAGTCAAACTTTTATTTCCATTGTCTTCAGAGCATCCCCTTTTGTATCTGCATTTATAGGCTTGTTACTAGTGAAAAGACAGAGAAAAAATATGTCTTTGGGAAGAATTGTGATTGCAAGGGGTCATGTTTAAGATGCTTGGATTCCACCTTAGTTGTAACTTAGATTTAGCTGCAGAAGTCTCAGATGCAGCCCAGGTCACCCACTAAATAATGATTTAATCCTAGCAAGCATGCTGAATCCATTGCTTCTCCTGTTTTGACTGTGGAATACATGCCTGTCATGCTCCAAAACATGAGGCTGCAGGGGACAGTCAGGAGACAGACATCAAAGGCAGAGAATAGGGTATAGAAATAGTATATAAATGATGCCTGTCTGTCTCTCTAAAAAGAAAGGCTGCTTGTCTACTTGGGCTGTATTAAGTTTATTCTGAAATGCAAACAGTATCATCAGCAGGAAATTGTTTAAAGCACTTGCCCACAACTGAAAAAAATCTGAGCTCTGCAAGTACCACAGAATCTAAACCTGTAGCTCCCTGATTCTAGCAGTGTCCCTTAGCCACGAGGCTCTGGGAAATTCTGAGTTGGCCTTTCTTTTATTGTCTTTTGGAGGTGGGCATCTTCACCTCAAAAAAAACAAAAATAAAAACCCAAAAAACAAACAAAAAAAAACAAACAAAAAAAAAAAAAAACAAAAAAAAAAAAACAAAAAAAAAAAACTAGAGTGAAAACACATGGGAAAGGAAGCTGCCTTTTTCTGTTGATGTAATGGGGATTCCTCTATAATTTAAGTGAAGTCCTGGGTTCTACTTCCTGTTTTAAAGGCTGGCTCTGAATTTTCCACTTAGAAGCTCTTGGATTAAACAAGTTAAGTGTGTTCCATTCCAGTTTCTAGTGGTCCATCTCCAGCAGAAGTGACCCAGGTTATTTCTTAGTTTGGTGTTCACAGCACTCTCCTAAATAGGAGCAAGCTGTGGTGAATGTGCAGAAGCAGAGGCTTGTCCTCTGGAGCCAGCCAGTGAATCAGGCTGCTGAAGCCAAGTGTTTGCTTTAGATGCTGCAAAGCGTAAGGTATATGATATCAGATGTTTTCAATTTGGTTTTAAGTCTCTCTTTTGCCATATGATTCTGTATAAATTCCATGGTTTTGTTCCCTACAGTTTGTGGCATGACAGAATGATTTATCATCACAAATGTCACATTTTGAATTGTCAGCTTCATGGATTGTTTTCTCCACTCATGATTTGAAACAAAACTGTGTAATAAAGTGTTACTTCAAATCTATTTCATGGTTAAGAAACCTACATCTGAACATTTGTTTGTGGAACTGCAGTGTTGCCAGAAACTTTGTTGGTGGACTCAAGTGAACACCTCACATGGAGACATAAAAATAATTGTATGCAGTGAGTGTGAAGAGAGGTAGGCCTGTAGGACCAAACTCTTTCCATTGTGTAGTATTGTTACAAATAATCTTTTTACCTGATCTGAACAGCAGACTCACCTAATACAAGAACCACATCTAAGAGAGTAAAATTTGACAGAGCTGTTGGGTGGGAGGGTTTTTAAAAATCAGCAGTTGACATTAACTTTTTACCTTATACTGAGAAAAAGATTTAGCCCTGGTTTTGCACCCTTGAACTCTAGTGGTGGAGCCAATGTCTTTCTAGATTTACCTATTTTTCCCTCTTCTGCTAAATCATGTAGAATCCTGGATTATGGGATTTCTGGAAAGCTGAAATACCCCACATTCTGCTAACTTAGTTTTATATATTCTAGTTAGGAATGATCACTCCCAAATGGGTCCCTTTAAAGAAACATGTTTTTGTACTTATTTTACATGCTAGGAGGATTTCAGCTGATAATAATAATAATAATAATAATAATAATAATGTTTTGTTCTGCTGTGGTTTTATTTTCAATGGGCAATATGATTCTGCATTGTATTCATTTATATAATTAGATTGAAACCTAGACAACCCAAAGGTTTTCAGATGAAAGTACTTGTTATTAGTAGATTCCAGAGACTCACAGTAGTATGTATTTAAAGATGTCTGCCTTGGATAAAATAAAAATTTGAGTTGGGCACTGAATTTCTTCTTGACAGCCTTTTCTGATATGACTTTTTCCTATGTTTTCTCACACTGTATATGATGTATTAATCCCAGTTTGCACAAATGGATGATTTTTTTTTTTGTTTTGTTTTATATCCATGGACTCTTCTCTCATGTCCATAATTTAAAAATACCTTACCTTAGAATCTGGTAAAATTGTTCCAGCATTTATATGAATGCTGTTGATTTTCTTAGTCAATACATTAGATTTGTATAAGTAATATTCAGTAAGTCTTATTAAAGTAATTTTATGTATATTATATGTGTGTATATATATACAGAGATATGTGTGTGTGTGTGTGTGTGTGCATAATAATTTGGGAAGGAGTAATGTTAAGAAATTTGCACATAGGAAAGGAGAGTTCTTTGAGTGCCAGCTGAGACAGCAGAATGTGACAGATAATTCTGCATTCTAGTTTCAAGCCAAAATAGCCAGGTAAGTAAAAAAAAAAACCCTCGTTAGTGTAATAAGTTGAATACCAGGATGATGAAAAGGCTTTTACAAGTAATTATACTATGTAATACTATTCTTAACACAATCAGGCAGGCAGGGGGAGGAAGTTGAAGTTAATGCTGTTCCTTGCAAGATCTGTCTTCTCTGGATCAACACAGTCTTTTGTAGAAGACACTGTCTACACACCAAGAATTGCCAACTGTTGAGACTCACTTGTGCTTTTCACTCAACCACAAGCAGCTGTCAGTAGCAGTGCTTAACTTCTTAACTTCCTGGTCTGCAGTGCTATATGGAGGGGGGGAACCAAACTCACCTGATTAGAAGAACACCAATTCTAGTGGTAACAGCCGTTAGATGATTAAATTGTAGATTGTTCTGAATGCATCAAGTGCAACATGATTAAGCAGCATGCACAAATACTGAAGTTTAGTCTGAAAAAGTTGCAGGTATGTACTGCTCAGCATTAGTGCTAGGAAATTGGGCTATCCTTGAAGAAAAAGCTAAGCTATATGCAGTGCAGTTAGATTAGAATGAGAGCAGATTATTTTTCCTGCTAAGAATAATAACATTTTTATCAAAGCCTCTCTGTGTGGTATATCACATTTGACTCCATCTGAAATGCAGCAATTTATGGTTCACCCAATATTTAAACTGGAACTCTGTGAGGGAGTGAACATTTTTTTTTTACATAACTTTTCCATATAGTTACTAAATCATTGCCCTAAGCCGGCAAAATAAACAGAGTAATTTATCAGCCTGGGCTGAACAGTACAAAGTGTGTGTTGTATTTCCACATTAACATCTTTGAATCAATGTTACTTTTTTTTAGTGAAGTAGAATTCGTCACTGTGGCACACAGTTGCTTCAGAAAGTAGGTATAAAAAGTCTTATTTTTGTAGTATTTCAAACTCCTACAATCATTCTTCTGCAAATTCTCAAGTGTAACTGCGTTGTGAAGTTTGTGTTATTCAAAGGCATGGACTTCAGTCTTTTTTTAATTACAAAATTGCATCATGGTCATTGTTTAGAAACAAGTGAAATAAAAGTACTTTGAACATTTGAACATAGAAACCATTGTTACCCTTTTTCCTTTGAAAGTATATCAGGCCATTATAAAAGAAAACTGATAGCTGCATTAGTGATAAAGTGCTATAGGAACCTGTCATCTCTGCCCTTTGCCTGAGAAGGGGTTTTCTTGTGAATATGTATGTGTGGTTTCATGGGAAAGATCAGGATCTCATTAGGATGTAATCTTTAGAAATACTCTAGTTAGGCTTCATAGCTTTCTGCTCTTTTATCCATTATTCCAAAGTCTCTCTAAAAGAAACTGATGCTCTTCCCCCACTTTTGAAAGGGACTATGATAATGTTTTACCTTCCCTTTTTCCTTTTGTTTGCCAGCCTGCTGTCTACTGATAGGTTTCCTTTTTTTTTTTTTTCCTAGTCAGTTAATACATTTCAATTGATGTTGCAGCTTTGTCAGCTGCTGTTCCCCAGCCTTGATGACAAAAGTAGACAGATGGATGGGGGAAGGGAAGGGATTGTTTTGTCAGGATGAATTTAGAGCATAAGGGATGAGTTAAATTGAGAGCACTGCCAGCTGAAGTCTTCTGATCACCTGTGTCCTTCCCAGTTCCTTCTTGTGCTTCTTCTCCAGCTGAGGCCAAACAGTAAGTTCTGTACTTGCTTTCTTATTTTCTTATTACTTGCTTTTATTATGTTGCACCTAGTATGTGTAAAGATGTTGAGGTTAACTTAAAGTATTAATTTGGAAGTATTTTCCAGGCACGGCTTACAAGACAAATGTAGACCAATTGGTGGTGGTTGTTGTTGCTGGATTTTTTAATTAGTTGTAGCTGTTGGGAACCCAAAATAAAACTTTGAAGTCTTATTCCTTATGTAAAAGACAGAGTGGTGCAACTGTTTGTGGCATCTGGGACTATTGATTTACTGCTGCCCATCAGTGTTAGAGGGGTGTGCTGCTACGTCAGCTGGCGCTCTATTGTTTCTGCTGCTGTGGCCTTTGTGTTTGATCCTGTCAGTGCTTGCGTCAGTGATGCATATCATCGCCTGTGTGATGTCAAAGTGTGGGTGTTTGGTTATAGAGCCATAGTTAACCTAATGTGCTGCAGTAAATCCTGAATGCTATTTCCTCCTGGGGATAGCAGTGATTCATCACCGTTCACATTAGACTAATGCTAAGTATAGCAGTGTTCATGAGCTGCAGTATCCACATAGATTACTATCAAAGTCATTGCAGCTCTCCAAACGCTGGGCCGGAAAGTGTTTGTTTGCAACGAGATCTGTTTGTGCGCCCCATTTCTTAGGTGTAAACTGATTAGCAGGTCAGCTCAAGGAAAATCCTCTGGAAGGACTGGGCCTAAGTAATTCTTTAGCACTTAATTATGCTAATCAACGTAAAAGCTTTCAGCTAAATGACTCGGATCACGCCAGGCAGTGACAGTCGGTAGATTACAGTACAAAGCTTAGCGGGGAGCCCCGCGGGATGGCAGAGGACGCCGCTCTCCGCGGGGGCGCTGCCCCTTGAAGCGGCGGCGCGGGCAGGGCGGGGCGCAGGGCGCGGAGAGGCCGCGGGGCGGAGCGGAGCGGGCCCGGCCGCGCACCTGAGGGAGCCGCCCCGCCCCGCCCCGTCCCGCCCCGCTGCCGCGGCGCGCCGGGAGCTGCCGCCCGCCCGGCCCGGCCCGGCCCGGCTCGAAATGAGCGGTAAGGACTCCTGCCTGCCCGGTTCGGCCGCCGCGGTGAAACACACTTGCGGGCCGGCGGCCTCCGTGGTTGTGCGGCAGCGGCGGATGGGGGAGAGCTGCAATGGCAGGGGAAAAAAAAAAAAAAAAAAATTGTAGGCCAGGAGTCGGAGCGCTGCCAGGCCCTCTGTCGATGGGGCGCTCTCGGAGGGGGGGGGGTGGCTGCGGTCCCGGAGGCCGCGGTGGCCCCGGAGCCGTGAGGGGAGCAGTCCGCCCGGCTCTGGGAGGCCGTAAGGAGCCCGGCTGCTGAAGCGCAGGGCCGGGCGCTGAGTGCCCCGGAAGAGCATTCCCTGCCCCGGCGCTGGGAATCCGGTGTGTGCACCTTTGCCGGGGCTTTTATGAGCCACTTAAAATGGAACGATGCTTCATGGTTGAAATAAAAAGAAATGGTGTATGTGCAAGGCGAGCGGTGGCGGTATCCTCAGGTTTTCAGGTGTTACTACATTTAGATCAGCTTGTCATGATCCTAGCGATGATGCAGCGCTGGTAATTTTGCTGCATGTTTATGGTGGCTGTAATGAACATAATGAGGTTTTTATAGTCTGCTCAAATAGGCACGTTGGAGAAGATCATCAGCTATTGCTAGGGGAAGGAGGTATTCCTCCTTGGTGGGATTTTAGGACAATAATAAATTGAGAGTGTGGTGAAACATCTGTTTCTTGGCTTCAGTTCCATTAAATCAACCCTTAGTTGACATTTTTCAATAATAAAATAAACCAGTTATGTGCTTGTTTCCACTACCACAATGTTTCTTTTCCACTTACTATGTAAAAGAACTTGTATACCTGAAAATGTATCAAAGATTTTAGACCTCCCCTTACCAACAATCAAGTCATCAACACTCATTATACAGTGATTTTGATTAAGTCAGTTCTATTTATGTGTAGTGGAAAATTAGATGTTTCCGTAACATGAATTCCCGATGCTGTTGTTTGCTGATGCTTAATAATAACTCTCACTTCATGGTTAAAACACACTGGGTTTGTCATGCAGCAGTCCAGCCGATACCTAAAAAGATGACAATTCCTCTTACAGTGTATTACACCACAAGAGAGCTGAGATCTTCACATTAGTGAAGAAAAAATACATGTTTTTTAGCCTATTATAATTTTGCAGGTTGTAATATGCTTCCTATCAAGAAATCAGTAATCTTGCTGTAATCTTGTTTAAAACACAGTGTTCATTCAAAACACCTGTGAAGTCTGCCAACTTTTTGTCCCATGCTTATAATTTTCTTGGATATCCGCCTAGAAATTTAATTTCACAGGCACTTGGAAATCTAATCAGAAGTAAATTTGAGTTCTTGAATTTTCAAATATGTTTTCATTAATTCTGGTACTTAAAGTGCAAAAGATGGGATGCAAATTTTGAAACGACTGGTTTTACTCAGAATCTAACACTGCAATGGTTTTTCATACATTCAGTTTATGCCTTCACTTTTGTGACTGCTAGATTATGGTGTACTGAAAATGGCTTTGTGGATCAACCTTTGTACTGGATGGGAGATCTGTGTTTGTTAGAGAGATTAAAGTGCTAAATAAGTAAACCTTAAAAAGGTTGTTAAACAATATTCTCTAGATTCGTAAAACAAAACAGAAAAGCCAAACACAGATAACCACCGGTTCTCAAAGAAACCGCTTGCATGTGTGAGTTTCATCATCCCCCAAGGACATGGTATTCTGTAAGAAGTTCAAGTAAATGTAGTCTTAATTCTCCATTTACTTGAAAATTACATAGTTTAAAATTGTGAGTTTAATTGGAAGTATCAGTGTTTTGGACTTATTATAGAAAAACTGCAGGTAAGTGATGCAAGATACAAGTTGTATAAAATCCACCTTCTTATGTAAGAATTTAAACCATTATTTATTTCAATGGCAACTTGCAATAAATGTGCTTCCATTATTTTTGACCTTTTTGAATTTCTTATAGTAAGGTAATATACTATTTTAAGGTTCTCTTGCTGATTTTTGTTTCACTTTCATTTCTTTTTAGCACTTCATACTCAGAAGAAACCTTTACTGAAACATTTTTGAGTTTCAGATGAGCAAAAACACTGGAAGAATGTTCAGTTCTCAATTTATAGCTTACTGTAGTCTTTATATTTTTGCTGTTGCACAGTTCAGTGAATAATTCATTAAAGACCTTGTTCTTAAAAAGTCACTTCCCCCGCTCCCCCTGTTGTGGGTTAGCATTTTGTTGATAATAAAGGTGATTCTTTTTAGGTAACATGTTTGCAAACTTCTGTGTCTTATTCTAAAGAAGTTTCTGTAATATGTGCAATCAATTGGATTGCGTGCTGCTTTTCTAAGGAGTGCTTTTCATTGCTTTTCCCTGCTCTTTGCTTTCCGACAGAGGTACCCTTATTTTTCTGTAAAGTCCATATGTATCAGAATGAGATGTGCTAATCTTATTTACCATACTTTGCATTTACTATGTACTTTCCATTTGCCGATCTTAACAGAGTTTTAAAAAACATTAAGGCAGAGCTATGAATGCCCTTTCAGAAGGTATTACTCAAACTGCACTAAGTTGGATTGGTACTTTTGGTAGCTTCAATAGACTGAATTTGAAATTTGCAGAATGCAGCCTACAGTGTCTGAATTCCAACATTTTGTCTTGTCACAAAACTTGTTCAAATTATATTGTGTTTCAGTATTTCTTTAATTATTAAAATTCAGTGTTTGTTCCCTTGTTTATTTAAAACACAGTAACGTAAGGACATCCCTCTTGAGCCTGTACCATTGTGCTCACTCTGGTAGAGGCCAGCATCAAATACTAAAGAGGACAGCATAAGGATAGGACAGGCACTCAGAAGAAACTTCCTTGTTCATGAAACAAAAGTAGTACTTATATTTTTTACAGCTCTTAATGGATTACTTCTCCCAAACTGAACCTAATCTTTAGTTTCTACTTGCTGTTCTTACAGCAAGGAGTTAGACAATTTAGCTGTGCATTTTATGAGAAATTTCCTTATCTGTTTTAAAACTTGTTGAATTAGTTCTTGCAAACAAGAAACTATAAATTATCTATTTTTCCATTTTTAGGGTTTTTTTAAATAGGTCTTTTACTGTTTTTCTGCTACCAGCCCTTTAACCATCTTCTGGTGGAAGAATCCTGGTCTCTTGAATCTTTCCTGATAAGCAGGTGGAAAGCCACTGTAAACATTTTTTATCCTTTTCTAGTCCTGTGTGTTCTTTTTGAAAGGTGGAGTCAAACACATTGCTCAAGGATTTGAGGTACAGCGTGAATTTATACCACAGCATAATGATGTTTTCTGCTTGTTCCCTGTTAGTAATGATTTTTTAATGTTCTCTTTCTTTCTGCGAGTACCACTAAACAACATTTGGCTGGTATTTCTTTAGAAATGCATGTAGTAGCTGCATTGTATGTTTGTTTACATCTGATTTATGGCTTACCGCTGCAAGGAAACACTTCTGGTTTTATCCAGGTGCATCACTTTGCCCTTACCAACATTATTCCTTCTGGGTTTTTGTCATCTGATTGGTGAGCACTGTGAGATCCTTTGCAGCTCTCTGAGAACGTAGCAACAATTTATCAGCTTGCTGTTCATTTTCTTTTCTGGATGCTTTATCTAATATGCAGAACTGGTTCTTTAGGTGCCTGTGGGACTCTTTACTTGATCACTTGAAGAACTTCGAAAGCTGATCATTTACTTCTCTTAGTTTCCTGTTCTCCAATCAGTTATTAACGGAAAGACCTTTTCCCTTTTTAACCAAAGGCAGCATTACTTCTTTAAGGGTCTTTGAGAGATATTGTCAAAAGCTTTTTGAAAATCTAAGTATGTGACAGCATCCCTGTGCTCTTTGAAGGTAGCTGATTTTCTAGGCAATACTTTATCTACAAATGCCACCTTAACACATTCCCATTGTGTCATAGTTATCTAAGTATGTGTAAACTCCTTTCTTTATGGTTTGCCTGGTACGAGGATCATCATGGTGTCCTGACTTTTCCCATTAACTGGAGCAGACTTACTAGTTGGTAATACACTGGCTTTTCCCTGGGACCTGAAGTTCATGTCTCGTTTGCCACCTCCCACTGCTGTGGTACTGAGACTACTTTAGTTGATAAGACCATAGTAAAAACCAGCCATTTTGTAAGTAATTTTCTTTGTAACTCTTAACTGAACAGGTTCTGGTTTCAGCAGCTGGTTTCGAATATTTTTCTTTGTTTCTGTTTTATAGTCTCTTCTATTGTCTTTTCATCTTGGGGCATTTATTTTGATTTGTCAACTGTTGAGTTTTTACATGAGCTCTTCTGTGAGCTTACTGACAGAGATGGGAGAAATATCTGCTGGGGATTTTTTTTAGCTTGTTTCTGGTTTTGTTCAACTGCTTTTTAGATTTCAGAGAATGCCCAATGCTGTAATTTTATCTCTACAGTTCATTGCCTTTGTTTATCCATGTTATCTTGTATATTTTTCACAGAGACTTTACAGCTCAGTATGTTCTTTCAGCTTTCTCAAATTATTAAATGGTGCTGTACTGAATATTTCTGTAACCCACTTAGGTCCTGCTCAGGTTCCAATGATGTCCCCAAATGGTTCAGTGCCTACTATTTATGTGCCTCCTGGATATGCCCCACAGGTATGTCACTTCACTTGCTTCTTAATTTATTTATTTTTATGCAAATTTTGGAACTGGAACCATAATCACTAATTCAATAAAATAATTTGTTAGATTTCAGTGACTGTGATCAAGCAAGGAGATAAGAGGAGATGTCTTTCAGTATTTCTGAGATGGGAGACTTCTCATGCTGTGTCTGTGCCTGTTCAGTTATATATTAACTACGTACATGACAGTAGCAAGCACAGTTCCTTGCTGAGTTCAGAATCCTAATGTACTAGATGCTTTCTGAATATAAAATGGAGTCATGAACCAAATAATTGTTTGTTCAAGACCTGTACTGATCCCTGTGTTAGTGGATATTTTATAGTGGCAGCAATATGTATATAATATATCATTTATGCATGTACATAGTTCATGTCTGGGATTTTCCCTGTAGATAAGGAGGAAAACAGGTCAGTTGAAAAAGTACCGCAAACAACATGGAAAAAATGTCAGCTGTCCATTGGGACTATGTTATCATATAAAAAGTGTTTCCACCGCTTATCTTAAAATGGGACTCTAATTTCTTCACTGCTGTGTGATTCCTAATTTAGATGCCTGGAAATTAAATGTGAGCTAGATAACCTGGACATCCTTTAAAGTAGATTAAAAGGATGATTTCTCTTGGCTATTTCTGACATGTGAGTTATAATGAGATGTGTGGCCTTTTAGATGGTGCCTCTTTCTTTCCCTCGCCTGTAGAACAAGTCTAGGGCTTAGTAGGTCAGATCTGGAAGTTAGAGCAGTTGAATGCCGCTCCCCATGATGTAAGTCTCTCTCAAGACATTCTGTTGTCATGACCAGTCTACCTCTGACTTAGCATGTATCCAATGGTGTACACTGTGAAGGGACTACAGTGCATAAAATACAACAAAAAAGCCCACAGTGTCAGCAGATGTTGGACAAATTATTTAAACAACATTAAAAAAATTGTTCTCTAGCAAAAGAAAAGGCTGTTAGGGCAGGCAAACTACTACTCTGATTTTATCTTTCATCACTTGGAAGTTTACTGATAAGTTGATTCTTTGCATCCTTTGTAGTTGAGTTCCCAAGCAGGCAGAAGAAAAATGACTTCTAAATAATCACTAGAAGTCCATATATCTTCAGGTCATAGTAAAAAGTCCTAGTTCCTATTAGAATTCATTTTTAAAGAAGTGAAAGAAATTTAGAGCTAAGTGAAAATTGGAATTTTAGTATATTTCTTACTTGTTTTCATTTGATGAAGTACATGTTTTAAAAGTTGTGTAATATGTGCCAATCTCAAAAATATTTTTTGAATTAGTTTATCCTTCCTTTGAGGACAGTTTGAATCAAAGATGCTGAAGGGCTGGGCCTTGCTGAGGCCCATTCATTAGCCTTTCACTGGAGTTTGTTAGTCCAAGCAGGTGTTGTTTTAGCACGGCACTCTAACCTTTGAACTGAAGGTGCCTCACATCTATCCAGATCAGAGTGCAGGTGGAATGAGCTCATCTGCTGCTTTCATCTCAGTAGAAGTACCATAGTCCAGGACAACTTGTAGTTTATAAGCCTTCTGAAGGGTTTATTACTGACAAAACATACCAGACTTTGGGGTTTATGATGGGAGTTCCTCTTACAAGCCAGAAGATTTGATAGCAGCCTTGCAAAACAGGAAAGTCTAACATTATCGAGCTAAGACTTTTCCCAGACTTACTGCAGTCCTAGCAAACTTCTATGGTTTCTTCAGGTATAGTATAATTTTAAAGGTCAGCAGCTGCAGTTATATTTTGTATTGAATAGGAAACCAGCTAAATGTCCTAAGCTGTCAGCCTGGAAGAACTTCAACATAACCATCTTTTGTCTCTCCATTTTCATTTAGTTCTATTATGCCTCTGCTTGCTTCCGTTCCTGTTTGGCAGTAGTACAGTGTACTGTCCTCTGTTAGAAGTTGGGGATAACCACTGAATAAAAGATTTACTTTCCTTACGTCACATAACTAAAAAGAAATTCATCAGCTGATTTCCTTTTCCTTTCCACTTCTTTTGGAACTGTAGTTGTAAAACTGAAAGAAAGCACATCTTTATTCATCCTCTCCTAAGCCATCTATATTCACTGTCTGCAGTGAGTTTTCCAGTGATGTTTGGTTGGTGCACTCAACCAAACAGGCCTGTGCCAGAACCATGTTTTGCTAGCACAACTGGGATAATAGAGAGCTTGTTTACGATTTAAACTTAAAACTATAGACTTGCATGATGCCCTGGCTGCTTTTTGGAGCGGTTTTATCTGTGTAGTTGTCTGCAAGAGGCCTACCATTGAGCAGATGTTAGATCTGGAAACACAGTTACAGGCTTGTTAAACATAAGGTCCCTGCTGCTATGAATTGAGTGACTATTTCTAAGTTACTTAGGCTATTAGCAGACCCAAGGAAACAAGCTGTAAACTATGCAGCTTGTTTGTTTTTTAATGGGAGCTGCTTCCTACATAATCTGAGTTTACTCATAAAATCATAATAAGTTGCAGTATTTTGAGGGGTTTGTAACCAAAAGGGACTTAAATAATTAAAACTACATTTCAGTGTTTAGAGAATTTCATTGGACAGCAGAAGTTCTAGTTGTATTTACTGCTAATATATTCTGCCTTTAGGGTACCACACAGCTATGGTTACACAGATTTGAATTGTATTGTCTTTAATTACTCTTTCCCAAGAAGGATAGATTTCTGTTTATAGAAAACAACCAATTTCTTAAAGTCATATAGTATGCATGTTTTCTAAAGCTGTGTTCACTTAAGTAACATCAATTTCCAACTGTCTATTAAGTAAAGTGAGGTCAGCTCCATTGTGTACACACTTTTGTGTCTTATGAATGCTGTTGCATATGCATATCCTACAGTACCAGAAGCATGCAGCTCTATCTACAGCACTGTTTCTCTCAGCACAGTGGTGAAGTTTTGAAACAATTTCCTGTACCAATCTCACTTACCTTGCATTGGTTCAGCTAGCAGGATAATTTGGGGCTGTACAAATTAGATTGCTGGCAGAGAAAACAAAATCAGAAGCTCTCTTCCAGATGTACCAGATGCACATCAACCCCTAATGGGGACATGTAAAACCAATGATCCTCCAAGCAGCTTTCTGTCACGGACTTGATGAAAGCATTCACTCTAGGGCACAGGGCTAAATCTAGCCAAGCATGATTCCATTAACCTTAAACAGTGGAGCTGAAAACAGCTTGGCACTAAGTGTTTTGATCTATTGATCTGTTCCTGTTTCACCAGGATGTTTATTGGTGTATGTGTACATGTCCCCATCTCATTTCAAATGTCAGTGAAAACTTATGTCATAGGGTTGCTTTGTCCCCTGCTATTGAATGTAGTCATGATACTTCATTCTTCTCCCCCTTTTCTGTATAAGTGTTCCATCTTAAACCTTCCATTGCAGTTTCTGCTGTGACTTTATTCTACAACATTTTACTAGGAAATGAAGAGCATTTTATTCGTTGGCATCCCATACACTAAAGTTACTAATACACGATACACACAAGTCAAAATATGCCAAGATCATCTCTAGGTGTCACCAACAGTCATGTATTTTTGTGAATTTATAAACATTTAGAGAGGGTAATGATGAGAGGAGCTTCAGGGGCAGACCCTTGTTCCTGGTCTAGTTGATGACCCACCCTCATTTACTGAACATTTTCTGCTTCAGTACTTGGTACAGTTTGTGCCCTTGTGCCTGCTTTCCACCAGAGCCCCACATGCTGCACAGCCCAGACGTGCTACAAATACCATGCTCAGCACACCTCAGCTCCATGCATCTTACCATGGGATTGCATGGTAAGATTCTCACCATGGGATTGCATATGCTACTGCCACTGCTTGGAACTTCTGCCAGCATTGCTAAGGGCCACACTTGGGTACCTCACACAAAGGCTGCTGTCACATCTCCCCTTTGCTAATTTTTCACAATCCCTTGCGCTACAGTCTGCCAAGTGGCTGCCACAAAGGCCCCATTTTCTGAGTAGTGTGTGACTGCCTTCAGGATTCAAGTCCTCTTTACAGGTAGAAGGATATGGGGAGGAGAAAGACAAAAAAATTTAGGACGACTTGACTTGTGAAGGAGTTTTGAGAGGGCTGACTACTATCCTGATAGTTTGTTTGCTAACAGCTTGATGCACATGGTGGTTGCTGCAGGGCCAGTATGGCTGGTGTCTCCTGGGTTAGTGTTGGTGGGCTGAGTTGGGGACAGAGCAAAAACCAGACACTTCTTGGCTTTTCTCTCTCTATTGATGCAGAGTGAGGTCTGTCAGTTCACCAGTTCATTTCTAGGGAGCAATCTAGTTGTTATGCTGTCAAACAAATCCTACAGCAGTGTAACATATGAGCGGTGTGAATGAGGGTGGAAACAGGACCCTTAGGAGAAGCTTGGCTTGTGCCATTAATACACCAGGTTGTTTGTTATATACTCTTACAGTCAGATTTTTTAAAAGTTTGCTTCCCCACCACATTGAGAAATTAATGGCATTGCTGCAGTTAATACACTTAACATAGTCCTTTAATGTCCCTTTTATTCCCTTGCTATTTCCTGTTTTCCTTTTGTCAGATTTAAGGGGTTTCCTATTCCTGATTTTATTTAAGGATCTATAGAAACATATTTTTCAGACTATCATTTCTCTTTTGGTGCGTGGTGTCTCTCACTGTACAGGTTATTGAGGATAACGGTGTTCGAAGGGTTGTGGTGGTTCCCCAGGCTCCAGAATTTCATCCTGGTGGTCACACAGTGATACACAGGCCTCCACATCCCCCACTGCCTGGCTTCCTTCCTCTTCCAGCCATGATACCTCCTCCACCTCGTCACATATACTCACCTGTGACTGGAGCCGGTGACATGGCAACGCAGTACATTCCACAGTATCACACTTCACAAGTCTATGGGGATGTGGGTAAGTAGCGCATCAAATATTACAAGTTTTGTCAAAGGGAATAATGTTCTGCCTCGTTTCCAGCATCTGTTATGTTATTGTGTGGGTTTTGTTAAGCAAGACTTACAGTTTGAATGGGAGTCATATGCAAAAAAAATGTTATGTGGATACCAGCCTTGATTTGGCTGAAGCTTATTATTCCAGAAGTTCTTTTAATTTATTTGGTGTCTGTTCAGTGATCCACTAAACTTAAGAGATTGCTTCTAACATGTGTAAGTTACAGATTTTCACAGGAAAACAATGCAGAAAGTGTTTGTAGTGATTCAGCATTTAAATCCATGCCTGAGCACTGTTCTGAGATCTCCTGTCTTGCAAACATCCTGTTTGAAGTATGAAATAGGAATTCTTAGTATTAAGGAAAAAAGTGGTCAATTTTTCATAAAACTATATGCATTTAATTGAGTGTCCCCTTGAAGCCCAGTTGGAATAATGAGGTGCCACTAACCTAAATTTAATAAAGTGGTTAAAGCCATCTTTGATAGTGCTGTTGACATCTGCCTTTACTGTGGTTTGGAGGCAAAGTGTATTTGTGTTCTAACTCAGGGGCTGGTTTGTTAGATTAATATTTACATTTCTGGTAGACTTGCTTTTCTTTAGATAAGGCAGGTGCCAACCTTGAAAGACTTTCAGAGAGCAGTTCTAGGTTTCTGTTTTTAGAGAAAGCTAGAAGCTATGAGGAAGGAGGTTAAAAACATCTTTTCAACATTCTATGATACTACTAAAATAACCTAAAAATGGCCTTCATCAATTTGCTGAGCTTAAATAGTTAGGACGAGCAAAGTGGTCAGATAATAATATACCAATGTCTTGATCTTCCTGGAATTCTTAGTGTTTCTGTATTCTTATGTTGTACTTTATTTCTTCTTGCACTACTTTGACAATAGTACATTACTAGATGCTCTTTGGGTGCTTCTTTGTAGTTTTATTAATTTCCTGGTTTCTTGTAGATGGCAGTTGTTTGCTTTTAGTTTGCTAAATTAAGAAATTGGGGTATGATAATTAAACACATAAAATGATGCTTCTTAATGGAATAATATTTTTTTAGATTTCTGCTGCCAGCTTATATCACTTTAAATATTAATTCAGTGATAATTTACTAAACGGCTAATGTAAAAAAAATGATAAAGTGGGATTCTTTGTTTGCTTTATTTTCAATGTGTATATAAAATGCCTTTGGGTTTAGGAAAGTTAAGTATTAATACTGTAATTTGTTATTTATTTGCTACAGATTTCATATTTAATTCTGGATCTCTGACTTTGTCTGTAGCTTTCAAAAGTCAAAACCCACAGTTAGGCTCCTATTTCAGGAATCTAAATTTAAGGGAAAAAACCAACCGACCAAACAAAAATTTTTAAAAAACACAAAAAAAAACCACCCACAGAAAACAACTAGATGCTCATAGAGCACAGTAGTTCCCTGACAGGAGCATTGAACTCTCTAAAGGTAGTGAAAAATCACATTTCAAAATAGTCACAGTTTATCTAGAAGTCCTCTGTCAAACTTTCTGTGAATTAAACTCACTTAAAAAAACAACAGAAATGGAGAACTTATGATTTTTTTTCTTTTTATCCTTGCAAGGAAGTTCTTATTTGATTTTATTTTCAGTACTTCTTATCTCTTAAGGAATAACAAATAGACTGACTTATCCAACTTACCTGAAAATGAGCATCCATTCAGACTGACTTATCCAACTTACCTGAAAAGGAGCAAATTCTATGGTGATTTCGAAGAATGTTTTTTTAAAACTTTCAGCATTTATCATAGGCAGGGTTACACTGAGAAAAGACTTGGTATATAAAGTCTAGAGTCAGTAAAGTGTTTCTAAGCATAAAGGTGAAATGAATACAAATGTTAGAACTGGACAAAGGAGTTCACCTGTTCACAGTTTAATGCTGTCAGTAGTGTGGTACTGACTTTTTTCCAAAGCCAGTTCTGACTTAGAGATGAGACTTTGGGGCTCCTGCAGCAGTGCCTGGGGTTACTGTGTACAGGTATAATGCACTTACACGGCCTGGCCGAGCTGTCTTCAGTGTTTTAGTGTCTTTCCATTGCCCCATAGAACATAGAACAGGTTCTATGTTTCTATGCTTTTATAGTTGTTTTCCCAGTTGATTCCTGCTGGAGCATCATTAAAGTATTAGAGCTCTAGCTGCATTCCAAAACTTAATGGATCAAACCTCCTCCAGTGTAGTAAAGTAGCACATTTTTTGTGTACAGACTTCATCCTGTACCTCACAGCTCAAGGAAGATTATAGAAACATTTCAAGAGTAATTTTTAAGTGGAGAAAATGTGGGGGAGGGAAAGATTACACTCTCTTCCCTAATATATTGTTAATGTCCATTTAATGTGTATCAGTTTACCTGCTGGACACTTCAGTTTCCAAATAGGAGTAGAGATATAATTTTACACACAGGTGCACATTTAACTTGCACAGCATTTTTAGGTAGATTTTAAAATTAGATTCTGTTCTTAATTATTTGTTTTTCCTTCCTTCATTTAGATACTCTGCCTGCTCATGGAAGATCCAACTTTAGAGATGAAAGGTCTAGTAAAACATATGAAAGGTTACAAAAAAAGTTAAAAGATCGACATGGAACTCAGAAAGATAAGTTAAACAGTCCTCCATCATCTCCTCAGAAATGTCCTTCTCCTACAAGTGAACCTAATGGACTTACAAAAGGACAGGATGCAGCTGGAATAAGCACAGGTTCTACCAAATGCAAGTCTCTGGGTAAAGGAAAAAGCAATTCTCAGACAGATACAGAAGTAGAAGGTAGGTTTTATCAAAAACACTTCATATACACACATACTAATATATGATGCACGTCCAGTGTCTGGACTGGACAAATAATCATATATTATTATTATAGTGGCTGAACATAACATTTGTAAATAGAACACCACACTTTGACAGTCTTGAAGTTGAGTAGCAGCCTCTAAGTGGCCTGACTTACATAGAGTGAAGTTAAGGGTGATCAGCCTGCTCATCACATGGGAATGTGAGCCTAAGAAAACAAAAACTACTGGTATGGAAGTCTCCATGTAAATTTGAGGAAATATTATGAGTCACACTTCATGACAGTTTAAAAAAAAAAATCTCTGTTTTGTTCAGAGTCCTTGCATTTTAAGAAATCGCTGAATATTGATGGCCTGCTTGATATAGTAGAAAACATGGAAAGAATCAAGTGTCTGAATCAAAAAATATACATCCAATTTGATAAAGAATATTTTGTAAAAGAGATACTGCTGTTACATAAAATTGATCTATCCCTACACACTCAATGTTGAAAGGCCCTTGTAGAAAAAGGCTGGTCCTCACATTAGTCCCTGTGAGTTCATGTTTTCTAAGACACTACCACAGGAAGTATGTTTATTATTAATATCTTTATTTCACTGGAAAGCTTGTGATCTCATAGATGGACTGAATTCACTCAGCCATACAGTCATTGTCAAATCTGATGATGTGTCACTATACAGCTTTGATGTCTCTGCCATAGTCCTTCAGATTGTGAACATAACGTCAAAGACTTGTCCTCAGCTAGGAGCAGTGTTCTCAGAATAAGGAACTGTAATTGGTGATGCTAAGGGAAATAAACCATGATTTTTCTCAATTCTCTGAAGTTTGCTTTGAGATAATAATTCTGTGTCCAATGTATGTTAGATTGCTGTAAACAAAATTAATTGCGAAGAAAGTACATTTAATCGAGACCAGGAAATCTCAACCTATGAGAGCTGTTTAAAAATATGTGTAGATGATATCCTGTGCAAGCTTAGTACCAGAGGTCACATTTGAGATACAACCTAAAGTCAGAAGTTGGGAACTATTGCTCCAAACCTGAATATTTGTCACTTTAGTTCCAGAGTGGCAGTTTACTTTCTGTTAGGCTTCAGTTTACTTTCTGTTTGTTGATGTCTGTCTATGAGCTAATTTTAACAAGGCACAAGTGATGAAATGTACTGTTGTTTACACGTTACAAAAATTATGATGATGTTTCCTTAGAAGTATTTTATATGAAAAATGAGAACGTCCACTTCTCAAAACTATTTTAGGAGACATTGGGGAAAATTATGTACAGAGACTTGGATTTGTCAGACAGAAGGCGGTGACTTAGAGTTGTCGTACAAGTCCGAAAAGCATTTTATTTGTTTCAACAGCATAAACCATCTTAGAAACAGAGACTTATAAATAGATTTGATCTGTTTTTTTAAGAATTTTGTCAGGCTTTGTTTTTCTTTTATGTTTAGTTTAAGGCAGGTTGAATGAATTAAAAATGCCTGGCCACACCTTCAAAACTGAGTGGCTTGTCCACTTACACTATTGAGATAATAAAATTTAAATATTATGTGAGAAAAGCAGATAAAATGCTTTCTGTAAACTATAAATCCTTTATAAAGCTCAGCTATACCTTCAGCTGGCACAAAACACCTTTAATTGTTTCCCTTGCAATTGAGGAAGGCCAGCAGTGTTACCAGTAGGCTTCCAGCTGATGTGCAATAACATATTTAAACTACTGTAACCTGACTGTATCTACATCCAAAGAGAAATCTGTGGAAAATATCCAGTATCTTAAGTTCTCCAGAGCAGCAGTTGGCTTAAAGTTATACATTAATAAATGATAACCAGGCTTTCTGTATTCCATAAAGCACAGAAGGGTTTTAGAAATAGTTTTATATTAACAACTTCTTCAGAAGCTGGTTTCATGTTGTCCTAGATGAATGCAAATTAGCAAGATGTTCTACTTTATAAATACTTTCTTCTGTGTGCAGTTGTTGAATTTGAAGAGCTATTTCACTGTAAAGTTACTGCATAATATTCATGGGTACTTCTCTTTTGCTTTGATTTTGTTTTTTAAGAAAAGGATGAAGAAACAAAAGCACTGGAAGCACTTCTTTCTAATATAGCCAAGCCCATGGTAAGTAACAAAAGCTTTCCATAAAATCAGAATATATCTGTTGCTATTTTACACAGTCGTACCTCCATTTCTCTCTCTTAAGTTTAAAGGGTCTTTAATTTTCCATACTAAAGCAAATTCACTTAACTTCCAGTCACTGTACTGTAAAAAACCAGAGCAATTTTTAGTGTATTAACATTTATGAAACTAAAATTCTTGATACTTACACTGCAGAATTCTTCCTGGCTATTCTGTGAATCTCAGTATTAACAGAATTATTTAAAAAACATAGAGAGAGACTGTAACATTGCCAGTAGCATAATGATGCTGCTTAATGGAATATGATGCTTAACATAATATTATACTGCAGAATCTGTACTCAATTTCCTGCAACTTTGTTTAGTCTTAACTGTTCAGGAAGCATTTTTACACACCACATATCTCTATACATGAGAGATACCTGGCAAAGTTTTGGAAACATCAACAAAAATGAGGTTTTGTAAAACCTTATTTGCAAAGTAGAGAAAAAATATGACCTGTTTCTCTTTTAAGAGTTTTTGGCAGCTTGTAGTGTAGTCCATACAACTGAAACTCCAGGAAGAGCTTGCCATGGGTTCATCCAATCAGTCAGCTACTTCCTCCAATCATCTGCTACCTATCTTCTTCCCTTCACTTTCCAGGCAACCTTGCCCCAGTTTAGTGCCCTAGTCTTGATTTTTCTTTCATATGTTTCTTTACAGCCTGATGAGGAGAGGCCAAGAGAGCTGGGGCTGTTTAGCCTGGAGAAGTGAAGGCTCAGAGGGGATCTTATGAATGTATATAGATATCTGCAAGGCAAGTGCACAGAGGATGGAGCCAGGCTCTTTTCAGTGTGCCCAGCATCAGAACCAGAGGCAGTGGGCCTAAACTGAAACACAGGAGGTTCCCTCTGAACATCAGGAAACATTTTCGTACTGTGAGGATGTCAGCTCTGGCACAACTTGGCCAGAGAGTTTGTGGAGATTCCCTCTTTGGAGATACTGAAAAGCTGTCTGGATGTAGTTCCTGGCAGCTGGCTTTACATGGCCATGCTTAAACAAGGGAGTTGGACCAAATGACCTCCACAGGTCCCTTCTAACTTCAACCATTCTGTGATCCTGTGGTTGTCCAAATGCTGAGCAGAGATTGTATAGAGGAAGTCTTGAACACTTGGTGTCCTGCTGTGTCCAAGTATCAGGATGGGTTGACATGTCTTCAGTGCCCCTTGTGTCATTGGTGGCTAAGCAGCATGGAGGTGGGAGCTGTCTGAAATTGGGATGTTAGCAATGGCTGCATTGCCAAGGGGAGCTCTGAACTCTTGCTGAATGGGACTGTGAGAGGAACAGATCGACAGGTGGGGTCTTGTGCTGTGTTGCTGATGACATAGGAAAAGACAATGCAGTGCCAGTACTATAATGTTTTCTTTTGCTTCCTTCTGCCTTCAACCCTCAACCATCCGTGCCTTTTAGACAAGCTCCGTAGTTCCTCTCCCCACTGTGTTCTTGCTTGAGCATCATTGCATATAGCTGTGTGCCACAAGTGATCTCTGCAGGCCTCAGAAGGCATCACAGGCACAGGCAGTGGTACTCTGCTACAGATTCAGAGTGTACACAAGGCAGAGAGCCAGACTTCGGCACTTGGAGAGGCTTATGCTTTATGAAGGGAAGGGACTGTCAGGGCTGTGAGGGGGTGGAAGTCTAGCTGATGTTGGAGCTTGGAGTGTGGTATGATGTGATAGAAGTCTGTGTTTCCTACTTGGGCCTTGAAGGCTCTCAAGCCACCCTCTCACAGTTCCATCAGGGAAATGTTTTCCTCACTTTCCTTCAAATGAACGAGGACATTGGTTTTTTCACACCTTCTCTTTGTGGTTCTCATCAGAAATATTCCTGCAGGCTTTTATTCATGTTTTGGCTGAAACACTTACTATGAGATTGTGGTTTCTGATGGCTCATCAGTACTCTGTTCCCTGGGTGAACTGTGCTGGCATGGGCAGTACTGGCTGTGGGGGTGGCCATACAATCAGATGATCATACAGGGTGCTGTCCAGTACAGTCTCTATTGCACCATATCCTACTCCAGAAAGCCTGGAGCTGTGCTGAAGGCTATGACCTGTCCTGAGCTATCCCATGTCTCAATGCCTGGGTCCAGAGCATGCCCATCTAAATCAGGTGGTGGTCTCCATTGTGATCTTTCACTCACAAATACCTTTCAGTTCTATGCGGTATGGGATGCCTCAATTTCACTACCTCCAAACTCCTGTTGGATTCTGACTTCCTGGAACTTTTCCCCATATGGATGCCTTATCCTTTCATACATGGCAGTGTTAAGTCAAGTTGATTACATGATACTGACACCAGATGACCCTTCTACTTTGGGGTCTTGAGCTATTTATACCCACATGTAAATTGGAGTGGTTCTGCAGATTGCACCTCAGTGTTTGAGCAAAGTCTTCACCAGCTGTCATGTCTGTTAACCAAATAACAAAGCGAGCAGAAAAGAAGACCTGAAAAGGCAAAAGCCAAATGAAGTATGATTCAGAAGGCTGAGTATTTAATAAGAGGCAATAAAAGCTCAGAATTTCAGGGTTGGTTATATAGCATGTAAATCCCTTTGGAGAACGTCATACTTTCTGGTTGTGTATGTTTGTGGACTTCTGGCATGTGATACACCTCACTCTCAGTTAAGTATCTTGGGTTACTGTGAATGCAGTCCACATTGCACATGCTAAAACTGCTCTTTTGTTTGACCCAAATGGTATGTGTAACATATTTAATGAGGATTTTCACTTCGGCAAGCTGGATTGCTAATGAAGACGTGCTCACCTCTTGTTTCTGCAGTGCTAGAGCTGACCCAAGTATTAAACTCTGCTTTGCAGAAGCACATAGAGTTCAGAGTTGCAACCAGAATTAATTGCAGCTGCTTGCATAAGTATACAAAGTAATAAGTAATACCAAGTTTTTTGAAAAAGCCACCCCCAAGTGTCTCAGAGCACATAATAGTAGTGGATTCTCCTGATCTAAATTTTGGCTGTTCAAAAATTCTTCTTTTTCCTTATGTCTCACAGAGGTAGAAGATACCTATGTATGAAGGAAATGTAATCTGTCAGATGGCAGTTTGACATTAGCAAAGTGTTAGATGGGGTGTTCTGGGCAAAGCACTAAAGAAAATGAATCAGTAGAAGATAAGGAGAACAGTGAGAATTACCAGATTTTATAGGTGAGGGGAAACTCAAATGCTAACAGTCTTACCTGGTAGTAAGAGAGACACTGCCTGGACACTAGGGGGAAAAATTCAACTGTTAAAGTAGCTAAACCTAGGAACAGATCATCTTAAAATAGATCTAATAGTCCTGAAGTACAGTAGGTCCTTGAGGAACCTGCATTTCTTTCCCTCAGGATCTCCTGCCACTTGCTGCAACTCAAGAGGGTAGGGCAAAGACTGTTCAGGAGGGAACTTTATCTGATGCTTCCCATGACTCCAGAGACTTACAGAAATGCTAGAATTTTACTACATTGGTTATAGATAGTGTTAGTCTAGTTGGTGATTGCATCAAGATAGTAATGGAATTTTTCTTACCAGATTTTAAAGAGAAACTTCAGTGTTTAGTCATACATTTGATTCCTTTTAGGATATGATGTATAGTCCTATTAGTGCATAACGGTTTAGTGACATTATTTCCAAGACACTGAGGCTCACATAGTGTGATTTTTCTTCCTTTGTGTTTGCTATCAATGTCATGTCCTCTCTGCTTCATTCTTGAAGCTGACCTATTCAGTTTTTTAGTTCAGTAGATTATAGCAATTTGAGAGCACCAGTTGCAAAGATAGCTTTTTGATTCTGATACTCTGATAATAGATTTTCAGAAGCAATTATTCCCAAAATAGGCACTAGAGTCATACTGTAAAAGTAGTGATTTCATACAATGAAACGTGTTTTGAGTTCTCTTATAAATTATTGGAAGCAGTAGGTGGGTGCAACATACAAACCACACTAGCAGATGTGCAATATTTATGAACTGCCACAAATTTCTAGACATTCTTCTATAACAGATCCTAAAAATTTGTAATCACCTGCATGCACCTGTGCACTCACCTGCAAGGACACGAGCATCCTCAGACCCTTGCAGGCATACGGGTTTCAGACAGTGCCCAATCTTTTGGGAGTGTGGGTGTCCCTAGTCACGCATCCTTTGGAAGACATGGCTGCTTCAGTAGCTTTGTGTGTGACTGCATTGTTCCCTAGAATCTATTGTTCCCTACAATCTGCTAATCCACAGGCCATTGAGAAGGCTCTCCACCAGGTCACATGCACTCACCTGAGCTGCGAATCCATGCCTGCTGTGCCCCAAAATGCTGTTGCACCAGCTGGGGTGCACAGCATCCGTCAGGCCTGGATGGAGGCAGCAGTGGTTAGCAGGGCAGTTTTCTCACACTGTCAGGCCAGATTTTGATCATTGCTCTGTTTCACTACAGCATCTCTTACCTCCCCCATTACCAATTTTCATGCTACCTCTGCACTTGTAAAGCTGATGACTTCTGTGTTTCAGGAGTCTCCTTGTGATTCTCTCTTTCCATTTAACCCACCTGGGGGTCACTGCCCTTTGGCATGATTAGTCTGCTGGGACCATTTGTTGGATAGCTGGAGGTCACACACACTATGACCTCCACATATTCCACACACATACTGTGACACACATACTCCTATTTCTGTCACACCAACTGTTCTTATCCAGGCCTTTTTGCAATGGGTGGGGTGCTCAGGCAAACACCACCACAGAAATTCTTCAGGTTATTGTCTCTATGTGTATGTACATGGACCTTGTGAACATGCCTTCATCTCCCTATATTTCATAAGAAACAAGAAGGTGTTAAAAAAGTCATAGTACCAGTGGCTTCCAAGAAAAAGGTGCCAGAAGCATGGTTTAATGAAGTGCCCGATGTCCCAGGATGTGCTTTGCCAACACTCTGGTCCATGTTTCAGCAGCCCACTGGGTGGCGTTATGTACCGACAGGCATCTCTGCCCTCAGCCCCCTGCCTGGCATTGCATTTTTCTCATGGCATTCCTTGCATTTCCAACCTGATTTCATCTGTAAAAATTAGTTAGTAGCTAGTGTATCAGTATAAATACTCTGATTTGCTAATGGTATGTGATTTTCCTGTCTCTTCTTTGATCCTTTGTGGCAAAATAACTTTTATATACAATAGCATTTGAATGGCAGAGATCTCAAAACTTTGTGTTTGTACAGGTATCTGATATTCAGGCAAGAACAGCACTGCTGATGTGGTCCCCTCCATCCAGTGATACTGGAGAAGACACAGACAAGAATGACATGCCAGAGGTTTATACTTATGAAGTGATGATTTCAAGTACTGGAAAAGATGGAAAGTACAAAACTGTGTACATGTAGGTGTTGGCTATTTTTAGTTAGTCACTGCTGCGCTGTGTGGCTATGTGGCTTAAAACCTCATTAAAAATCTGCAGAAAGTTAAATCATTAGGAGGTTTGTGTAACTTCTGTTTTGAAATTAGCTACCTTTTTTTTTCAGTAGAATTAGTTTCATTTTATTACTGAAGTCTCTGCCATCAACTGGAATGTAAAGATTTTGTTCTTACATGTTGGAGGCATATTTTAATACCAACTTTTGCTGTATTTCAACCAGCTGCACTAGACACCATGAGTTCTCACACAGTGAGACATACAAGTAGTGAGAAAAAGAAATTGTATTTATTACTTTTTATGTCAGCACATGCTCCTCCTCCCAGTAAGGTGCACATGCTCCTCCTTTCACTAAAATTGATCTTGGTAAGAGACGGTCTTCTGATACGAAAAGAAAAAAAAGCAAATTCACACAGAAGGCAACTCATAGCAGTAGCAAAGCAAACAAAACTGTTCAATTGTTTCATTCCTAACACAATGATTTTCAGTCAGTTTTTTGCAATTTGGAGAAATACGACAGTAAAATATAGAATGAAGGGTATAGAGTTCTCTAACAGTTATAAACCTTTGTATCTAGCTAGTTTATCTTGGTCACCTTCCATGGATTTCGTGCAATTGAAATTTGAGTATCCCTAGTCAAGAAACTGTCTTTGCTAAGATAAGCTGATGTCAGCAAAAGCAGACTAACAGATGTTATTTTGGTGCCTTTTCTGTTTCCTAAGCTCTAACAAGTAGGTATATGCAGTCAGGTACAGTTTTAGATAATTGTTTTTGCAAGGCTGGACTGAGCTGCTGTAGGCTACAGTACTTCAGTGGGTTTTTTGAGTAATACATGCATACACATGCAGCTTGTCTTACTAAGTAAAGAAGAAAATAATTGCTACTCTTTAAAAAGCAGCAAACAAAAAAGTGCCCTGAAAACACCAGGGCAAAAGGACCCGAATAACACAAGAAGCCTCTAAAATTCAGAGATAAATGCATTTACACATTGCTGTATTTAGCAAAAGAGAAACTCTTAGCAAATACATTTCATAGAAGGTGTGTTGAGTTAGATGATACACATCTTTTTCTATAAATGTAGGGAATTCTGAAACAATCTTTAAAGCAAACTTGTATCTCTTTCCAGTGGAGAAGAAAACAAAGTTACTGTAAATGATCTCAGGCCAGCAACTGATTACCATGCAAAGTGAGTATCTCACTTTCTCTTCATGAAATTCATTGGAAATGTTTTGAAAGTTTCATTGTGTATTTGCCTAAGTCTTCAGAGATGGTCTTAACCACTTCTCACCCTCTTTTGAGTCGCAATCAGCATTTTTGACTTAGCTGACCACTCAGTCTGTTTTGGACAACATAAGAGATTGGTGCACATTCATCCTACATTCATGGTCTTTCCTTTATGCTAGCATAGGCACCTTTTTCTGTCCTTGGAGCCAGGCACAGATACTGCTTTTCAATTCTCCACAAGCAGCAAAGTACCTTGCCCTGGAAGATGCTCCCTGCTTGGCCACCTGGAGGTCATATCATGCTACTTTTGCTCGGCTCCAGTAGATCAGTAAACCTGACCCCATATGCATGACAAAATGTGCTCAGTGTAATTCTACCCTTCTAGCATAATTGACTACTTCAGTAGGTCAGAAGAAATAGCATAGGATTGGGAAGATGTCATTAGGTGTTGTTCTTCCCTCTTTTTTTTTAATATTAGAGGGTCATCTGGAGCTGAACTTGGCAAGGGATGCAAAGACTAAGGGCTTCTATAGCTTTGCCAGCCAGAAACAAAGGTCAGAGAAAGTGTATCCTCCCAAATGAACACAACTGGAAAATTGGTAACTATGGATGAGGAAGATGCTGAGGTACTCAACAACCTTTTTGCCTTAGTCTTCACTGACAACTTCTCACACCTCTCCAGTGGATTGGCAGCAGCATGAGGACTGAGGGAGGAAAGTCCCTTCCACAGTGAGAGAAGAACAGGTTTGAGACCACCTGAGGAACCTGGATGTAAGTTTCCATCTGATCAGATTAATCCCAGAGTCCTGAGGGAATTAGCTAATGTAGTTGCCAAACGCTCTCCATCATATTTGAAAAGTCATGGCAACCAGGGGAAGTCCTGTGTGACTGGAAAAAGGAAAACAGTGCACCAATTTTTTTAAAGGTTAGGAAGGAATACTGTGGGAACTACCAACCTGTCAGCCTCACTTCTGTGCCTGGGAAGATCATGGAACAGATGCTTCTAAAAGCTATGCTAGGACACATGAAGGACAAGGATGTGATTCAGGACAGCCAGCACAGCTTCACCAAGAGCAAGTCCTGCCTGAAGAGCCAAGTGGCCTATGATCAAGTCTCCCACAGTATCCTTCTTGATGGATGAAGAATTGGTTGGATGGTCACATTCACCGAATAGTGGTCAGTGGCCCCATGTCCAGATAGAGATTAGTGACAAGTGGTGTCCCACAGGGGCCTGTCTTGGACCAGTACTGCCAGGTATCTTCATCAGTGACACAGGCAGTGGGATCGAGTGAGTTTCCAGCAGAGAACACCAAGCAGTTGCAGCGTCAGCCACAAAGTGGTGCAGTTGACACACCTGAAGGATGGGATGCCATCCAGAGAGACCTGGACAAGCTTGAGTAGTGAGGCCATGGGAACCTTATGAGGTTCAGCAAGGCAAAGTGCAAGGTGCTACCCTTGGGTCGGGGCAGCCCTGGTATCAACACAGGCTGCAGGATGAAGGAATTGAGAGCAGCCCTGCCAAGAAGGATGTGGTGGTCCTGGTGGCTGGAGAGCTGGGCATGACCTGACAGTGTGCACTTGCAGCCAGCCCAAAAAGCCAGTTGGGTCCTGGGTCGCATCAAAAACAGTGTAGCCAGCAGGGTGAGGGAGGTGGTTCTGCCCTTCTGCTCTGCTCTGGTGAGACCCCACCCAGAGTGCTATGTTCAGCTCTGGGATCCCCATCATGAGAAGGACAGTCACCTGTTAAGAGTAGCACTAAAGGAGGGCCACAAAAGTTGTTTAGCCTGGAGAAAACTCAGTACTTAAAGGGGGCCTGTAAGAAAGATGGAGACAGACTTTTTAGTAGGGCCTGTTGTGATAGGACAAGAGATAATGGTTTCAAACTAAAAGAGGGTAGATTTAGACTCGGTATATGGAAGAAATTTTTTTGCACTGAGGGTGGTAAGATACTGGAACAGCTTGCTCAGAGAGATGGTGGATGCCCCATTCCTGGAAACCATTCATGGAGAGGTTGGGCAGGGCTCTAAGCTGCCTGATCTAGTTAAAGATGTCTCTGTTTATTGCAGGGGAGTTTGGACAAGTTGACCTTCAAAGTTCTCTTTCAACCCAAACTACTCTGTGATTCTTGATTTAAAAAAAAAATAGCATAAATACAGCAGTTTACAAATAAATAATATTGCAAAGGCAGAAATGAAGGCCTCCTTAAAAAAAGTGCCTTTTCAGGAGGTAATGGAAAGTCTAGAGTACCTTCTTAGACATAACTGAATGTCCTGCCTCTCTTGACTGTGTGGAGAACTTCAAGATCCTTGTGTACTGACTAAGGGAAGCAATTTAAAGGCAGCTGGTAGGAAGCACAGGGAACAGAAGTGTGTCAGAGAATGGGTCCCAATTAACAATGTTCTGCCTCCTTCCACATCAAGTTGAGGGTAGGATTTGCCTCATACTATATAGCCTTTTTGACATTTGCTCAAGTGGGAGAGCTAGGTTCCCAGCCTTTGGTGTGAAGGGATCTACACCTCCCAGAGCTGTTTTCCAGAGTATTGTCTTGGTTGTCAAACTGTATGCAAAAGAAGCTTGGTCTGTTCTTATCACAGCCCTCATTTAATTTGAGCCCCTGTATTGCCTGGAGCACAAGGTCAGAAGGATGAATGGTAAGTTGGCTGTAACCTCTTTCATATGAAAGTGTTTACCAGTGATTTTGTTCCTCTTTTTAGTAGCATTTATATATTTTATCCAGCAAGGTTGAAATTGAAAATTCATGGAGCATAAGGGTCAGTGCCTAGAAATTTTTTTTTCTGTCTATGTCCTCTTCTATCAGGATACATTCCTATTTTTTCTTGCTTAATTCTGGTTGTTGTAGGCAGTATGTGGGAATCAGTGGCTTGGCCATCCAAGTTGTTCCAGAACAGAGTTCTGCCACTATGAACACTGCAGAAAATCAACAAAGACTGGAATGACCAAGATAACTGACATATTACAAATTTGCAACTGTAGGCAAGCACAAACAACTTTGTGTTCAACTTTAGCCACTGTTTGAATGTCTTCTCTCTGTGAAATCTATAAAGCCAAATTCCCTGTGACTTGCTGTTCATGCATCAAAAATATATCAGGATTTTTTTATTTTCTTAAGCTGGCAACTCAGATCTTATATTGGTAATCAGAGGAAAGGATCTTTTGGAGAGTTTTGGTTTTGGGTTTTTTTTTTCAAAGGAACAGATGAATAAGAAGAAAGTAATGTGCCATTGACCCAAAGAAGAAGCAAGGCATAGCTGCACAGCTTAGGGGGCAAGGGGGAGACAAGATCATTATCATGTATTTCCTTTTGGAGACAAGCCTTTTGAAAAGCAAGACATTTCTCTTTGAGACAGAAGCAAAATTCACTCTTTTGAAGTATGTGGAGAGCTAATTCACAGCCTTACTAAAGGAAAGGACAAGGTGAACACAGCAGGACACTCATTGGAGTGCAGAGGATACTCTGAAAATACATCAACAGCTTAGTTGTGCTCATCTGATGAAAGCACTTGCAGAAGAATTATTCATAATATAAGTTTATATCTCCACAACAGATAATGAGCCTGCAAAATGCTACCATTATTTTCCAGCCAAAGTACAGTTAATAACAGACATATTTCAAATATAATTGTGAGATTAAAGCCGACTGATGATAATGATGTACATCCGAAGTAAAGGACTCTTCTTTCCTATTGCTTCTATTGACCAAGATGTTTCCCCCAGTTATTTATTTATAACAGTGATATTTTAATAATGAAGCAGCAAGGCAGCAACTTAATTGCAAATGCTTGGTTTTCTTTGGAAACTATACAGATTTTGAAGCATAATGTTATTGACTTCTTCCACTTTAGAGTCCAAGTAGAATGCAACTGTGTAAAGGGGAGCCCTTCAGAAACAGAGAGTTTTACCACAGCGAGTTGTGAACCTGATACTCCAAATCTGCCCAGGATAACTAATCGGACCAAAAATTCTCTTACTCTTCAGTGGAAGGTGAGGATTGCTTTACAGCCCTTAAAATAAATATTTTAAACTCTTCAGAATTGTTGCAGATTTATCAATAAAATACCAGTTTGTTGAAACTGAAATTTTTGTCAAACCTACTCATTTGAGTCACAGTTCTCTGATTGGAAGTAGATTTACTGGGTTAAATGTGGGCTTGAGTAAAAAGAGGAGGATTCACAGAAAAGCAATGAGTCTTTGAAGGTAAAATTACTGAGTTCAGTACCCACTGCATTTCAATGACTGAATAAGAAAAAAAAAAAAACCCACATGGAAACATGGAACAAACATTCACTGTATGGCAACTAAACTAGGACTGTCTTGGCAAGTGAAACAATTAGACAAGGGGAGCATTATTTGTCTTCCACTGTTCTTCTGATGGTTTGGCCCATACATGTATTTTTTAAGTGGTCTTGTATCCAGTTAGAATTCTAATTTTCTTGTTTTACTGTTACAGGCATCTTGTGATAATGGTTCCAAAATCCACAGTTACCTTTTAGAATGGGATGAAGTAAGCAAGTTATTCTATTGTATTTTTAGTCTTCTATTTTTTTAAGTAGCTGTATGTGACTGTGCATGTGAAGTTGTGGGAAAATTAAGATTTCTGATTAGAAGCATGTGACAAATATGTAATTTCTGAAACAATTATTAAAATACAGTTACTGTTCAGTTTTTTTCCTCGGGGAATATAAAATTAAAGGATCCTAATTGCATGATTCTGCCACTCTTAATAGCGGCTTTATAGTGTAGTCCAATACCATGTTCAAGAGCTGACACGGAAGGGTCATTTTCCTGTAACAGTCTTTCTTTTTTAATAAATGGGTGGATCAACTATGGCCCTCAATGATCTGGCAGTTTCTACCTAGACAGCTATCCTGAGATGGTAGAGGTGTAGCATCTTCATGTCTTTTATTCTTTCAGCCCCAAGGAACTGGGAAATGGAAAGGAAGGAAAAAAGCTGCTAATTTAATACAAAGTTTCATATGCTACTGCCTCACCATATGGAGATGCTTGAGTTGTATTTAATTTCAAAAAGGGATTCTACTTCATTTTTGTGTATACTTTAATTGATGGATGCATATGTAATAAGGTGAATAATATGATTAACTTATTACTTTTTAGGGAAAAGGAAATGGAGAGTTTTGCCAGTGTTATTATGGTCAACAGAAGCAGTACAGGATCACTAAACTATCACCAGCAATGGGGTACACCTTTAGGCTAGCAGCCAAAAATGACGTGGGAATGAGGTAAATACTATTACATACATAAATATGGAATGCATATGCATGCATGTGCTACTCTAGGAAAAACATGTGGTGCCATTTAAAGAAAAAGGTCTTCTGTCAAAATGGTCTGGAAAGGAATATAAAATATATAATATTTCAGTTGGGGGGGACCTACAGTGATCATCCAGTGCAGTGCTTAGTTAACTCACAGTATTGTGATTGGGTTATTCTTTTTGCAGATAGCCTTTGTGCTATTGGGATATTGTCCCTTCATCTGTCTGTTAGTCTCCTGTTACCCTGAGAAATAGAATATGACATTACCATATCAATGAATTCTTTGGAAGTTCTAGCCCTTATTATCAATGTTTAAGATACGTGGTTCATACTTTTAATGGCTACTTTTCAGATGTTATAGAGCACCAGATTTTGTTTTGAATTTTTGAATTAATGACATGTGACTTCAGTGGAGAATATAAGTAAGAACTTGAAAAAAAACATTTTGTGAAGTTATGCTTGCATTACTGGGTGCATTAGTTCTTGAGTGGGCTTCTTGGTCATCAGGCAAAGCAGATGCACCTGGCTAACAATCACACTACCAGAGCTCATCTCCTTTACAGCAGACTCCTAGTGTCCACGCTACCTAGCAGTACTTGGACCTTGAGGTCCTGTGGGGCATAAAAATGGAGTTTCCCTCACCATCAGCATAAAATTGCTTTTTGTGTTCATTTTTTTGAATTCAAATATGATGAACATAGCTCACTAAGGTGGTGTTTTTATGGCATGAAATACAGGATGTGTGTTGTGTGTCCTTTATCTGGCAGAAGGAGGTGCTTGAAGCAACCATGCCTGCTTGGCCAGTGTTAAAGAACAGTGTAAAGAGTAGGGAGCCAGACCTAGGTCACAATTCATGCTGGGCAGAAGGAATCTGCTGCAGACTATTAAGTATGTGAAAAATACAGCTGGCTCAGGAGATAGGAGGCGTGTGCTGGGAGGCTTTGGAGAGTACTCAGGGAATGCATTGCATAAAGTGCCTGTTCCTATATCTTTCCTTAAGTACCTGCTTTGTGCTACTGTCAGAGGACACTGTAGTGGACTAGAATTACTTTTGGTGTGCTCCAATAGTCTTTATTACATTACTGCTTTCTGGATGATGTTCCTGGAATTAATTATTCTCTTGAGTTGCTCCTGGATTTTGTCTTGCTGAGATTCAGTTGGAGCTGTTAAAAATAAAGACAGGAAGGGAGCTGGCAGTTAAGCAGGGTCCAGTGCTTGGGCTCTCTTCCTGTTCCCCTTTTACATCTGAGTGTAGCTGTACCCTCTAGGAATAGCTGCACATATTACAGATTCCTCCAGCGTAAGCTTAGAAGACACTGATCAGTTAAGTACCCTTCTTAAACTAATCACACTGAATAGATTTTAAAATCAGTATTTCATAATCTTATGAAGATGTGCTTTATTGTCTTTATGGTATTATTTAATTAAGAAGTCTCTTGAAATAATATTTATTAGTGGAGAGTGCCTGTTTATGCCTTATGAAGAATGTTGAAAACATTAGGCATCTGGAGACAGAATTTTGTCTAAATAATTTTACCAAGAAGAACAGATACTTTTTTTCTCTGAGTTACTAATGTTTAAATTTAATTCTAACCTACATGAAACAGTGGCTAAAGAAAACTGGAAAAATAAAATCTATTTTCAAAGATAGTACTGTACTTCTGAGGGAATTGTTTAATAGGCGTTCAAATATGGCTGTGGCTGGAACTCTTAGTTTATTTCAGTATATTTTTGGAGTGGTTCAAGCAAGTTTAGAGATTAAATATTTTTAAGATGTGGGTTTTTTACCTTATATCTACTTGTAAGGTGACTCCTTCAATAGTTTGTTTTGGAAAGAGTTACACATACTACTTGTATCTAACCTCTCTTCGTGCTTTCTTCAGGCTGCCTACAAAATGTTAATTTTTTTTTTTAGTAAATATATTGTAGGTATCACTTGATTTCCATTCCAGAAATTTTCTTGCTTGTGACTTTTTACAAGAAAAAAATTACTACTACCACAAATTTGGAAGTTTTCTCTTGTTTTTTACTTTTTCTCTTCTTGCTGCACATCTCTTTGGCAGTTCTCACAGACAATATGTCTGTTTTCTGTGCTATCAACACTCTTGATAATGTGTTGTCTGTAAATTTTTTTTCCTTTAAATGCCAAAAAATACCTCAATGCAGACCAAAATTATAACATGTGCCTCACTATAACATAGGTTGAGTAAGAGAGAAAGTGAAATTGAGTTACCTTTTTAATGAGATTTTTCAGGCAAGTTTCAAAACTCATGAGATACTTAACTCTGGTATCTTTGTTTAAGCAATACAGAGGGTTTTATTTTCAGGGCTTCCTGATGGTCACTTAGATAATCCTCAACTTTTAGATTAAAATTACACCTTTTAAATTAGTTTCATATGGTTAAAAAAACTAGATTAGCTTTAGGCTTGTGATTCTTCAGATCTGATGTAAAGCAGCAAAGCCAGCTGAGAGCAGGTGGGGCTTTTTAGTCTAACTGGATGCATGTCAGGCTATCTGTGCAAGCATACTACCTGTTCACTGACTTTTGCATTCCCCTGTTACACAGTAGCTCTTCATATGTAATTTGTTTGTATTTTCAACACCAGGTGTATCTAATCTAAATCAGATAAGGATAACAATCGTTTTAGGAGATTTACTGGTATACACTCTACTTCTTTTTCTGCAATAAGACTTTCATTTTATCAACTCTTAAAGTAGCTCACCACTGAGTGAGACTATTCTATTATTTTCTGAGTCTCTGGAGAAACCAGTACTTCAAAGTAAGCTCAGAACACATAAGCAAAGTTTGTTTTGAGGTCTTGCCTAAATGTTTTTATGCCTTCATGTTTTCACTTTGAAAAGGAAGGACACTGTGGTATTGCATATAGAGCTTTAGTGTTTTAGAATACTGAGTTAATAAGAAAAAGCAAAATGTTTTGGTTATCAAAACATTGTAATTATACAAAGGAATCTTTCAATTATGAACATGTTAACCTTGTTCAGATATTTTGTTACTGACAGACTTATGGGCAAGTTAAATTGTTTGCATGTAAGAGCTTGCAATTTCCATTGTGCATATCTCCAAGAAACTGTCACAGCTGTGTTTAGTAAGAATTTTGTTTTTTAGCTATTAATTATTGTGTCTAGTTAGTTTACATACTGTCTGTTTTAAACAGTGATTTTAGTGAAGAAGTCCTGTATCATACCTCAGGCACTGCCCCAACCACACCAGCAAGTCCTTTGCTGATTAATGCTGGAGTTACTTGGTTATCCCTTCAGTGGACAAAACCCTCAGGAACACCATCAGATGAAGGAATCTCATATATATTAGAGATGGAGGATGAGAACTCAGTAAGTTTAGAATACTTATTCTCACTGTTTGATACATTATTGTATTAGTGTAGCAATGATTATTTTTTCTAGAATATTCTACAAGGAATTGTATTTTCTGAAATTAAGCTAATGACTTGTTATTGCTGTGACCAGGCCACCTAGCTTTCTTTTTTTAATTGTGTTTAGTGTTATTAAGCCCCATTTCTGCAAAGACTTTTAAATTGCTTATAATTCTGTATAATTTTGTGAATTTGTGTGTGCAAGTTAAGGCTTTTAAGAGCTGGATCAAAGCAATTGCATCATGAAGTGTGGTCCCTCTAGATGTCATTTCAGACTAACAACATTTGTTTTAAAATGAGTACTGATCTAGTCTTTGAAAGTGTTAGTGAAATTTCCAGTGACACTGTATTTATCTTTCTTACTGATCTTTTCTCCTCTCCTGATTGGAAAATGGTTAATGAATTCACACCTCTTAAAAAAAATGTGGTTACTCAATGAAGGTGCACTTATTATTTTGTCAGAGAAGCATAATAATTACAGTTTGAAACAGTTATTTATTTGTATGAAGTATGTTAGATCCTCTGGTCTGCAAAGATAATGTTTCAAATAATGCTGTTTAATTCTGCAGGGATATGGTTTCAAGCCAAAATATGATGGTGACGATCTTACCTACACAGTGAAGAATTTGAGGCGTAGTACAAAATATAAATTTAGGGTAAGATTTTTTTCATATGTTTGGGCACCAGACTAGTTTGAGATTGACTCAGAAGTGGGGAGGCCCTTTTTTAAGGAAAGTTGAATTTGATGCCAGTTTCTTACAATTTCAATCTCTTAAAACTGTCAGCTGAACACCTGCGTTATTGTTTCTGCAGAAGCAGTAAGAACCTCTGCAAGGGTGTAACACAGCTACAGGTATCTTGACATTCCAAGTCAAAAGTACATGTCCTTAACAGCTGGGGTTTTTTATTTGGCTGGTTTGTTTCATATACACGGGTGATATTACTGAGTGTAGCTATGGGTTCTTTGACAGTAAACACAATGAAGGTGTTAGGGTAAGGAGCAGCCTTGATACAAAAATATTGTTAGGAAGTCATCCATATTACCATAGTGCTGAGCCTGTTCTAATAAGCTTGAGGGCTGAACTTTTAGTTCAGGAAGAAGTCTGGCCAAACTATGAGCTTTTGGGTGTGGTTAAGAGGTAGAAAGAAGCATACTGGCCCTGGGAAGATGATAAAATAGCCACCAAGGACTACAAGAACTTACCAGGACAGGCAGAGTTGAAGTAAAGAAGGCTTAGGATCAACTAGAACTGAAATTGGCCAAAGATAACAAGAATGACATAAAATGCTTCATCAGGTGTGCAAGAAGTAGAAGCACAGGGGATACATACAGAGGCCATTCCTAAACAGGGCAAAGAGGCTAGTTACTAATAATGCCAATAAAGCAGAAGTTCTCGGTACCTTCTTTGCCTCTGCCTTACCAGCATAACTGCACCCCAGATCACAGGATAATGTAGCTGTGACAAGGCTGGGGTTTGGTCTCTTGGAAGGGCTCAGTCCACTTCTGGATGTTAAGAGAAGTGGCTGACATTGCTGCAAGACCCTTATCTATAACATTTGAAAAGTGATGCAGGTCAAGGGATATCCCTGATGGAAGAGGGCAAATGTAATACCCCCTATCTACAAGAGGGGCCTAAAAGTGGACCCAGGGAATTACAAACCCATTAATCTTACTTCAGTCCCTGGAAAAGAAATGGAAAAGTCTTCCTAGGAAATACTACAAGCCAAACAAAGCAGGCAGTTGGGAATAGCCTACTCCAAAAGTAAATGATGCCTGACTAGCCAAGGTGACACTTCCAGCTGGTCCAAGGAGATCAGTGGATGTTCTTTACCTGAACTTCAGCAAGCATTCAACAGTTTCCCCCAGCCTTCTACCTGGCCAAATTGGCAAGACACAAACTGGATAGCTGGTATGTGAGATGAGTAGAAAACTGGCCAACAGGCTGCACTCAGAGGGTGGTGATCAATGGTTTCTAGTCAGGCTGGTAGCCTGTCTGAACTAGAAGCTTCTAGGGATAGGAGGCCCCATGTGGGAACCCAGGGCACAGGGAATATTTCTCTATCTGCTCTGAGGGGTCCTGACCCCCAGAGAAGCACGGGCTTTGACCCTCATTCATGGAGAAAGCTTCCAAAACTTCAAGATAGACTAGAGTCCACAAAAGTGTGAAATAGATTATAGAGAGTAATACAGCATGACACTTGGGTGAGAAATTTAGGTTTTGGGATTTTTAGTATGTTGTAGATGGGAACAAGATGGAGGTTTTAGGGCAGAGGCAGGTTGTTCTTTGTGTTCTTCTTCATGGGTTTGGGTGATATCTTGTAATTGGACAGAAAAGTCCACCTTGTGGGCTTTGAGGGATCAGTTATTGGGTTAAAGGGAAAATAGTCAAGGTGTCATTTCTTAATTGGATAGTTTAGTCTTAAAAGACCTTGTAACAAGAGATTGTTAGCCATTTTTGCGGTGTTTTTCCAGCGCACAGAGTCTGGTATAGACGGCATGCGAAACTTTAGATGAGATAATAATAAACAAGCATCTGAAGACCAAAAAAGTCCTGTGTGTCTCCTTTTCCTGACACAGAACCACTTCAGGAGGGTTTCCCCCTGACAGGGGAACCCCCAGGGAGGGGCCCAACATGGGGCCCAGAAACTGATAGCCCCATGCTGTTAATTTTCACAGCTGATCTTGATGATGGGATTGAAAGCACCTTCACCAGGTGTGCTGATGACACCACACAGAGTGGTCAGATGAATACATCAGAAGGCAAAACTATCTTACAGAAACACCTAGACAGGTTAGAAGAGTGAGGTAGTAAAAACAGTATGAAGTTCAACAAAGACAAGTGCAAAGTTCTGCACCTGGGCTGGAATAACCAAGGAGCCCACTATAGGCTAGGAGCAGCCTTGCTGAAAGGGACCTTCAGGCAAACTGGATCCTGGACTGACTCAGCAGTGGCATTGCTAGCAGAGATAAGAGATCTTCCCTGTATTCAGCTTGTGTCAGATCACATCTGGAGAACTGTGTCCAGTTCTGATCCATACAATTCACAAAAGACAGGCAGAGTGGGAGTTGGTCCAAAGGAGAATCACAAAAATTATAAAAGGGCTGGAGAACCTGTCCTATAATGAAAGTCTGAAGGAATTACATATTTTCTCATTGGAGAAGGCTGAGAGGGACCTCATCACAGGTTGCCAGTACTTAAAGCCTAACTACAGAGAGGAGAGAGGTTCTCTCTTCACAAGGAGCCACCTGGAAATGACAAGGGGCAAGAGTGCAAGGTGCACTGGAAGGGGTTTCATGTTGGTATAGGAAAGAAATTTTCCACAGTGAGATCAAGTAATCACTGGAATAACTTCCCCAGAAATGTGGTGGAATCCCCATCACTGGATGATTTCAAGATGTGACTGGAGAGGGTGTTAGATAATCTCAGCTAGGCTCAGTTTGCCCTGAAGGGTTGGACTAGATGATCTATTGGGTCCCTTCCAGCTTGGGCTATTCTATGTTCTGAGTCACTCTTGAATAGTTGCTTGGGTTTTGGAACAAAGCTAAAGACATGTCCCACAGTATGAATCACAGAATCACTTAGGTTAGAAAAGACCTATAAGATCAAGTCCAACTCTTGAACCCAGCACTAAACTATGTCCCTAAGCAACATATTTGCACATCTTTGGAGTACCTCCAGGGGTGGTGACTCCACCACTTCCCTAGGCAGCCTTGCCAATGCTTGACTGCTCTTTCTGTGAAGGAGTTTTTCCTAATGTTCAATTTAAACTTCCCCTGGTGCAATTTGAGGCACAGTCAGAATAACCTTATCTGTCTGCAAGTGAAAAATATTGATAGCTGTTGTCACACATACACCTAAAATACTAAGGAAGAATACTAAGTAAAATACTTAAGGAAGAATTGGGAACTGATGAAGAAGACCTTCTCTTTGCAATATGAATGGCAATAGTTTAAGTGTTGATTGATTTGAGTTAACACTAAAGCATGTAAATACTCCTTTTCAGATGATATTTTGCACTTCTGAATATGATTTTCTTGGGGGTTTTGCATAACTTAGTATTTAAATAATTTAAAATATACAAGATTTTTCCAGCACTATTACGGCTACACGTGAACTAAAGAATAGCTAATTCTCTTGAACCTAGCTTTTGCAGGACATGAACATAGTCTTCCTTTGAAAGTAATACTACACATGATTCATACTCATTACTAGTAAATGTATAGTTACTTAAACATCCTAAGTTTCTCTTTAAAATAAACTCCAATGTTTATACTCTATTTTTATTAGCAAAACAATAAACAGAAATCTCTGTTCACTCATTCATGGAGCATAAAGGAGAAACAAATGTTATGTTGATCAGGTCTTTAATTTTTATTATACAGAGGAAAGACTTAATTAGTAGTAATATTCCTTAAGGCTTTTGAAAGAAGCTTTATAACCATTTGAAACCTTATTATAGTACGTAAATGCTAACTGCCTGTTTAACTTGATTTGTAAGGGCACAAAGACAACCAGATGATTATTAATCCTGTAAACTGTATTGGGAGACTTAATGTCTGAGAGACATGTTAGCTTGCATTTCCTCTTCTCAGTCTACTAACATCACTGCTGTCATTTCAATTCTGCTCATTTTTAAAACAGATCTAAAAGCTGAAAAAACATCTTTCTTTTTTTTCTAGGTGGTTTAGCTTTTTACTAAACTAAACTACAAAGTAAAGAATAACAAGAATTTGTTTTCCTAGAATCACAGAAAGCTCTAGGTTGGAAGGGACTCTTAGTGATCATCTGGGTCAAATTTGTATAGAAAGCCAGGCCTTATCTTAGGCAGTTCAACCCTGTCCCAGACCTGTTGAGCTGAGATTTAGGTACTTCCAGCATTCAACCACTTCTTTGGGCTGTCTATTCTAATGGTAATTAATTTCTTTTCTTATATCCAGCTAGAATTTCCCCTAACACACTTTGTGTCTGCTGGCTCTTGTCCTGTCATTACAGATCCTTTGGAAGGCAATGGCTTCAACTCTTCTGTAACAGTCTCTTAGGTGTTGGAAGGCTGTGATTAGATTCTTCCCAATGAAACTTCTTTTTAATCAGGCAGAATGAAACAAAGCTTTTTTGCGATGTCAGGTTCTCTAATCCTCTGATCGTCATGCTGGCCCCTCTTCTGAACTCTTTCCAGTTTCCCAGTGTGTCTTGAACTGGGAGGACCAAAACTGGACACAGTATTCCAAGCATGGTTTTAAAAGTGCTGAGTAAAGTGACATAATTAAATCCTTTGTTCTGCTGGGTAAATTCTTGCTGATGCAACCCATGACACAATTTCGTTTTGCTACTGTCACGATGCTTTGCTGATTAATTTGACTCCTACTCAAATGCCAATGTCCTTCTCAGCAGAGCTGAAAAAAGAAAAACTGGGTAGAGTCAGACCCCAGACTGTACTGGTGCTGGGATTATTCCATCCCAGGTGCAAGACTGTATCTTTGTCCAGAGCTCATACAGTTGTTGTTCATGAAATATTTCAGCCTATCAAAGTCTGTATGATGGCTCTTCTTTCCAGCATATGTTTGTCTTCTCCTAGTTTGGTGCTATATGCAAATCTGGGAGCATCACTCACTCCTGTCATCCAGATCACTTCTAAAGATAATGAATAGAATCTGACACTGGATTGGCTGCTGAGGAAATCCACTCATGCACAGCTGCTAATTTGCCTTCAGACCATTAGCCAACACCCTTTGAGCCTGGCATTCTGTCAGGTTTTCTACACCCATCTTGTTGTCCATCTCTTCTATCTTAACCAGCTTGTCTACATAGATGTTGTGGAGATCAAACTAAAATTAGGGTAGATGATGTCCCCAGCTCTCCCCCATTTGTTAAGCAAGGTGTTTCATCATGGAAGCACTCCGGTTGGTTAAACATAATTTACCCTTTACAAATACAATTCCTTGTCCTTCACATGACTTTCATGACAACCTTTGCCGTTATGATCCTTGGGACTGAAGAGTTTATAAAATCCCTTTGCTGTTGTTAACACAATCTACTCATATAAACACTTCTTCTATCTCAGTATTTCTGTAAAAGAAGGTGCTATACTAGCATGGGAGGGTTTTTTTAAGGATTTGGTTTTTTCTGGAAATTTGTATGCATTTATATTTTCAGTATAGTGATTGTCTAACTATGGGACTAATGAAAATGTAAAATGAATGTATATAATAACTTTAGTTTTTGTGCTAATTTATTATGTGTCTGTCTAGATATACAATATAAATTAATTTGTCCATACCATAAACAGTGAATAGCGTACCACTATCCAATGCGTTTATAGTATTTTATATATATTTGCAGGTTATTGCTTATAACTCAGAAGGGAAAAGCAGTCCAAGTGAGACAGTGGAGTACATTACTTGTCCAGACAAACCTGGAGTACCTTCAAAACCAACAGTGAAAGGAAAAATTCATGCACAGAGTTTTAAAATAATCTGGGGTAAGAATTTTTTTAGAGTATTTCTTCTGGTATATATATATATATATATATATATATATATATATATATATATATATATATATATATAAAATATTTTTTATACAACACTTCAGTCAACTGAGCAATTATGATCCATTTATATTGAAAAGTACTGACTCAAAATACTTAGTGTGGCAGTACAGCTAATTATATGGGACGAATAATATGCTAATTGTAATAGGGACTGTTATTGCAGAGGACTACAACACTTTAAAAAGTGTGGTTAATTGATCTACTAAGAAGTTCTGTTTCTCTGGCACAAAAAGTAGGTGCATGACATTCTGGGTCCTTATTGAAAGAGAAAATTGAAGTTCAGCCTGTATCTTCAAACTATTTGGTTGTGATAGATAAATTTTTATTCGCTAAGGATGTTGAGAAACTTGTCCTTAAGCTCAGGAATTTTTAGCCTTATGCTGTAAAATAGGAGAAGGTTAAATAATACTGTGCAGTGCAGTACTTTAGCAGAAAATCAAACAGTTAAAGATTACATTTATTGTCACTTCTTACCTATTTCCATTTAATAGTGTGTTTAATTCTTTAGCATCAATAATAAGAAATTTACCTGTAGAGTACAAATAGTACTCAGCAGGTCGAGTCTTGTGTCTTCCCAGAGTGCTTTGCTACATCAGGACCTGATACTTGATCTTTTTTGTATGATGCATAATGCATGAAGTTATTAGAAATACCTGATTTGTATATCAAAAGCTACCTAAAATATCAATCTATATATAAAACTTATAATAGTCTTTATTTGGAACAGTGGTGCTCTTTCTATGTGGTAATTAATGTGACCATTTTATTTTCCATATGGAGTAATTTCCTTCAAACCAAAGAAGAGCTATCTGCCATCTAAGTCTCATTTTATTTAGCTGGCATTTTATGATACATAACTCTTACCTAAGAGCGAACATCATTTCATCCAGCACAAGCATAATGTGATGTTTAGGCAGGAGTACCCTTCTGTGTTGACATATAATGCTGTCTTTATATTTGTTCAAAATGTTGTTTTACATTATTTTAATTTTGCTGCTTTCTAAGTCATCTTTGAGAAACAGGATTATATATCAAAGAAAGGTCTGTAGATTTGTATCTTGTACATGAATACTGTACCAGGGAGGATAGTGCACTCAATTTCTAGTGATACATTAGAAGTTAAGAGATACGTTTTCAGTGTAGAGCTCTTAACTATTCTATTTTGTCCCAAAATATTTAGGTTTTTGAAATTCGGTCCTTAAATAATTTCAAAATATTTTTATATACAAATCCGTATGATAATTTTTCCTGTCTGCAGTCCAAATTACAGGACCATTAGAGTCTGTGTCCCTGAATCCATACTCAGGCACTTGAGACTGAAATGTTTGCTGTGGCATCTCCCAGGGGCAATTCCCTTGTCCCTTCTCCTGTGTAGAGTGTACAGAAGGGCTGAGAGCTGGCTTTCACACAGCAGGACTTGGAGTGATTTGCTGCTTGCCTGGACTAGGACGCTCTCTGTCTAAATAAGCACCCATCTCGAGCTGTCTGTTGATTTTGCCATTGGGAAATCGTCCCCAAAAGCTATAAAGCCATTTAACTTACCTCGCTTAGTTGGAATATTGCTGTTTTTTATAGATCCACCAAAAGACAATGGAGGAGCAGCAATACATACATATGTTGTGGAAATGTCTGAAGGCTTAAGTGGTAAGTATTAGGATCATACATTGGCATGTGTATGTGGCTTGTGTGGGGTTGTTTTTCCTGTCTCTGTGTGCATGTGGGAAGAATAAAATATGCATTATGACTTGGAAAGTTAGTGCCAGGGACTGACATCAAAAAGAAAATAGAGGCACACTGATGCTTGTACTCAAGAAGTTCTTTTTCTCTGATTTAGAAAAGAAAGATGCCACAAAAATTCTGTGACGCAATAGAAGCTTTTTGTTTAACTTCCTAATTAGGTCTATTCAATTTTGGAAATGAAATGACACATTTTTAGGGCAAGAAGACAAGGACATGTAGCTTTGTTGTCTGCATGGCACATGAAAGAAAAGCTTGTACTCCATTTATCACTATTAGAAGAGAACAATGATGCAGCTGGGGTAACTTTTTGCTATTTGCTTTTCTGTTCTTTCATACAGAAAGGAAACTGACAGTATTTCTAAATTGGACATAAACCTATCTTGCTAAATTATTTAAAAATCTAGTTAAGTAGCCTTACTGAGTTCAGAAACACAGTCACATCAAAAATGAAAGTTTCAACTTCTCCAATGCTGTGTCAGATTAAGACAGAGCACTGCCCCCAGATATGATGGGAGCCCTGGGAGTCAGGCTGTTAGTCTGTTGCTTTCCTCTCTCTGTCTTGTGTCCACATTAAGCCACTTTTGGAATGATGCACCCAAGTCTTTCATGTAAATGTAGTGAGCTGTGCATGATGTTTCATTCCCAGCCCTCTAAATTCTGTGGTGTATTGAGTTGTTGGAGATTTAATTAAAAGTCCCCAGGTTCCCTGCTTAATATCTTAAAAAGAAAGAGAATGCTAAAGAGTTTCTGATTTAAGAGTAGCAAATAATGGAATGGAACACCGGAACAAACTTAATCAATTGTAAACTGTAGTTACAGCCTGCAAAATGATAATATGAAGTTTGTTATCCATGAAAAATTTTACTTTTGTATCTTACCTGTTTATTTGGTTATGATGTTGAATGTACTTGCTGACCCAGTAAGTTCTTTTCTATTTAAGGTAAATCCCAAATGAGGAAGTTATTTCACTTCAGCAGATCTACACCTAGGAAAGTATCTTTATGAAATTATAAGATCTTCCAGGAAATTCAAAGCAGTTTCAGTTTCTATTTTTTTTAATAAACATTAGGCACACACTTATTTTAGTGAAATTAGGGTACCTGCTGTGGCTGGTACTGAAGTGTGGCAAATTACACTTTGGTTCATTGCACACTTATTCCTAACCTTTCAGGAAACAAGTGGGATACAATATACAGTGGAGCCGCTAGGGAACATGTGTGTGACCGACTAAATCCGGGCTCTTCCTATCGGCTACGTGTGTATTGCGTGGGGGAAGGAGGACAAAGCACGGTAATATCAGCTAATATTTTTATTAAATAAAATCTCTCTCTTTAGAAAATCTGGTCCAGTAGATATTTAAGCAAATATTGTGCAGAAGTGCCTAACAAAATAGCCATAATTAGAACCTCAGAGAAGTTCCAATATTGCTGCACAGTGGTTCGAGTTTCTGCTCATTTGTTAAAGAAAAATATCTGAATATTCTTTCCTGTTACAGTATTTGTTTGGCATGATAGTCTTATTTTCAGAAACAGATACTTTTCCCATGTGATACATTTATACAATGTCATTTATTAAGGCCTAACTAAAGCAGTTTAAGAAGGGTACATGAAAAGGCTTCCTGTGGAATTGGTGACAGCACCAAGCATAACAGAGTTCACGAAGCTTTTGGACAATGGTTTCTCACATAGTGTGATTCTTGGGGCTGTCTTGGGGCCAGGAGCTGGACTTTGATGATGCTTGTAGATCCCTTCCAACTCAGAAGATTCTGTGGTTTTATGAATTTAATGTATTTCCTGTAGTCAGTAGAGTACCTTGTCTCAGTAACCAAGTTACCCCGGCAGGCAGGGGAAGAAGTCTTCACTCAAGCTTTACAGGGTTATGCTTCCCATACTTTCTCAAGCACAATTAAAATGTTTTTATTGCCCTACTTTTCAGTATTCCCAAACAATTTGCTGTGCCATACGCATGTGCTTCTTTACACACACACATTACACACACACGCGCACACACACACACACACACACGTGCACTGTCAATTCTGTGGTGTAGTTTTAGCTGCCAGTGCCAAAATGTCTTGCTGTATTTGCTCTCTCTTCTCAGCAACAAGTGTAACAAAGCCAGCCCTGGCTCTCTGCAGACTCCAGCAGGGCTTTACTGTCAAGCTGCTCTCACAAAAACCTTAAAACCTTCTGTTCTTGGTGTTTGTAATTTCTACCCAGCCCTGCCTTATGACATGAAACATATGTGCTCTTCCTCCACATTGAAGTCTCCTGCAAAGACAAGCTTGACTACAGCCACCTTGCCTTAAGAATAAATCTGGACTCCTTCAATGCTGGCTTGGCTGCAGTGCTTTTCCCAGTCACCAGACCACAAGTCTTAGGAGACTTTCACCCTGCCAACCTACAACCCAACCCCACGATTTTAGAATTAACCTTGAGTACCAAAGAGAAAATAACTTCCAGAAAGTCCTGATATTTTCTGAAGGTGTCAGAAATCAACAGAAGAACTGTGAAGCAAGATGTAATTAACTCTTCTGCAGCTTCTCATTAACATATGCAAAACTTTCTGCCTTTTAAGTAGCAGCAGTTGTTCAGTGCAACAATATATTCAAAGGAGCTGAAAAGCAGCAGATCATCCAGTCCACTCTTTCTTGAACATACATAGAAACCAGCTGTGAAATGAGACTCTGAGATTCATTTTTTCTGTAAACCTAAAGTCTTTCCAACTTCCTGTTTGTTCTGTATCAAGCTGAAGCTAATAACCCCTCATTGTCTCTGCTCACTTCTGTCTGCATCCAGAACAGTCAGTGCCATCTGCTGCATGTGTTATGTTCTTAGGTAATTTTTGCCCAAATTTCAAATCAGAGGTGGAAACTTGTTGCTCATTAGGTATTGCTAAGCAATGAAAAAGTTGAAATCTCTTTTTTTTAATCTCTTCTGATTGACACTTCTGCCCACTTTTGCATTCTGAGAGGTTCTTCCGTGGAAAGTATACAACCCTTAGAGTAAGGGTTTAAAAATTATTAAGCTGCAGTCTGATGAAAAGAGAATGAGTTTTCTTTGAATGAGTCATATTTCAAGCATCTGTACTACGTTTGTACTGATAATTGACCACTGATTTTAATTCTACTCCTTACATGTGTACCAAAATACAGAAGCAAATTTTGCATATTGTGTGATTATTTTGGCATGGTTTATATTATGAGAAATATATACCAGATCACTTCAGTATCTTCACATATTTGAAGATGTCATTTAAAAAGGGGATGATTTTGTTTCTGACTCAGGTATTTGCCTTTACTTATGGAATAACTGGTAGTTATTGGTTTGGCCTGGATAACTTAATTAGTCTATCTTTCTGTTTCAGGTAACTGATTCCTTACTGGTGCAGACACCAGCAGTAGTTCCAGGTCCATGCCAGCCTCCAAGGCTACAGGGTAGACCAAGAGCAAGAGAAATTCAGCTGCGTTGGGGTAATTTTATTACAAGTGTTAGAGATTGTAAAGGATCCAAATGTGTTACATGATAAATTAAATAAGCTTTTCTTTCTTTCTTATTTCTAGGACCACCTCAGGTAGATGGTGGTTCACCCATTACCTGTTATGGTCTGGAAATGTTTCAGGCAGAAAGCGATGAACACAGAGAGGTTTACCAGGGTTCTGATGTTGAATGCACAGTGGGCAGCCTTCTTCCAGGGAGGATGTACAGCTTCAGACTGAGAGCAGCAAACAAGGCTGGGGTAAGGAGGCAGTCTGAAATGAAATTCACTGCAGTCATTATTAAGGATTTTTTATTTCAAACAAAGCATTTAACAGTAATTTTAAAATTAGGATTTCCTAATGTAGAGTCCTTTGAGTCATAGCTTATTGTTGTGTGGAAACAGATGGTTAAACATCAGTTTATAATGAAGGCGATTTTTAGATGAAGGGAAGAGAAAATAGCTAATTATGTCTTTTATCTGAACAGTAATATTGGGAAATCATTAGGAAATGCTAAGAACTTTATTAAAGTACTGCTACAACTTCACTATTTTCATGTGAAGTAAGGTAGCAAATTATTTTCTATATACAGCTTTGTAAATTGATTGACCTTTATTTTTACAGCTGTTGGTGTTCAGAACATAATAATTAGTGTTTCCTGACTTTCCATTTTTATATTTAGTTTAACTTCTGAGTACATGTTCTATCAGATACAAGACTATTTTCCTTCTTTGAAGTATTAAATATGTTTAAACCAATTCTTGCTGTAGAACAAGCTTTTTAGTTATGTACCCAGAGTCCTGATTTGTTCAATAATGTACACTTCATTGAAAACTGTCAGGGTGCGTTGACAGTGTTTGTTGAGAGGTCTACAGCTTAAGGTTTTAGAGCACTATCCTAACTTTTATCTTCCCTCCACTCAGCAAAGAATGGTTTATAGCTCAGCAGCTTTTGAATCCTTTATTTCTTTTACATAGGTATAAATAGGCAGTACTAATTGGTTTATGTTCCAGTGCAGTCATCATGTAACTTCAGAATAAGGTTTTGGATAGTACTTCCCTGGTTTTCCCAAGAGTTTGAAGTGTCAAATTTATTCATGTTGCATTTGCTGAAGAAAAATTTATAGCTGTTCTGGAGAATAGTTAGATACTGAAATAAATCCTGAATCCACAGTCCACAGAAATCTCTTCTATAAAGAAGTAATAGAACGTTTCTGGTTGCTGTTACATGTCCCTGCTGTGGTAAACTGTTTTTTTTAAAAGTAGTGATTTCATTTTTACAATGTAGTTGTATCAACTCCCTTTTTAATAGTTTGGACCTTACTCAGAAAAATGTGAAATAACTACAGCACCTGGACCCCCAGATCAGTGCAAGCCCCCTCAAGTGGCGTGCAGATCTGCTGCCTGTGCTCAGGTGTCGTGGGAGGTAAGAATGCCATGGTAACACCTGTCTTAACATAATGACATAATGGTCTTCTGCATTTTTGAGTTCAGCTTGAAAAGTCTAATACTGTATTTTAATCACTTTATTTGTAAGCAAACTTACTCGATTATCTAATAGGTAAAACCTTAGTCATTCATCATGCCATTGTAAGGCAGCAGTAAGTTGGCAGGCTGCAGGTACTGGATCTTACTGTGTTCTTTTGTTTAAAAGTTTTGCCACAGCTGCTGCTCTGCATTTCTGAGTGATGCAGTCTCATCTTAAAATTTTTCTTTAACATAGTTATAGTTCCTCAGAGATAATGTAGCCACATAATACAATAGATTATTGTGCATTTCTTGTTTTTATAATCTGATTTAATTTTATATAATTACATTAGTAATAATGTAGCAAAAGCCTCACAGACTTCCTATAAACCCATATGTTTAGATATCTTATTAAAAAAATGCAATAGATAAAAATTAAGACTGTAAAAAGAAAGATTCTCTCCGGGAATACTCTTTAAACACAGTGTTTTAGTGGCTTAGAGATGGGGTGAAGTATCTGAGTTACAGAACTGTACGGAAAAAAAAATTAAACTGTTTCACCTGGAAAGCAGTTTTCATGCTTCCTACTGGAGGAATGTCAGAGGAGTACTCCTTAAATGTCTACAAGGCAAAGCCTTTTTTAAAAAATACCATAACACTTTCAGGTAGAGTTAATTTGAGTGATGTTAATGATGCCTGTTTTACAGAGTCACACAGTAATTAAGGCACAAGTAGACCTCTAAATGTCATTTAGTTCAACCTTCTATTTAAATAGGTTAAGTTTCTCAGGGCCTTTCCCAGTGAAATTTTATTTATCTGCAAGAATGAAGATGTTTCAGCCTAGTAAAACTGTCTGGGTAAACTCTCATTCTGTAGGATTTTTTTGTTTATTTCTAGTCAAAATACCCTTTAATGCAAGTCATGACTCTTGTCTTGGCACTGTGCTATCTTCATGAAAAACTTTTGTCATCATGTTTGTACCCTCCCAGTAAGTAATTTAAGGCAGCAGTAAGATCTTCCCTTAGGTGGATCACCTTGCTATCAAGTAAACTTTACTTTTTTGTTGTGTTGCACTCCTGCTTTGTGACTCTTCACTGGACCTACTCCATTATGTCAATGTCCATCTCCTTTTAGGGATCCCAAGACAGGACACCGTACTGGAGATGCACCCTTACAAGTGCTGAGTAGAGGGGAATCATTATTCCTTTTACCCTTCTTGCTGCTCATTTGCTAATACAACCAATATGTAGTTAACCTTCATCAGACATACATTGCTGATTCTTATTCAACTTCCTCTCCAGGACACACAGGGTTTTTTTTTGTAAAGGTTCCTCCTCAGCCTGTACTTTTTTGTAGCAGTCAGGACTTTGTGTTTGCAGTTGTCTTAGTTGAACTTCCTGAAGTTTGTATCAGGTTCTGCCTGTTACTTGTACTGTACTAAATTAAAAATCAGCAAAGAAGTGGGAGGATAAGACTCCTCTGGAACAAAAACAAAATAGAGATGTGGTGAGTTTAGTTTATTTTTTCTCTTACATCAGTATATTTAGCTTCTAATTATTGATACCCATTTTAAAGGTGCCAGTAAGTAATGGAGCTGATGTCACGGAATATCGACTGGAGTGGGGCGGTGTGGAAGGATGTATGCAAATCTCCTACTGTGGGCCTGGGCTCAGCTGTGAAGTGAAAGGGCTTTTGCCTGCCACTATATACTATTGCAGAGTTCAGGTAAAGATGTAAAACTGTTGTTAATGAAATCTGGAAACAGGAGTTGACTCTGCCATAAAAACATGGTCTACTTTGGATTTGCAGGCAGTGAATGTTGCAGGTGCAGGCCCTTTCAGTGAAGTAGTGGCATGTATGACTCCAGCCTCTGTACCTGCAGTTGTGACATGTCTTCGTGGACTAAGTGAAGATGAAGTTGAAAGTCCCCACTATTCTCCTTCTACATGCCTTGCTATAAGCTGGGAAGAACCTTGTGACCATGGATCTGAAATCCTCGGCTACAGCATAGATTTTGGAGATAAGCAGCCAATAACTGTTGGGAAGGATCTGACCTATTTTATAGATGGCTTACAGCCAGATACTACCTACAGGTATGTGATGCACAGCTACTTGACAGCCTACTGTTTCTTCCACAAGAGCAGATGCTTTGTTTCCTTGTATTTTTTTATTGTCTTCATTATTACTCTCAGAGACACATTAGTGCACAGCCATGGAGCAAAAAGAAGTTTTGTAATGATGATCATCATAAATAGATATGCAATTTTTATTTTCTTCGAAAAAGTAATTTATGTTAGTTTATTGCAGTATTGTTGTATCTGTCTGGTTAATGTGTCAGTTTAACTGAATTCACATCACATATTCAGATCCATAACTGATTTTGGACTGGTTGCTTCTTTGTTTGAAAAGGTAAAATCCATCGAAGGGGGCTCTATGCCCAGTCTGATCTAATGACAGCTCATGGCAACTTGCAGTGCCTTATCTGCAGAAAAAGTGGAAGTCAGCATGAACAGTTTCAGTTTGAAAAATCAGCCAGCAGCACATCTCTTTTGAAGAATTTTAGTTGCTGAAATCATCCCTAATGTTCAGTCCAAGGGTTACTGAAAAATGTAAATGCAAAAATCAGTAGTTTTGCCTGAAGGCACTGTTACAAAAACATGTTCTCAGTGTTAAAGGAGAATGGCAGTCCCACTGAAGTCAGACTTGTAACCCACTTTGATTTCAGTATAATTAGGATATCATGAGGCTACACAGTTTTCTGAATCCTTAATTACTGTTTTATGGCTTTATGTCAGAATACAGTGTTTCTGTGTGCCTTATAATTATTTAACAATAATGCTGGCAGTCTGAAGAGCTGTTGCTCTCTGTGTCAGTAGACTGAAAAAAAGAGTAGTTTCCATTGCAGAGATAGGTCTATACTTCTACCCACATAAGTTTTTTTAATAGAATACACTGTCAACTCCTTGTGCAGATAAAAAATTGCATGTATTAACCTTAGTTCTGGGCTGTAATAAATTAGCATAATGTTAAAAATCACTGTAGTGAAAGAGAAATATTTATTCTTTAGCCTGCGTACACATTTGTGTTTCCACATTTTGCAGTTGTGTGGTTGACTGTTTCAGAATTTAATTAGTGTGATTACTTTTTTCTCGTTACCTAGATACTGTTTTGGACAAACAGATGTTAAGTCTGCAAAATTAAATTAGACACACTTTGCTCCCTGTGGCTACCTGTGAAATACGTAAAGAGCCTCTATTATCTGCTTTTTCCTCTTCAGAAATAAATTTCTTAGCTAAGTCTTTTAATTCTTAATTACAAATCTAATGTACATTGTCTTCCTTGGAGTATCAAAGAAGGAAAAAACAAAATCCTACCTTATCCCTGAGTATCAAGTTCTACAACTTCCTCAGCTTTGTGTCCTTTGGCGACTTCTGGTTTCCCTGTCGCACTTTGCAGGCAGACCCAAGAGGGCTTGTGTTTGCAAGTGCCCAGAGATGTGTTACTGGTGGAAACAGCAAGAGAGGTGGCTGGGCACCATCACTTTATTTTCACACAAATAGGATCTGTTCAAAAAAGTCCATAAAAATGTCTGTTAGTCATCCTTGACCTGGTAAAACAGTCACAGATATGGTAACCCCTCTTTGGGGTGGTTTTTTTTACCTTCCCTCATCACTCCAATGTGGCTATCAAAATTTTGGTTCAAGGCCTGCACAGGCAGAAAGAGGGACCACTCTTGAAGTAACTCACAGAGCTTTTGCATCTGTTCACTAATGTGAATATACTTTGAATATTTTTATTTCTAATCAAGCCAGCTCCTTAAAATGTAAGGAAAGTGATGCACCTGCATATTCTTGACAGTCTATCAAAGCATAATAATGATAAAAGTCTTCACTGTAGATAGTACCATTCTTCTCTATTTAATGAGAATGGTGGATATGACCAGTTATTTTTAGAATCTAATTTCAAGTTAATTTATTCTCTTTTTTCCAAACACTAGGGTACGAATTCAAGCCCTAAATAGTCTTGGAGCTGGTCCTTTCAGCCACACCATAAAACTGAAAACAAAGCCTCTCCCCCCGGATCCACCTCGCCTGGAATGTGCTGCATACAGTTCTCAGACTCTAAAGCTGAAGTGGGGAGAGGGAACTGCAAAAGCATTAACTGACTCCATCCAGTACCACCTTCAAATGGAGGATAAGAATGGAAGGTTGGTTTTGGCATTGCTTTAATCTGCCCAGTGTCACTGTGGTCTGATGCTTGGGAGATGGCAGCAAAGGGTAAAATTCCATATGCTTTGGGGAATTCACAGCAGATGTAGGCAGTCATCTCATCTGGCAAGGCAAGAAGGGCTCGATTGTTCTTGTGCTGAGAAGTACAAGATAAAAAACTTCATTGTTTTTTACTTAACAGTTCAACATGAAGAGTTTAATGCAGCATTTCATACCAGCACATATTTCTCTCTCACTTTTGGTTAAATATTTTGTCGAAGTAACAAGTCCAATCACTGTTGGAAGGGATGAATGCTTTACTCTCTGTTGCCTTATATGCAGTTATTTTAGTGGAAATTAATACAAATTATTTTGACGGATTCCTTGTCTCATGTTAAATAGAATGTCAGGTGAGATGGTACAGCAAGAACCCTTGCCTAAATGGTAAGATAAGCAGTACTGCTACAAAGTGTTCCGTGTCTCATGAGTAGCGTTAGTTTTACAAAAAGATAAAAGAGATCTACTATGTGAAATTGCTGTACTGTAAGGAGGGAAATAAATTAGGCTGTTTAAGTGGAAGGAAATTCATTGCCATTCCTAAAGACTAGGTCATGTGCAGGTACCATCTGTTTTAATTTTAAAAGACAAGAAAAAGCTGAAGTAGATGACGACCCCTGCATGAAGAGAGAAATTTGTGCTGTGTCCTGGGGACACCAAGACTGAAAATTAAACAAGAGTTGAAGTGATCAGTTTGTGCAAGAGCTGCAACATGAAGGACAGTAGCCAGTGTACAAAGCTCCCAGAAACAGATTTGGTGTGCACGAAAATTGTGACTCTGCCCTCCTGTGCAGGTCTGCATGAGCCCATCTCCAACAATGATGTACAAAAGCAATTGGATCCATGGCACATCTTTTAGGTGTAGTAAGGGAATGTTGCAAAAGGCCAAAAAGCTAAAATCTACTTACATAATTTTAAAAAGCTAAAGATGTTGGAGGAGTAGATGGCCAAGCAAAAAAAAAAAAAAAAAAAAAAAGCAACTCAATGAGAGACACAACTGCTGTCTTTTCCCATTGTTTCAAATGCAAAATAGTTTCTTAAAATTCTTACAAACATTTTTGGTAAGAGAGAATCTATATTGTTCTTTTTGCAAGAGATTTTTATTTCCAAAATATGCAAAATAAAAACTTGGCCCTGGAAAATCAGCTTATTGTTTTATAGCAGCCAGAACACTGTTTAACTCTGAAATAAGTGTTTCTGGGCTTTTCATTAGATTCTGGGAAATTATGGGAACAGATTTCAAGACAATACTGCTTCAGAAGTCCTTTTCTGTGTTCAAAATAAGCTACTCGTTCCATTTTCAGGTTTGTATCCTTATATAGAGGACCATGTCATACATACAAAGTTCAAAGACTCAGTGAGTCAACATCATACAAATTTTGTATTCAGGCATGTAATGAAGCTGGTGAAGGTCCCCTTTCTCAAGAATATATTTTCACTACTCCCAAGTCTGTTCCAGCTGCCTTGAAAGGTAAGGGTGCTTCTTTTTTCATTTGGGGGGTGGGAGGATAGCAGGTTGGTTTTGGTATTATGTTGTATTTGGGATATTGAGAATATTAAGCCCTTTTCAAGTGCAGGTAGGGATAGTGGGAGAAGGCTCCTTTCATGTAGTTGCCTAAAATATTCACTTAAAAAATGGAAGACTTGGGGTTTATGCAGTCTTTGACCTAAGAAGTTTGTACTTAGTTCTCCTGCTTACCAGGAGAGTGGCAAGTTAAGGTGAAAATGCTTTCTAGCATGTTTAGAATAATTTTAAGCATTGTTTGTGGTTTTTTGGTATGTGATGCACACTTACAGTTACTAAATTTTATTTGCTTTCTCTTGGATGATACCCTAACTAGGAAAAGAGCCCTATATGAATTATTAGTTGTTGCTCCAGAAAACACTGGAGGAAGAATAAATTTGAATCTGAACCTTTTGTTTCTCTGAGACAAAATAGGAGGTAGAATATAGAATTTTAAAGGTCATTAGAATATGACAGCGTGTGATGGGGAAAGCAGACCTAGCTGTCCCTTTGATGCTTCTTTCCTTCCTTCAGCACCAAGGATAGAGAGAATAAATGATCACACTTGTGAAATCGCATGGGAAGTTCTGCAGCCCATGAAGGGTGATCCAATTATCTACTGTCTCCAGGTCATGGTGGGAAAAGACTCAGAATTCAAACAGGTATGATGTGTTTAAGTTATTGTAGTGTTCTTTGATTTTCTTTGTGATAACTAGTTTAGTAAAACTAGTTGAAATTAAAGTTAGTAAAGTTTATTGTGTTCCAGCATGCTTTTAGTCACCATGTTAACTTTTTGTTACTAAATAATATAAGGTAATATCTCCTAAACCCATCTCCTTCATTTCAGAAGGAGATTCTGCACTAAATTACAGCCTCTCTGGGTTACACTGATGTTCACTAAATACAGCTTAACACATCAAGTGGTGAGGAAGTCATCCACTAATGGAACAACTGACAAAAAGAAATCTTTTACCTAATGGTACATAATTGAGACTGGAGAGAAAAGGGGCAAAGGGTTCTCTTTGCATTAAGAGCAAAGAAGCGGTGTGAAATGCCAAGGTACAAATTATCCTGCATTCAGTGCAAATTTTGCTTCCCAGTTTGTTTTTATTTTTGCTTCACAGTTTACAAACTGCCTGATACTTGACATGAAATTAAGCTTGAAAACTGTTTCATACTATTAAGCCAAGGAACTTCTTTCCACGACAGAAATAGTTAATTCTAGTATATTACCATTTTATTATAGTTCAGTATTAAATGTTTCACCTGTGCTTTGGTAGATTATAGGCCTTAATATTTTCATAACTTTCAGTATAGCACTGTGTTTGTTATGGTCATTTGTTAAATTTTTCATTAAAAGATGAACCATAAACCAAGATGTCTTGCCATGTTGAATAGTCTTTTTTGTAACTTCAACATTGTAAATGCAACATTAGGTACATAACGTGTGGTCTGTGTTGCTTTTAGATACAGAGTTAAATCACACTTTGATTATCAGTGTGTGTTGCCAAATGACCTGGGCAAGAAAATATAGTTGGCTCTTTGAGTATGGTAATAATGAAGTAGACTGAGGTGTGTGATTGTTTTTGCCTCTGCAGGGCAGTCTAGCGTAGTAAATTAGAATAAAATAAAAGACTCATTTGCAGAAATTTAAATCAGAACAATCAAGAAGTAAACAGTATGAAAACAGTCTTTAAGACACTTAGACACGATGGTGGCAATTTTATTTGACACAGACAAAAATAAACTGCCTGGAAGTCTGCTCTAAGCTGTTCCCGGCTATTTCACTGCCAAACCTTTACTCTCCTCCTCCTTCCTCATCTGTCATACAAATTGCTCATGTCGTTGCTCCCTCTATGCTACAAACAAAATAAGTTAATAATGTGCTGTTTGAGCTGTATGCATCAGTCAAAGATCTTAAAGGGGTTAGGAAACAATCATATACATACCCCAGGAAACACACTGGAAGGGAAGGCAACTTCTGACAAGGCACTGGGGACAAGCAGCTGAGGATGGTAATCCCTGCTAGCTGGAGTAGGATGTGTGTCAGTGGCCTGTTTGCTCCCAAACGCATGATCCAAATTAGCAGAATTTTGAGGAAGCTGCACTTCTGATGGCCTGCCCTGCCTCAGAGAGAAAAGTCTCTAGGTTGTAGATTCCAGTAAAGCTCAGCTTGTCAGAGAACTCTGAGTCTATGAGTAGCCTCAGGCACAGCAAGAGCTCTTTGAACAGCAGAATCAGAAGGGATTTCCTGTTTCTTTACATTTTTAGTGTGCATTTTCAGGATACTGTCTAACAGTATGGTAACTGTAGGGAAAGCTCCTGATGTGATATTTCTGTATCGTGCTACCAGTTAAATAAAGCAAATCCAGATATTTGGAGGTGGAAGGGTGAAGGGATTTAAAGAGAGAAATCAAATTGCACTGTGCTAATACCTCCCTACCTATTGAAGTACCTATAACTGCACCCCTTTGTTGGCTTTCACAGAACCTTTACATAAGTGCAGATTTAATTAATTTGAGAAACTGGAATTTAGATTTCACTGAATTAGGCAGTCCATGCTGAAGCATTGTGAACTCATGTTAACCTGCCAACTGAGAGACCTCTGAAGAGCACCCTCACAAGTTATCTCTGTCTTGGGAATATGATGAAATTAAGAATCACAAAGAGGACTCTCTGGCTTACCTGATACAGTGTTTATTGGAATAAATCATAATATTTTAAATACAGATAACTACAACAAAGTACATTGGATTGGGTAAGACTTAATGAATTGGCTTGATACAGAGTTAACTGCCTAAAATACCATGATACAATATTGTATATTGCATCACATTGTGAGTGTCACTAAAACACCTGAAGGCTGGGGCTTGTGACAGAGTTTATTTGGTGTGTACTCATCATTCCACACAAGCAGGCATAGTCCGTGTGTTTCACCAAAATAACTGGAGACTTTATCTGGTATTTAAATTGTGTGTTTGAGCTTTTTGTCCATTTTTCTTTGTGTGGGTGAAAGCACTGGTGAGTTATCATCCTTTTTAGTGTTACCTTCACCATAAGCAAAATCATACTAAGATACATGGGTATATATAGTACTTTTTTACTTGAAGTATCCCTTTTTTCCCCCCTTATTTCCAGATTTACAAGGGCCCAGACTGGTCGTTCCGATACACAGGCCTCCAGCTGAACTGTGAATACAGATTCCGCGCATGTGCCATTCGCCAGTGCCAAGAGGCCACGGGTCACCAGGACCTGGTGGGCCCCTACAGCGCCCCAGTGCTATTCATCTCTCAGAGGACTGAACCACCGGCAAGCACCAACAAGGACACTGTGCAAACCACAAGGACACAATGGTCACAGAGCGACCAAGTGTGTGCTGCTGTCATCCTTGCACTTTTTGCTATCTTTTCCATTCTGATTGCTGTTATCATTCAGTACTTCGTCATAAAGTGAAGAAAGAGATCTATTTTATAATGCTGCCCATTACATTTTACTTTCTCATAATCTAAAAGTAATTCTGTTCTCTTGCTTTTACAAAACCAGGCGTTTAGCACCGGCATTGGGACTGATGCAAACTTTCTCAGCCACTTTAAAATGCTTACTCGTAGGTATAGGCTGACACATGTTATTAAAATGCAAGCCACAGAAATATAATCTTTTCTTTATATGCCTTCATGCAGTACAAACTCGATATGGGGCAGGCACGCAGTGTTTAAGGAAAAGGGTATGACCAGTAAACACAAGTGTAAAGGTGATTTCCTGGCCCACACTTCTAAAGGTTGCTAACATAACAGGGAAGAATGTGTAGATCGCATTTAAAACTTACACTAACAAACTTGTGCTGTACACAATATTAATCTGATGCTGTGAAAGCAATTTAGCGCTGTATTTCTACCTCCTCATTTGTCTTAATTATTTGGGAAGCAGGATTTATGCTGAAAAACAGAAGGGGCTTTTCTCAGGCAGCAAATAATAAACTGGATGGAAGAGTATGTATGAAGGAAGCTTCTTATCTGATAAATGTGGAGTTCTTCACTGCAAGTAGATGTTTTTGAAAGACTACAAGGAGATGGCACAAGTGGTTTATTTTACCCCCAGGATTTGATGTTTACTTACAAAACAATGCCTCTTTTACTACTTCTGATTATAGAAGGGAGAGTGTGAGAGACCTTCTTAGATTTGTTATTTAAATTGAAAAACACATTTCCAAAGTTGACCTTTGATTGGATGCAGTTTATACAGATGTCTATGCCCTCTGATTTTGGCTAATCAACAGAATTTTGAGATAAAATTCATTGTTGAATTTTTGCTGTTTCCCCAACATTCACTTGCCATTTCCACCAGAAATAAGCACTGCCTTTTTTTGTTTGTTTGTTTTCTTTCTTTCTCTTTTTTCCCTTCCTTTGTTTTCTTCTTTCTTTCTTTGGGGCACCAAATCAGAAGACGAAGTGTAGTAATTTGCACCAGAAAACTTAAAGCTGCTTTTTTCTTGAGATCCTAATGTTTAATGTAATGTCTCTTTGGATACTGTACCAAATTGTTGATTGCATGTAGTTAATGTTGCATTAGAGCACTTTGCAATTGCATAACTCATCAATGTTTTGTGAGCTTGCATTTGTGAGTTCTTGAATGACCAGACTGAATTTTAACAAGTATCCCATTGAACATCTTGCTAGATGTCAATGATTGCCAGTGACACAAAGCTTGTAGTGAAACTATCTTTAAAAAAAATCCTTGTCTCATCACACTTATGTTATTTGTTATACACTTTGTAATTAGCTACTTTTAATTTATTTGAGTTACAAGATAGTGGATCATTAATGACTTCTAGTTGTGTTCAGTTTAGCATTTTTAATAGTATTAAACACTTCTGTCAGTCTTAATAATAATAAAAAAGGAACCTCTGTCTTGTGCTTTGAAGATCTCTGAAGAATTTCTTATATTAGAACGGGCATGTATTGTAATTGTTTATACGTCCAATGATCTGTGCTGTAGAATAATGTTGCTGAGTTTCGTTTTTTTAAAGAAAAAAAAAGAAGAAATGGCGAAGAACTTGGCCTCCACGTGGCAAGAACGATCTGTCTTTAAAATGTACTGTATGTTTACATTTTATTTCTAATTTGTCATTTGTACGTATAGGTTGATACCTTCCCACAGGATACCGCGGTAACTGATGTTTTCTAGAACCTTCTTAAAAGTGCCATGTTTGGCAGTGCAAATGAGGTTGCGTGTCACAGCCCAGAGATTTCTTATGGTTGAATGTCTAAAACGGTAAGATTTGTTACTGCAGGCAACCTGCAGTGACTTACGTTTTTCATAGTAAAATTCAAATGAGCTCCTATTTTTGATAGTCATTTAATAGTGTATTTGCCATTTGAGCCTCAGTGCATATTACTGCATTGAAGACAGTTTTTAATGTAATCTTAATTTTACCTCATATACTGTACATTCCAAAAATAAATAAAAAGATAAAACTCTAAAGTTTTTAAAACGCTATAGATACACTACCAAACATATCACTTTACGGTTGTACAACGTCGGGCTCCAAGAAGACGAACCTGTATAGTCTGATAGAAAATACATGAAACGATGTAGCAAAGTACCTTTAAGAGTCTGTGGACAATAAAAGTACCTTCTTTTTCGCTGCTGGTGGTCAGTCCTGTGCGCGCAGCGCCGCCGCCCCTCTCCCCTCCCTCGTCCCCTGCCTCCCCGTGTGCCGGCCGGGCCCGCGGGGCGGGGCGGGGGCGCGGTACCTGCGCGGGCGGGGCAGCCGCGGGCGGGGCGGGGCCGGAGGAAGGAGCAGCGCTGCCCCGGGCACGGCGCGTCCCCCGGCGGGATGCGGCGCGGCGGCGGCGGGAACGGCAGCGAGGGCGAGCCCGAGTGGCCGTGGCCGTGGCCGCCCTGCGACGAGCGGCTGTGCCTGGCGCTGCCCATGTGGGTGCTCGTTCCCATCACGGCCGTCTGCCTGGGGCTCTTCGTGGTCGGCGTGGCGGGCAACGTCCTCACGGTGCTGGTGATTCGCAGCTACCGAGACATGAAGACCACCACCAACCTCTATCTGGGCAGCATGGCCGTCTCGGACCTGCTCATCCTCATGGGGCTGCCCTTCGACCTCTACCGCCTCTGGCGCTCCCGACCCTGGATCTTCGGGCAGCTGTTGTGCCGCCTCTCGCACTACCTCAGCGAGGGCTGCACCTACTGCACCATCCTCCACATCACCGCCCTCACCGTGGAGCGCTACCTCGCCATCTGCTTCCCCCTCAAGGCCAAGGTGGTCGTCACCAAGCGCCGGGTGAAAGCCACCATCGGCGTCCTTTGGGCCTTTGCCTTGCTCTCCGCCAGCCCCTTCTTCTTCCTGGTCGGCGTGGAGCAGCCCGACAACCACACTGACTTCAGCCGCGAGTGCAAGCCCACCCCGCAGGCGCTGCAGTCCGGCCTGCTGGCCACCATGTTCTGGGTCACCACCTGCTACTTCGTGCTCCCCGTCACCTGCCTCGGCGTCCTCTACGGCTTCATTGGCCGCGAGCTGTGGCGGAGCAACACCCGCCTGCGGGGCTCCAGCTCGCTCCTCCGGGAGAAGGGGCACCGCCAGACAATCAGGATCTTGGGTGAGTCCCGCTACCATCCCCCACGGGCTATGGCTGGGGCAAGGACCTGGGCTTAGGGGACCATGGCAGGGCTGAAGCACCCGCAGCTCCCGTACAGGATAGGGAATAGCACAGGGGGACATCCCAGCCGCGCTCCCGGGAACTGCCACGGCAGGGATTTCACTCTCTCCCAGCTGAGGCTTCACCCGCGTGCCATTGCACATCCAGCAGCACGACTGCCTTCCGTAGATATACCCGTTTCCTGAATTTTACCAGGCAGAATCAAGTAAGGGTAGCCTGAAATTTCAGAAAAACTGTGGTAACATCAGCAGTCTCTTCCAGTTGGCAGCAACACCTCTGCATAGAAAATTTCTGCGTCTGAAAAGTAAGTTCTTAGTGGTCATTTGTAGCTCTCCAAGGAGTAAATCCACTGGTTGCCCAAGGAGGCTGAAAAACAGCAACTTAGCCCCTACAAGCTGTTTGAAGACAAATCCCATAATACCAAAGCACTTCCTACAGATGGAGGATGCTGATAATTTTTAGTTCACTTTCTTAATCATACATTCAGTAATGCGGCATCAGACTGGAAAGAGATCTTAGTCTGCTTTGGGGCTTTAATGTTTGTAAGTAGTGACCAGTTTGAAGGGAAAGAAAAAAGAAATACAGCTATTGACTAAGGAACAATAAAACAAAATGCCACAATTATTATTTTTGCCTACCTTTAATGTAGTTTTTATATGTCACATGGGAGACTTCTTTTACTTAAAGTGTAATCAGCTGGATGGGAATAGCATAGCACAAAGGAAAGAAACCAATAAGCCTGAGAGAATTTTGCCGACTTGTTTGAGGAAAGTACTTAGACTGAAGTAGGCACAAGGTTTTCTGACAGAAGCACCCATATCCATGATCTCAGAACCCACTGAATGAGACCAGTGCCCCCTTATCTCAAGGATCCAGCAGCACTTGGTGTGTGGTGTTTTTTCAGAAGAAAACTTTCTTTGGCTGCATCCCTTTTATTTAAGCTCTGAGAAACACAGAGGATGCTCTACAAATGATTGTTTTTAAGTACCTTAATAAATTTATAAACAAAAATAATTAAAAGTATGGATACAGTAATACACTTATCTAATTGTTCCTCATCTACTCCTGCTGTGTTGCCATTGCATGAGGGTTTGTATTTGTCCTCATTGTACTAAAATGCAACACAGGACCAGGAGAACAGCTGAAGTGACTCGGGCTAGAGATCCATCAAGGCAAATAGCTGTCTCCAGCAGTAATGATCTGGGGATGCATGAAAAGCTTTAGTGGAAAAAATCAATAGCTCAACTACACTATAAAGTCTTTATGTTAGATACCATCCCATCACAACAGAGCGAATTCTGTGGGAGCTTGGGTGACTGAGGTGCAGCCTGGGTCTTTTTCGGTGATGCAGACAAGTTAAACAACAGCTCTGCAGCAAATGGAGCTGCTGTGGAGCTTCCACAAAAACTCCTCATTCTGACTTTTATTTTCCTGTCTCATATGTGGCATTACAGACATAGCCAGGAGAGATTTCTGTAGTGCCTGATGTTATTATACAGATGTTATTCCACTGTTGTCGTTCACATTTTTCTCAGCAAACCTCCTATCACAGTTTAGCTTAAAATTTTACCAGTTACCTTTTACTTCAGACTTGACGCTATTCCCATTTTCACAGTTTTCCAACAATTTAATGCAATTATTTCTATATATCATTTGTATCAGTTAGAAGAACCTGCAAAATCAGCCACGTAAAATTTAGTTTACTGGATGGTTGAAAAGTTAACTCGCTCCTTAACTGCCACATGTGTTATTTTGTCTTATAGCTGTGGTGGTTCTGGCCTTTGTAATTTGCTGGTTGCCTTTCCACATTGGCAGGATCATATTTATAAACACCCGGGACATGAGGACGATGCTGTTCTCCCAGTACTTTAATATATTCGCCCTGCAGCTTTTCTACCTGAGCGCATCCATCAACCCTGTCCTCTACAACCTCGTTTCGAAGAAGTACAGGGCAGCAGCCTGCAAGCTGCTGCTGCCACGCCGAGCTGCAGAAAGGGCTTTCACGGTAACAAAAGACGCTGGGGGCTACACAGAGACCAGCGCCAGCACAAGGAATGAGTACACCACCAGCTTCTGAGACTGCACTCCACACTTCTTCAGGCATTCTTGCCTGAGGAAGGGAACTTCCTTCTCAGGGCAGAGTCGCAAAAGGATGGACATTTGTTGGGGCTTGTGGTGTTTCATAACTGTCTGTGTTTTGGGATACCTGTATTTTTGATAACAGAGCAAGCAGGCACCATGAAGTAAGGAAAATGATGTGCAGCTCGTGAAAGATGATAAGTCAATAGGAAAAGCTGTAGTAAATTGCCAGTAAAACCACAGGTTTGCTTTATTACATAGTGTTTATTGCACATGTTTTGTGCCATTTCTAGTATTTTCTAAAAATCATAACACCAAGGTCTGCAAAGGAGCACTTCTTGGGAGCTGTAATGGGTAAAATTCCCAGACAGCCTTTACCATTTTAAAATGGTTTTCTTATAAACAAGATTTTACAAAACACAACCTCACAAGGAGATAGACTTAAAAAAAACTACCCACCAACCTGAACAGCCCTGGAAAAAAAGGTGTATGCTTTTAGTACCTGGTCTTGTAATCACGAAGGGAACTTTTCCTTAGGAAAGAATCTGCTGCACACCGCAGTCTCTGGGCTTAACCCTTTGGGCCTGGCCCACAGGATCAAATAAGGTCTTTCATTTATATATTAGCAGCCTGTTGTAAAACTTGAGATATCTCAGATCACTTCCTTAGGCTAGATGAGCAGTGTTTGGTAATTAGTAGCAGTGTGTCTCCACTGTGTCACATTGTGTATTGCATGTGCAAATAATACACCAAGTTAACCCACCTTGCCATAAACAAGACCCATCACTGAATGTGCTGGACTATGCCCAGGACTTCATGCTGCATAGCACTGCACTGCAAGTCAAAAACCAACTCACTAATTCTGCTCCAAAAGATTTTAATTGGAAACTTCAACTGTACAACTTAGGAAGGAGGCTAGTTGTGAGGAAAAGCTAGAAGAAGCTGCAGCAGTGTTTTCTGTGGAGGATCATTGCCTCTGTACATTTTACTTGTTACTTTATTGGCTCTAGTTGTGTAAATCTGTACTAAAATCAATGATATGGGACTGCACTTACAGGAGCATCACGGATGGTATATCCATGCTTGCCCTTGGTTCTCTTGTTAACTTTCAGGCAGTTGTAGAGTCATACTGTCCCCTCTGAGCCTCCTTTTATATAGGCTAAACACCCCCATCTCCCTCAGCCGCTCCTGAGTTGTGCTCCAGAGCCTTTACCAGCTCCACTGCCCTTCTCTGGACATGCTCCAGCACCTCAATGTCCTTCTTGTAGTGAGGGGCCTGGAACTGGACACAGGATTTGAGGTGTGGCTTCACCGGTGCTGAGTACAGGGGCACAATCACTGCCCTGGTCCTGCTGGCCACAATGGCTGATACAGGCCAGGATGCCATTGGCCTTCTTGGCCACCTGGGCACACTCTGGCTCATGTTCAGCCACTATCAACCAGCACCCCCAGGTCATTTTCTGCTGGGCCACTTTGCAGCCACTCTTCCCTAAGCCTGTAGCACTGCCTGGGGCTGTTGTGGCCAAAGTACAGGGCCCAGCACTTGGCCTTATTGAGCTTCATACAACTGTCCTCAGCCCATCAATCCAGCCTGTCCAGATAAATTCAACAGAATTCAACAGCTAGCTCAGAAATCTCAGGACAGCAGAGTTGAACCCAAGTCTTCTTCTCCAAGTTTTAAAAATATGACCAGTTCTCCATTAAAGAGTCACTGAATAAAGACTAAAAAAATCTAAAGACAGGAAAAAATCTATCTCACTGCATACACACCAAGTTTTCTTTTTATGTCAGCTTCATATTGGTGGAGAGCAGTTGTCTGCAAGGCTTGGGTTAGGTTGCTTTTGCTGGGGGTGTGTCATTAAGATGTTCAGTTATCATAAAAGAACAGCTGTTATTTTTGAGGGGTTTGGACAAGTTATTATGAACAGTAATCTTTGTACATGTATGTAGACCAAGGCGGGGAAAAAAAGCTTTATTACATGGTTGTGTGGCCGTGGAGCTGCTTCTGCTTGCCTTCGGTCTCCTGATAATGTCTTTTCCTCTATCAATTGCTGCTAAATTGCACTGAGAGTGAAATACGTGCTCATCAGAAATTTCCCCAAAAGCAATTGCATAGGTACCAGAAGCACAAGATGAGTGGAGGAAGGAGGGAAATGCCCTGGTGGGCTGCTGCCCTGAACCCCCTTTTCTGGGGTGCCCTCCCTGCCACAGACAGCACTGCTCTGCTCTGTGTGCTGGGTGTCCAAGGCGGGTCCCTCTCAGCCGGGACTCCAGCTAGCTGTTCCCAAGCTGCCCATGGTGTGACTGTGTTTCTGCAGGGAGCTCCAGGCTTGGGCTGCTCCTGCCCAGCCTCAGATGCTGCAGCAGCAGGCTTCTGCTCCTGCTGGCAGACTCCATTGAAATAGTGTGGTTTTCTGGGAAAGTAATTTGTATCCCTTTCATGCTTGGTAGAATAACGCAGCAAAATCCCACCTGTGAGCTTGCAGTGCCTTCTTGTTAATGCTCCCTCTCCACCAGAACAAAGGCTTTGGAAATAGATGAAGTTTGGGGTGTTTACAATTAACCAGGCCTGGCACTGCTGTCTCTGGCATTCAGTACTGGATTGTGTAAGCAGAAATGTTGTAAATAAAATAGCACTTCCCAGGAACTCTGAGTCCAGCTGCAGGCAGGCTATCTCTAGGTATTTCAGAAGTAGTTTCCATACCAGAAAGCCTATAAAATACAAGAGAAAATGGACTAGAAAGAGAGAGAAAATGGGGCAGGGATGTAAAAGAAAAGCACAGAGACCAGATGATAAAAAGTGAAGCATGGTGAGATAGTCTCTTTTTTAAAGCATGCTGAAAATCATAGGAAAGAAATTCAGCAATTTGACAGAGCCCTGAGACTTGCTAGAGTTGTGGCTGTACTGAGGAAGAGCTGAACCCAAAGTCAGCCACCCTGAAGCTTGAAAGGAACCTAAAGGCATTCATTTTTAAACATGTGAACAGGTTTCTCTCAACAGAGGGGAAAGAAATTCTTCGGAGGGAGGGAGGGAGGGAAGGAGGGAGGGAAGGAAGGAAGGCAGTTCGGAAGGAAGGAAGGAAGGCAGTTCGGAAGGAAGGAAGGAAGGCAGTTCGGAACGCAGTTCGGAAGATAGTTCGGAAGGCAGTTCGGAAAGCAGTTCGGAAGGAAGGCAGTTCGGAAGGAAGGAAGGAAGGAAGGCAGTTCGGAAGGAAGGCAGTTCGGAAGGAAGGAAGGCAGTTCGGAAGGAAGGAAGGCAGTTCGGAAGGAAGGAAGGCAGTTCGGAAGGAAGGCAGTTCGGAAGGAAGGCAGTTCGGAAGGAAGGCAGTTCGGAAGGAAGGAAGGAAGGAAGGAAGGAAGGAAGGAAGGAAGGAAGGAAGGAAGGAAGGAAGGAAGGAAGGAAGGAAGGAAGGAAGGAAGGAAGGAAGGAAGGAAGGAAGGAAGGAAGGAAGGAAGGAAGGAAGGAAGGAAGGAAGGAAGGAAGGAAGGAAGGAAGGAAGGAAGGAAGGAAGGAAGGAAGGAAGGCAGTTCGGAAGGCAGTTCGGAAGGCAGTTCGGAAGGAAGGAAGGAAGGCAGTTCGGAAGGAAGGCAGTTCGGAAGGAAGGAAGGCAGTTCGGAAGGAAGGAAGGCAGTTTGGAAGGAAGGAAGGCAGTTCGGAAGGAAGGAAGGCAGTTCGGAAGGAAGGCAGTTCGGAAGGAAGGCAGTTCGGAAGGCAGTTCGGAAGGCAGTTCGGAAGGCAGTTCGGAAGGCAGTTCGGAAGGAAGGAAGGAAGGAAGGCAGTTCGGAAGGCAGTTCGGAAGGCAGTTCGGAAGGCAGTTCGGAAGGCAGTTCGGAAGGAAGGCAGTTCGGAAGGCAGTTCGGAAGGCAGTTCGGAAGGCAGTTCGGAAGGCAGTTCGGAAGGCAGTTCGGAAGGCAGTTCGGAAGGCAGTTCGGAAGGAAGGAAGGAAGGAAGGAAGGAAGGAAGGAAGGAAGGAAGGAAGGAAGGAAGGAAGGAAGGAAGGAAGGAAGGAAGGAAGGAAGGAAGGAAGGAAGGAAGGAAGGAAGGAAGGAAGGAAGGAAGGAAGGAAGGAAGGAAGGAAGGAAGGAAGGAAGGAAGGAAGGAAGGAAGGAAGGAAGGAAGGAAGGAAGGAAGGAAGGAAGGAAGGAAGGAAGGGAGGGAGGGAGGGAGGGAGGGAGGGAGGGAGGGAGGGAGGGAGGGAGGGAGGGAGGGAGGGAGGGAGGGAGGGAGGGAGGGAGGGAGGGAGGGAGGGAGGGAGGGAGGGAGGGAGGGAGGGAGGGAGGGAGGGAGGGAGGGAGGGAGGGAGGGAAAGATGTTTTAGAGAGATTTGCTGCACTTGGGTGAACAAAGGCCTCTCAAGTTCAAAGCTGCTCTTGTACTTGCTGGAATGATGCTGTCTCCAAGGGCCATGTGCGGCTGGCCTGGCAAACAGAGGGGTACAGGGACATGTTTCCTTCCCACAGTCATCCCCTTAAAATTCCTTTTGTCACTGTGCTGCATCACTCCCACAGGAAACACAAAGCCTAAGGCTGTTTCAGCAATCAAACAAAGGGATTACACAAAGTAAGAAGGAAAGCAAATAGGTGTAAAATGGCCCAAACTGCTCTGAACTAGCTAAACCAACAAACATGGTCTTGGCCTTGGATCAATCGAGTCTGATGGGAACAAACCCCAGCATCTCTGGGGTGCCACTTCCTATTTGATTTAGGAGCAGGCTTAACGTTGCCAAAATAGGCCAATTCTATGATAAAATTAGTATCCAGAAGTATATTTCACTGCTTTAGAGAACTATTTACAAACTGGTTTACTGTTGCTATATGCTCCTGGTCACCTGTGATGCTGCACTTGAGCTTTGGTGGGGATTTCCTGGAACTCAGAAGAAAATTGGGGAAAAGACTGCAAGTGGGGAAAAGGTTTGCATTTGAGGAGTTGGGGGGCAGACACAAAATTTAGCCACCTGTGCACTTGGTACCAGTAGATGTTAAACGATTTTCCCATCAGACAAAGCACAGGATTTTTCACAGGCTCAAGTCCAGTTGTTGCATTGTTGTTTACTGCTGAGGCAGGCTTGGTGCTTCTCATGACAAGGCAGACAAGGGCTTGCAACATCTGGGTGAATAGCAAAGGACCAAGGATCTCTGGTGCCTGCCCAGACATCACTGATGGAACCTCAAACTGAGCCTCAAAATACTGAGAAGCAGAAGCAATGCTGTCTTCTGCTCAGTGTCCCTACTGTGGGAACCCTACTCTGGTGACCCAAAATATTAAGGCTGATGTCATCCAGTACTTCTGTGGACCACACAAATCTTCAAGCCTGCCACCAAAGCCTAAGGTTTCCAGAGAGTTTAAGAAAGCCAGTGTTGGATCAGAAAATGGCTGTCCAGGTTGGGAAGTACCTAACAGAGATGAGGTTGGAATCTCCTCCTGCAGCAGCTCTAACCAGCAACACTGCTTTGTTCTTCCTGGGGCTGCACATGTCCAAGAGTCCATGTCCTCAGTCCCCCAAAGCCAGGATCAGAGCTGCCCTACACATTATCTCAATCTCCTTCCCAGTGGCTGGGGGCTTCCAGGCCCTCCAGAACAGCAGAAATCCAAGGGTGGGGGTGGCATATGCCCTGGGAGAGGACAGAGAGCAGTGGGGCTGACAACTCTGTCCTACCTCTCACTTGCCTCATCTTCCCCTCAGATCACCCCATTTGTATGCCGCCCCTTTTCCAAGATGAGTCCTGCTCCTTCTATCTCCACTTTTGGACTTCATCTTCCTTCTCCTGCTGTGGAGCACAGATAATGCTGTCTGCTTTCCCTCCTTTTCCCTTTCCTTCTCCCAGCCAGAACTCACCAGATGGATTCATTTATTTCTCTTCCAGAAGTTGTCTATGACAAATATCTCTGCCAAGGGGCTCATCCAGGCTGCCAGGCATTGGTGGGGTGCCAGATGCTTCGACCACAGCCTGTCCCTGTCAGCCATGAGCCTGTATGAGCTCACATTGAAGTTGTTTAAAGTTTTAACAACTCTGTGTGGGCTGATTTTAAAAAAAGATTAACCCTTAAGAAGGGCTGGGTCAATTTTTTCCTAAGATATGAAGGCCATGTAAAGCCCTTGCACAGGTTCCATTGCTCCCCATAGTCCCTCACAGACACTGTCCTGAGGCCCACAGGCAGGGCAAGAGAGGAAATTCAGAGTGTTTTCCCTCAACCCCAGTATGTCCCCTGCATGCAACCAGGGATGTATCCACAAGGTCAACCTTCACTGTGGGCTGAAGTTAGGTATCCTAAACCTGAGATTCCATCAAATACCACTGTCCTTAGCAAAGAGCCCAAATTCAGCACAGTGAACCAGCCTGAGATGCATCATCTGGAAATCACTAAAACCAGTAGGAAGTGACAGGAATGCAAGCCAGATGGGAGGGTGTATTTACCTGGAATGGGAGAACCACCACCAGTGTATTGTGGCAACATGAGGAGGTTGGTGCAGTTGCTGTATCAGAGGTGACAGCTACCCTGGCCAGAGTAAGAGAGAAAAGGCAGCAAAAGGATAAAAGTAACCTTTTTTTTCCCCTCCAGAACTCATTTAACATCATCCTATGTGACAAGGAGCAGCATTTCACTGCAGCAAAAGCAAGTCAGCTCTGTGTCAGTGCTCTCAGAATTCTGCTGAGCTGTGATGTCATCTCACAGAGCCCGTGGCAGTTCCGTAAGACTGTTGTTGTATCAGGGGTATCCGAGCACAGCAGGACTCTGCAAGTGGGTTCAATCCCTGTTTGGGCCATTCACTTAAGGGTTAGACTCAATGATCCTTGTGAGTGCCTTTCAGCTCAGAATACTCTGTGTAATTCTGCATAATGTTTCTGCTCTCTGAAGCTCTGCAGAGGTTGCAAAGCAATGTCAGGAAACTTTGAAAGCAACAAAAATCACCTGGCATCTGCTATAAATCAAGGATACCACCACTGCCCAGCTTGGAGCTAAACTGATTATAAAGGGAAGCATATGCCCAACAAATGTGTGGCTCCTGTGCAACAAATTTTCCCCATCTTAACAAGGAAATCAGTTTCCTAATTTGAGCATTGGTCTGCTTTTTGTCTGTGCTGCGCAAATACACCCCAAAGACAAGTTGTGTTTTGAACAACTGTGGAAGCACAAGCTGTCCACAACCACAGAAGAAGAGGAATGTGGAGAGAGGCTGAGTTTCCCCATCTCCTACAGCAGCTGAGCACAGCATAGGGAACATTCTCTAGCAGATCCCTTCCAAGGGTTTCAATTCTGCCAAGTCGGGCAGCATTCCCAGCCCTGGACTTCATTTGAGGCTTGTAGTCACTACCTCTTTACAGACTTCAGCAGACCTCAGCAGAGCCCACTGGACTGACCTGGACAAGCCATATCTGTGCCAGGGAATCATCTCATCCACCTGCCCACAGCATTCTGCTCCTCCAGAGCAAGCCTGTTAGATAAGGCAGCTGAGACAAAGGAAGCTGCTCCCACAGAGTAGCAGGCCAATTTTCTGGCCTCTGGGAAGTTACCACAAAGATGCAGAAGGGATAGACTCAGAAAAAACAAATGTTTGCTCCTTCCCGTGCTGTCTGTTGTGAAGGGAGATCTCTCCTGCAGAGCCTGGGGACTGGAAAGAAGCAGGGAAGGATGAAAATAGCCCTGGCTGAGACAAGCCTGAGAAAGGCAAAGGAAAACACGGAAGAGCCGTAGGAGTTGGTCTCATGGAGCAGAACCCTCCTACCACACATATGGGATCCACCCAGATCCATTTCTTCCCCATAAACACTTCCCTCCTTACATATTTTTCCCTTCACTAACTGATTTGGTCTTCAGTCCATTTTACAGCTGTTGGTGAGAAACTACAGCTCATCAGGAGCTTGCAATAGCCAGAGTCCTCACTTTCATTTGGTTTCCTTCTTCTCAGACACCTCTTGCTTTGTGAAGTGCAGTGTTGTGAGGAGTAATATGCCTCTATGTGGAAATGTCCAATGTATTACATTTTAGTCTGGGCTCTAGGAATAATGCATTTATTTCTAAATAAAGAAACAAAATTGATTTCTTGCCTCCTTGTCAAACATGGGACAAGGGTGTCAAAGGAAACACATGCCAGTAATAAAAATGTGACAGGTAATTTCTGTTACATAAAGGGAGAAATATCCATGTTAGACCATTTGACAGCACACATCACTGCATTACGACTGATGGTTGTCAAAAAAGACAACCCTAGAAGAAACTGCCTCTGTGAGCTTGCAGACTGGAAGAGCAGACAGGGTACTGGTTTTGTGCTGGGCAGTCTTCGGGATATTTACACAACAGAACCTTTAAAACCAAGCCTTATCACACAAATGACAGGGAGCAAAATCCCACACCTGTGTTCAGGGAAGCTGGACCATCAATGAGTTTGGGTCACAGACCCACAGGGCAGGGTGATGTGGAGTGACCAGGATCTCACACTCATGTTGAAGCCAGTGGAGCAAACTCAAAGAGGGCGCTGAGGTACAAAGATCCTGATAGCGCTTGGTGCCATTTGAGAGCAACCCTGGTGCAGCCAAAGGATGTTCACTCACTACCCCACAAAACACCTCTGCTGTGCCTCAGTGGCTGTTGTTTACCAGAAGGTATCAGCAGGAGAGTGTTTGACTACAAGTATCTGTAGGTAACTGCAGAAGCAATCATTTCCAGGCTGGCTGCACAAACCTGGCACTGCTTGAAGGAAGAAAGAGACATCACTTTGCTGCTTTCAGTGACCAGTGAGGAAAAAGCTGCTCATTCAAAAAGTCTTAGTGGTATCATGCATCACCAACATGGCAGGACACTGCACTCCCCCTCACAAAGCAGGGACTGGGGCCTACAATGTCTACAGCAGGAGACAGGCAGAGAATTTGCAAAATCATTTTTTTTGCCTCCATGACAAAGAGTTGACAGATGCTGCCTTCACTGTTGTCAAACTGACTTTTACATAATTCCTAATCTTGCTGCTTTTCAAAGCAGTGAAAAAAGCAGCGAGTGATAAAGACAGAGGCTCTTGGAGTGGCTCCTGTTCAGGGCAGGTTTCCCTGCTCAGCAGCGCAGCCATCACAAATCACGCTCCTGCCACCACACACTCCAACTATTTCCCTTTCCACTGCGTGTACTTCAGCACGCTGCTTTATAAAGCAAGCACATCTCTTCCAAGGTCATTTATACAAGGGGTGTTAAGAGATAAAAAGAGCACCTTGTTGTATTTGCATGGTACTAACAAATACTAGATATTTCCTACATGAACTGATGTGCCTAGCTGTTACAGATGCTTAACAGTTCACAGATAAAGCTTTCTAAGAGAAGAGGGTTTGTTTTTAAATCCAGAAGGCAAAACAAAGGTCAAAGTAGAACTAAAGATTAATAAAGGTCAAAGTAGATGTCCTAGAGATTAATAAAGGTCAAAGCAGAACTCCTAGAGATTAATAAAGATCCAAACCTCCAAGAATAAGCACTATAAGTTCTTCTTCCTAGTCTTTAAACTAGGAATTTATAAATTAAAAATTATATTAATATTAAATTATATTAATATTAAATTATATTAATAAATTAGATTAATAGCTTCACTGTTTATCATTATATTTCAGCTAGAATTTTCAGGTAGTGTGAAGTCATCTGCCTTAAGAGAGCTGATGGTTAGTACAGGAAACCTGGACCCAGGATCTAAAACCTGCAGTGCACAGACACAGAAAAATACTGCAAAGTAGGTAACTGCAAAGCAGGAATAAGTTTTCTCAGCAAATCAACCCCAAAAGAGATGGTGATGGGGAATGAGATTTTCAGTCCACCGATACCATGAAGATGAGGGTGTAAAAATGTACTAACAGTGGTACAAGAAGCACCATAAAAGCCAAGCAAAACATCTCAGTAAATTTAAACAATGAGCAGTGTTGCTATACCAAATGGCTATTAAATTAAATTATTGCAAAGCATAAAATCCTGAAAGTCATCAGCCAAGATGATCACACATCTTCGTAGCTGTGTATCAGAAGGTACCTGCACAAATGGGAACAAACCAGAGGTATGAGAACACAAGGGGTATGGCAACTTCCAAAGGACATTGTGGCAGAGAGAGCTTTTGCTTTCTCCCATCTGTCAGATCAAAACACAACATATCAGCAATGAGAGCCTTCTGGGACACCTCAAATGGGACATTCAAGCAAACAGGTCTGCTAAGTAAAGAAAAAAGGGGTGAGGGGAAAGGGGTGTTAAGCAATCAATCACTTGAATAAATTGGGTTTGTAAGACACAGATGCAGGAACAAACTGCAGCTGTTGAGAGAAGCAGTAGGTTTTTCAGCAGATCCATTTCAAGGAGAAAAGGCCCATCCAGAAACTCTTGCCAATCTGTAAATTATAGAAATTGAAGCTCAGAGGACAACATGCTGGTTTAACTGGAAAGGCTGAATTGCCCTGAGTTGTATATAAAGGAACAGCAAGACTAAGACACACTTTTCTCATTACTACCGTCCTATTTCTCCACTGTAATCTTGCCAAAAGAAGCCTACTTAGTCCCTGGGCAGTAGGGTTGGTGCCATTTTCCTTTCAACAAATTTTGGGGAATGACATGATTTTTCTTGGCTCTGGAGCGAATGAGTACCCTCTTCATGCTCTACAGAGATGCTGTTGTCTGCTGCCCTCTAGCTTTTACCTGCAGCTTTTGGTGGAAGGCAAAGAGAAGCAGCAAATCCTTTAATCCCAATCCAGTCAGTGGGAGCTTTCAAATTCAAGATCATAATTAGATTAAAAGCCATTGTAAGATGGGACATTATCTATCTATCTATCTATCTATCTATCTATCTATCTATCTATCTATCTATCTATCATGCTGCTTCCCCTCTTATGAAGACAACTCTGCCACAAAGAGGTGACTGTAAATTACAGATGAATGTTGCTGTAAATTTGATTTCCACATACTTCAGGTTTAGTGACCCTCGAACAGCCCACCTCCATGCCTAGCTCTGAATGGAAACCCTAGAGCACACAAGTCAAATACTGTGTCTGAATCAGCAAGCTACTTATGAAAAAAGAAGTTTCTCTAACACAGGGGAGGAGAAAACCACTTGAAGATGTAACAGAGCAGAGAGACTTCTTGTAAGTCTTGGTTTGGTTTTGGGATACCGGGAGAAAAATGTACTGACAGGTGTTACCCTCTTGCTTGATGCAGTCTATTTTAACACTGAATTCAGCAGTGGTCCAGTCACATTTGAGAGATTGGTACGTGAAAATGCACAAATCATTTTTGTAGTCTTTCATAAAGTGGGTGTCTAGAAGGGAGTTTTTCCAAACAAGAAAAATTCATCTGAGATAGTCATGCAATGCATGCACAGTAAATAAATTAATTTTAGGCCATAGATGAAACAAAAGGATCCTTAGAAAGAAACTATTTATAACCTAATTCATGCTCTTATCCAGTTTTTAGGCTTCAATTGAATTGATCTGAGACTCAAAAAATTCTGTATTGCTTTAGGTCAGGAATTCCTGACCTAAATCCTCAGGAATTCTTTTACTAATTTTTAGTCCTTCTAGGACTAAAAGAATTAGTAAAAGAATTCCTGAGTCTTTTTAGTCTAGATGGTCAAGGACTTCTGAAACTCTTCAAGATGGGATTTTTTTTGTCACTGACTCACAATAATTACTTTATACATGACAGCAGTTTATGAATATACTTCCAAAAATGTATCCACAGAGAAGCTTTTACATACTCTGATATTTAGAAAAAATGGCAGGGACATTAAGCACTACACTCTAGAGGCTCCGATCGAAAAGCCCAGAGGTCACAAGCAGATGGTTTATACAGACCATGATGCCCAGCAGAGCTTATTTATGAAGGTTGGTCCCTCTAGGCACCTCTGGTGAAAGCTGAATAATCTGTCAGAGCACAACCCCCAAGTCCCTCATAACACCAGAAAGTAAAGCACAGGAGCAGGGGCTCTGCTCTTTGCTCCACCTGCACCATTTGCAGCTGAGCCGCCTGCTGCAGAAAATAACTTCCTGGGATCCCATTCAAGCAAGAGTTGGACTTGATGATCCTGATGCATCCTTTCCAGCTCAGAATATTCTGAGTCTTCTTCTGTGGTTCTATTAGAGAGTGTCCAAAAGAGAGCTACGAATGTGGTGACAGGCCTTGAGGGGAAGCCGTACGAGGAGTGGCTTGGTCCCTTGGTCTGTTCAGCCTGGAGGAGACTGAGGGGAGCCCCCATCGCAGTTACAGCTTCCTCGTGAGAGGGAAAGGAGGGGCAGGCACTGATCTCTTCTCTGTGGTGACCGGCGACAGGACCCTAGGGAATGGCCTGAAGCTGTGTCAGGGGAGGTTGAGGTTGGATATCAGGAAAAGGTTCTTCACCCAGACGGTGGTTGGGCACTGGAACTGATAGAGCCCGAGAAGCGTTCGCACAGTGCTCTCGGGCGCATGGTGTGACTCTTGGGGGTGGTCCCGTGCCGAGCCAGAAGTACATTGGTTGATCCTTGCGGGTCGCTTGATCCTTGCGGATCGCTTCCAAGGCAGCTCACCCCGCGACCCCGCGCTCCCGTTAACTTCCCGCTACGGAGCGCGGATCCCGCCGGGAGCCACCGCCCCGCCCTTCGCGCCCTTCGCGCTTCCCATTGGCCGAGGCTCCCGCCCGTCAGCGGCCGTTGCCGTGCGACCGGCCCCGCCCCGGGGGGCGGCCATGGGGGTGGTGCCGCCCGGGGGGCGGCGCGGGGCCGGCGGCGGGGGGCTCGGGCACGGCACCGGCACCGGCACCGGCACCGCACCCGCACCCACACCCACATCCGCACCCACACCCGCACCCGCACCCGCACCCGCACCCACACCCATGCACGGCGCGGAGGAGGCGGCGGCGGGGCCGCGGGTGAAAGCGGCGAGCACGCAGACCGACAGCATGGCCGGTGAGCCAGTCTGCGGGGGTGGGAGGTGGGGCGGGCCGGGGCCTGGCCCGCTGTGAAGGAACTGCGGCCCCGCGGCGCTGACGGCGGGCCGGGCCGGGCCGGGCCGGGCCGGGCCGGGTCGGGTGGGTGTGCGCTGACCGGCCCCTCGCGGGTGTCGCCTCACCCCGTGTGTCCTTCCAGGGGCCGCCTGGTCTGTCCTCTCTTCAGGGGACACTTTCCGTCTCATCCCAGGGCTGTTCAGAGAGCCCGCGCCTTCCCCCTCGGCCGGTGATGCTTGACAGAGTGCTCCTGACCCTCACAGACAGTGCAATAAAGTGTATATATACATAAATATACATATATCTACATATATATATATATATATGCGTATATGTGTGTGTATATAGATATTTATATGTACCTATACTTTCATATAAAATATATATACAAAAATATATGTAGCATATCTCTAGCACATAAGTATATAGATACTTTATATATATGCACACTTGATACTATATATATAGTGTGTGTACATATATGCTATATATACACTGTGTGTATGTATACATAAAGTATATATTTCTGTGTGTAGTATCTTTAAGCATATATCTATACATCAAATATATATATATATATATATATATATATATATATATATATATAAATTTATATGTCTTATGTGTTCTCCCCTACTCCTGCTTGACAAGACCCTTCTACTTGAGGGCCTTTTAATAACATAAGGTTGTATTTTGGTCCCCCCTTGTGCCCTGTTACAGTGATTTCTTGCCCTATACCAGGTATATTTAATGTTCATACAATGCAATGTGCAGGAAAATGCTCACCTTCTGAGGAGTGTTCTAACCCCACAGCAGGCCCATGGTATGGGTTTGGTAGAGAGCAACTTTCTCACAGGGTTGGGAGTGTCCAGGAGAAACAGATGCTGGTAGATTCCACAGATCCCACTTCTGCATCCCAAGGGAGTGTTGTGTGCATATAGATATGATGTATATATGGTTCTTAGACTGAGCACCATGATAGGGCAGCCAGCTCTCCTGGGTGGGTATAGGAGTTTTGTTTCATCCTGGTTTTGTGGAAATCCTGCTTCCAAGCAAGCAAAATTGATGAAGTCTGAAAATGAGTTTCCTTTTCCCAGGCAGCAGAGTGATATCACTGGTAGCTTCCTCCCTGGTGTCAAGCACTTGTTAGAAGCCTTTCAGACTTTGGACTAGGAACTCCTGTGTTATAGGCAGGACATAATCCTGGATCTGAGCCATGTCCGGGTAGTCTGTGCCCAGGTCCTGTTTGCTTCCAGGTGCAGCAGGGTTTTTGGCACCCACCTCCACACACACTTTCCCTAGAGCATGCCTCGCCTCACTGAAGCAAGATCCATAACCAGGAGGAGTAAAATCATACCTTTGTGTGAAGTGGGCCTGATGCACCTGCAAAGAGCACTCCTTTTGTGTGGCTTTGCTCTCAGTAGCAGAGAGCCTGATTCCTTTACTTCCCCCGTCTTCTGTAGTTGCTTTTAATTCTATAAGACATCTTCTGCTTTTTTTCCAGTCCATTTTAACCAGCCTTCTCTTCACCCTGTTGAACTTAAGGGAGTGTTTAACTACCTAAGTGAGTGAAGATGCAAACACACAGATACAATAACTGTAACTAAAGGTCTTTCCTTCTTCAGAATATTTTTATGCTTCTCATTATAAATGCATGTCAGGATGTTCTTCAGTTTGTTTCCCTTGCGTTTGACAGGTCACATTCAGGTTAGGTGCAAGAAAACAAAGAGTAACTAAAACTTTTTTGGGTGCATGCAGTTTTAAGTCTACTCTGTGTGCCATATTGTAGTCCATTTTAGAAAACACAAAGGTGTGTATGTGCATTGGTATTAATTGCACTGTTTGTTTTAACTTGCCACTTGGGAACTGTACATGTGTGTGCTATGACAGGAGTAAACAGGGCCTGTAATGGGAATGAACTCAAATGCCCATTTAACAAAACAGATTCTGCTTCTTTATATGTGGCTTGTAGACTTACTTTTACTGTTTGCTTTTAGTACAAGTGACAACAGATCTTGTGCTGCTTGGCATGTACATTTCTAGCACACTTATCTGACTGTGCTAAACAGGTGCCCTTTGCAGTGCTTGTGCCAAGTGGGGTAGCAGAGCTGGGCAGCCTAAGGAACAGTGGACAATATGGCATCAGATAGTGCTGCTAACAGGCCTATATTTACTTTCCCAAACCACATTTATGTGTGAAAAAAGCTGCTAAAATACTGCCGGAAATGGTGTTTCAGTCATGGATTGCATATGTTTATCTCTTGTCCTAATTGTTTGGGTTCACAGACATGCCATTAAACTAACCCTCTCCCCCAGCTAGGTAATCTTAGTATCTGATTGTATCTCTTCCAGGCTGCTAGAACTACTTAAAGAATGTTTTTCTCTATTCTGTTCCATTCTTGCCACTGCCATTTCCTCCTTTGCAAAAACTGTAACATTTGTGGGAAAAGATAGAAATAATACTACTGTCAGACAGCACGTGTGAGACCTGCAGAGGAATATGTGTTCATTACAGCTCTCTGTAAGCACCCCTGAAATGGGGACTGGAGATATTTCAAAGACTTAATAAACTTCTTGCCAAGTGTGAGGCTAGATAGCTTTACATCTGGAGCAGTGCAAGCTTTACTGAACAGCACAGTGCTTCCTCCTTTTTCCTTTGTGGGGCACTCAGTAATGCTGAGTTGTGCTGGCCCTCACAGGACAACTTCCAGATTTTGAGTAGAACACAAGGTGGTGCTCTGAGAAGGGATTTTTGCATTTGGGTATTTTGTCAGAAGTGACAGCCTGAGCAAAAGGTTTAAATTTTTGTAAAAAACCTAGCCAAAATCTAAGCAGACTGTAAGAATCCAGAAGCAGGATCTCCAGAACCGAAGTAACTGGAAGGTTTCACAGTGGCTCGTCCACTCTTGCTGCAGGCATCAGTGTGTGTGATCATGGTGTGTGTGCCTGGATATTTTTGCCCTCTTCTCTGGTGAGCCTGAAGCTGCATTAGAAGCTGTCTCAGATTTCTCTGAGCATCTGTGAATCATTTGAGCACATTAAATTGTGTGGGGTCTGATGATCTGATCTGAGATTTCTGCTCTACACCTCTGAGTCGAACTAACTCACTGAATTTCAATGAAAGTTTCACCACTTCCTCTTGTTACACAAATCTGCATCTTAGTTGTGAGCATCCTGAGTTGGCAATGGTTGCCCTGAAAAGGATAGTGTGGCTGTTGCTGCTGAAAGAGCAGAACCAGCTTCTGTAGCAGCTGTGGTGTAGAAGACTTGAAAAATAATGTTCATAATGTTCAGCAATATGGAGTTTCTTTATAAGTATTCTCTAATAAATATTTCTCTTTTTTTCTTCAAAACAGGTCAAATGCCAAGACTTTCTAAGGTCAATCTTTTTACTTTATTAAGTCTCTGGATGGAGCTCTTTCCCTCGGCTGAGCAGCAGAAAAAATCCCAGGTAAAATGTCTGTGCTTATTGTTACTTGGTCTTTCTGAAGAGCTCCTTCAGTGAATTTAACCCAACTGCTCTTTAGATGACATATAGTCCAGATGGAAAAAAAAAAAAAAAACAAAAATAAAACCAAATGTTATAAACTTTTTTCAAATATTTCTTAGAAGTAGAAAAAAAATCCAGTAGTAGGAGAAAAAAAGCAAAATGGCTAAATAGCATGCTCTTCCTGAAAAACTTTGAAAGGCAAGATACATACCCCAAGAGGTGAAGCAACCACTAAAAAATGGCAGGTGTTTTAAAGACATGACAAAGGAGGTGTGGTATGTACGCTGTGTATAAAGTCAATGTGGTTGTTGGTGTAGAGAGACTCTTTCAGAGTTACAATGTTCATGATGTAGATGAGCAGTTCTTTTATACAGTGGAGGTTACACAAATACTTGAAATGTTTGCTGATCAATAACTTGTAGGTAACTACTTTAGTGACAAGGAAAAGAAACTGCCCTTGAGAGTGGATCTTCTAAACAGTGGCCAGTTACTCTTCAAAGTCAAGAGGCATTTTCAGACTGACCTGGAACAGGATGTTTCCTTTTGTGATCAGAGTTGTTACTGGGCTCTTTAAATGGTAACTGCATTGTGTAGAGCATACCCATGTGCTAAGATCCATAGCACAGGTAACAGCCAGGGCAAGAAAAGATAGGAAAATAATCTGAGTGACAATTAGGCCTCATTTTCAGAGCTGGGTATGTCCCAGGCTAGATCCAAAGGAGGGATAGCTGAGCAGCACCTGCAGCTTTCAAAAGCAGTTTGAAATTTAGTAATTCAGTTAGAAATGGCACTTGGCTTGCATGTAGGGCTTTAGTGAAGTCTCATTTCTGTAACCACACAGCAGTTGAATAATTTACAGATCTAAGGCAACTGTTCAGTAGCAGCTGTATTGCATAAAGAGATCTGTTTCACCAGCTTTGTCAAACTAGTTTGTATCCAGTTTTTTGATAATACATGGGAATCCAGATGTAATAGCTCTTGTCTGTGGTATGCAGACTTCTTCCATGGAAGATTCTTTAGAACCAGGATTCATTACAAAGAAGAGACAGAAATAAAGCTAGAGAAGCTATTGGCTCCCAGGATGGTCAGGCTTAAGACAGAAATTAAATTCATGAGCATTTCCAGATGCTGGCTGATTCAGAGAAGGTTTCAGCTATAATTGACAGAATTTCCTATACTGCTTCTGGATTTTGTTACGGGCAAAGCAATGACCAGAAAAAATCAGGAATTTGTGACATGTCCATCTTTGGAGTTTGACATAGACACAGCACCCTGATATTACAGGCACATGTGAAAACAAAACAACAAGAAAAAATGCTTAGGAAAGTGCAGATTGTTTAATGATTCATTTGTACTGAAGAGCTCTGTGCTCTGCTGCTGGTTGGCTACTGTTATCCAAGGAAGAGCTGTAACATCTTTGTGGAATCAATGCTGAAAAAAAGTAAAATAATTAATAGTGCCCTTCTCTGTAGGTGAAGAAGAGTGGTCTGGTTGTGGTGAAAAATATGAAGATTATCGGTCTTCATTGCTCCAGTACAGACTTGCATGCTGGCCAGATTGCACTCATTAAACATGGATCAAGACTTAAAAACTGTGATCTTTATTTTTCCAGAAAACCATGTTCAACTTGTTTAAAAATGATTGTAAATGGTAAGCAATGACTGTAGTAAGTATGAGTAAATGTTACACTTGTGATTGAAAACAGAAAGCCTGTTTTCTCTTTGGACTGTCCCAGTTGTGAATGCAAATCCCTGATTTGTAAAGCCTGCACTGATGTTTTCCATAAGGAAAAAATTAATGTACATTTCCTGGAGCTGATGGTCAAGAAACTGGGGTTTGCTGCCAAGACCCTATTTTTCGGTAATGTGCAACCATTATTACTGGTGGTCCTTGTCTCTCAGCTGGGATGCACTGCTGAGTTTCTGACTGTCTTTTTGTGCTCTGCCAGAGCAACCCTGAGCCTGATGACTAGGCCTAGATGGATGTATTTTTCCTTGCTTTCCCATTGCTTGTCACTGACACCAGGGAAGAATAGTTTTTTATGCAGAAATCACAGGGTTTCTTTTCCACATGAGATTTGAAGACAAATCAGATCATTCACTTCCAGAAATGGGATCTGCTGGTACAGCCCTTCTGCAAATATTGATTTTTAATCTCAGTAGCAATGTCTGTCAGTGCTAACTTCTTTTTGTGTGTTGCTAATTTATCTGTTGGATGTAAGATGCAAAATTAGGCAGTCACAAAGATCTGATAACTTGGGTAACTCAAATTTTTATCTGAGTCTGATTATTAAGTTGGATAACCCTTGATACTTGTATCTACCAGCATTTTTGTTGTCTAAACACCCCTTAGGCAGGACTTGGGGCCTTAAATAAGTAAAACCAGGGTTAGACAATAGTGTGTTGAATATGAGCTTTATGTTCCACTGCACTTGCATGGTTCCTTCTGCTGCATTATCTTCTCTTCCAGCCGGGGTGAACAGGATTTCTTACTGGCCTGCAGATCCTGAGATCAGCTTGCAGAATGAGGTATCCAATCCAACAAGCACTGAGGATGCAAAGCTGGATGCCAAAGCAGTGGAAAGACTGAAGTCAAACAGTCGTGCTCGTGTGTGTGTGTTGCTTCAGCCTTTGGTGTGCTACATGGTGCAGTTTATTGAAGAAACTTCCACCAAGTTTGATTTTATTCAGAAAATAGCAAAATCACAGCCTGACTGTAACACTGACTTTTATACTGCATGTAGGCAAGAGAGAATAAAAGAGTATGAAAGTATATTTCTAATTTCAAATGAGGAAATGCACAAGCAAATATTGATGACAATAGGACTGGAGAACCTCTGTGAAAACCCATACTTCAGCAACCTTAGGCAGAATATGAAAGATCTTGTCTTGGTCTTGGCGTCAGTGGCTGCCAGTGTCCCTGTCTTTGGATGCTTTGGATTTTACAGGAGTGGATCCCAACGAACAAATGAAGCAGATGATCAGTGTTTGCCCCAGGACGTGGCAAGGCACTGTATGATACAAGCCAGGCTACTTGCCTATCGGACAGGTGAGTCATTACTGGAGCACAGGAACAAGGGGGTCTCATCAGTAGAGCAAGTTCCTAATTTCAGTCTTATTCTTCCAAGTACTTCCTAAGCAAGCTGCTCAATGCCATTCCTACACGTGTGAAATGAGTGCAACAGTAATAGTAAAGACTCCACAGGGGCACACAGTATTGTGTGTGAAAGCTTTCCATGAGGAAATCAGTGCAGGTGTTTCACATACAGTGCTACCAAACCCTGCCCTGCCAATATGTCCAACACCCAGCTGAAAATAGAACAGAATGATGTTTAAATTCTTCAAGCTGCTCTGAGGCTCTTTTTACTGAGGTCTCACAAGATGCTTCTGTTATCAAGTAAATGTCAATATTTCAATAAGATTATATACACTTCAGAAAAAAGCAGTGAAATAATATCCTTCAGCAGGACATTAAGTACCATTATATTAAGTCTCCTAGTCCTAATGCTATTAGTGGAAGTGCTAATATATCTCATAGGGGTTTTCTTTGCACAGATGCTGGAGTTTTATGTCCAGGCTTCTGAGGTAGAAAGATAGTTACTGACTCTCTCTTGATAGAGATTACTTCTGTTAGCTGCTTTATTCTCTCTGGGTACCAATGCAGGAAAGTGATAAGTTCTTCCAGAGAACAGAAAACTTAAAACTTGATGGTACTCCATAGAGATGGTTTTCTACTCTAGATATGATAGTTGCTTTTTTTAAACCATTGTAAACAAACAAATAGTACATATATAAAGCTTAAACCAAAACTAATCCCCCAACGCACCCATCCAAACCCAACCAGGTCAGGAACCCTCAGCGAATTTTGTCTCAAAAAAATGCAGAAATGACATTTTTTAGATGTAATTCAGAAGTTTAATGGAACTAGTTATGAGTTCTTTGTACAGCTTCCGTTATACAGAACAAGATGGAATGACCAAGCTTGAGTACTCACTCTTGGGGCAGCAAAATTCAAGTTTAGCTGTAGTGTTCAGCCTGGACTCAGGTCTGGGATTTGAGCCAGCTTTTATTGCACTGTAATTAAATTAAAATAAATAGCAGCTCACACACATATTTAGGTGCTTTACACTCTTATATAGGTGGATATAAAGGGAGCAAGGACATAGGATGTTTTCTTTGCTGGTTTAATCAGTCATTATCATCTTCTCTTCATCAGTGTCTAATAAATATGCAGAATATAGATGAAGACAGCTTTGATAAAGGACATCTTTGGCAGGAAAGACCCTCTTTGAGTTATTGCATATGGTAGTGATACTAAGGATGGTGGAAATGATTCATGGAAACAGTGTGTTCTGCAATATTTATCAATGGAAGCCTGAAGTGTTTTTCTCCTTAATATGCTCAAGATTCTCATCAGTAGCTACTGGGGAAGATTTTCAAGTGCCATAAAAACCATCCAAGTCACATAAGGAAAGCTCTATACCAGTTTTCCTATGGTGGTGATAGACTGCACCCCCAAAATCCAATTGTTAATATTTTGTCTCTGAATTTGGTATAAAATAGGAATAATTTTGATAGGACTTCAGATCAGAGAAGCATAAACTTAAAGAATAGCAGAAATTAAGTAATTAAATTAAGTAGTAAACAAGAAGATTTCTATCAGTTAGCTGTCTCACATTAGTGAACCTGTCCACACATATTCTTGGCACGCATTTTATGTATGTGTTGGTTGCTTCATTTCATTTCTGAACAAATGTACACAGCAAAATCCTAGAATGACTGCCTTGCAGTCACACCCAGCTTTTACAGTAGACTCATATAATTTCCAAGCTTTTCTTTCTGCATTTCTTTCCTTCTGTTCACAAAGCAACAATAAATGTTATTCCTTACTCTGGGATGTCATATGTTAATGTATAGGTAACTCAGATGTGCTTTATTTGTTATTTACTCCTAAAATGTTATGTATTTTAGAGGATCATAAAACGGGAGTTGGAGCTATTATTTGGGCAGAGGAAAAATCAGTAAGTATTGGAAAAGTTACTTTTTCTTGCAGTCACAATTCATCCAATGGATTTGCACTTATTTTCCTTAAAGTTTATATGCTTCTGTTTTTCATACACACATACACAGCTTTAGTAACTCAGTTAATGACTGGTTCATTGTTATGCTTTAAGATGAAGGGGAAATATAAATGATTTTAGTAACTACAGCAGTGTCTCTGTCTGGATTTTCAGTGTGCCTGCTTCCCCAGTCATTGTCAGTTATTCCAGGTATCCTGGCTACAAGGTATTGCCACAGCTGCTGATCAGGCAGCAGTGCCCTGCATGGGCCCTCTTTGCAGCTCTTTTTAGGAGAGGTCTCAGTGCAACTATAGCCTGACAGTCTTCTGAGGATATTTGTTGCAGTTAAATGCTGTATGGGCTTTAGCACATTCCTTTTTGGATCAAAGCAGTATTTTTCTATGAATATCGTTACAGTGCTTTTTCCCATCCAAACAGAAAGTTTTTGTTCTTTGTATCTCTGCTTATGCATGTTACCAAGTCCAGGAAGCCTCATTCTTCATGCAGCTGCAACATACTCTTAATTTGTTTTTAAGACTTCAATCATCAGCTGCTTATTGCTGTTTTGTTTCTTTTTCTTATTTCAATCACCAATTGCCTCTTATCAGCCCACTGGTCACTGAGTCTGCTAAAAGACAGGCAAAACTCCATCTCTGGCACACCAGGGATGACCTCCAGCTGTATTTAATCATGTACGTTGTTAAGGACTAAATCCTTCAGACTTCTTGTCCCTGCTGTCAGTATTACTTGCCAAAAGGAAAGCCCCAAAAGCCTGGTGCAGGTAACAGAGGTGTTATACTTTACCTGTGCAGCTCCTACAAGGCTCAGTGGAAAAGCTTCATACAGACATGGAGCCGTTGGCAAGAGCTGAGCTGTCTGATCATGCAAAAGTATACATTCCACTGTACTTAGACTTAGAACTCAGTTAAAATACCTCCAAATTTGATGCTTTGTTTACTGTTGCAGAGAGGCTGTGATGGAACAGGAGCAATGTATTTTATAGGCTGTGGTTACAATGCCTTTCCTGTTGGATCTGAATATGCTGATTTTCCACACATGGATGATAAGCAAAAAGATCGGGAAATCAGAAAGTTCAGATACATTATCCATGCGGAGCAGAATGCCCTGACATTCAGGTAATGGGTTTATTTTTACCACAGAGAAGAATGAGATGGTTTGGAAACAATTCCATGATAAATGCATGTTGTGGTTTAAACCCAGTGGGGAAGGTACACACTATGCAGCCTCTTGCTCATCTCCCTGCCCCAGTGGAATGGGGAGAAGAATCAAAAGTAAAACTTGTAGATTGAGACAAAAACAGTTTAATAATTGAAACAAATTAAAATTTATTAATAATTGTAGATAGGAATAAAACCCAATGTAAAAACAAGTAATGCACAACACAATTGCTCACGAGCCACTGATCAATACCTTACCCCATCCCCAAACTGATCAATGTCCCTTCTAGGTAACTCCCCCAGTTGATATACTGGGAGTGACACTCTCTAGCATGGAATATCCTTTGGTCCAGTTTGGGTCACCGTTCCTGCTTCTTGTGCAGCTCCTCACTGCCAGAATATGAATCAAAGCACTTGATTCAGAGTAAGCATTACTTAGCAACAACTAAAACATCAGTCTGTTTTCAACATTATTCTCATACTAAATCCAAAAGACAGCACTGCACCAATTGCTTAGAAGAAATTAACTGTATTCCAGCCCAAACTAGGACAATGTGTGATGTCACTGTGACAATCTGTGGATTGCAGTCACAGTCTATTTTATGCCTGTGATGTAGAAGTTGGTTGTATATTGGCACAGTCACCTCCTGGGGTTTCTTGAGATTTCTTATATGAACTTGGGTTTTAAAAGATATTGGCTCCTTCAGTTATCCTTCAGATACAAGCCACTGGCTCTGCTTCTTGCTAGACCATGCTATAATCCAAAATGAGGAAGTGTGGCAGTTGATTAAGCTTCCAACAATAATAGGTGTGGAGACGTGGGATGGGTGTTATTCACAGATAGTGATACCAAACCAGATTCTATTGTGTACGTGTGCACTTGATTAGGAATAAGTTGCTTCTGATAGTAAATAACACTTCTTTGCTTGCTTTTTGAGGTATCAAATTTGTAACAATTGAAAACCACCAAGATACAAACTCTGAAGTTCTGTTTTGTGACTGCTTGTAGGTGTCGAGAAATAAAGCCAGATGAGAGAAGCATGATATTTGTAACAAAATGTCCATGTGATGAATGTGTCCCTTTAATTAAAGGAGCTGGTATCAAGCAGATCTATGCAGGAGATGTTGATGCTGGAAAAAAGAAAGCAGACATATCCTATATGAAGTTTGGTGAACTTGAGGGTGTAAGCAAATTTACAGTAAGTGTCTAAATGTACTGTATTCTGAAAACTGGGGGCAGCATTGATGGGAGAGTAGAGTGAGCAGTCATCTGCAGCCAGCATAGAGGAGTGCTGTGCTGTTTAGTCAGCTGAGTGGAATTGAGAAGTTGCTCTGTCGCAGTTCTGGGGAGCAGTGCTGTGCCATGTGCCAGAGGGTGGGGCCAAGCCTCTCTGTTTTTTCTATCTAAGTCGAAGATTTCCCTCTAACTGGCTGTTGTTGGAGGTGATCTCTTCACATGGTGAAGTTCTCTCCAAGCCTCCCCTGTCACAGCATGGTAGCTGATTTGTGAGGTCACTGTGTGATTTTGCTGTGTGACAGCACACTGCTTTCCAGCAGCTCCTGAAAGAGCTGTGGTCAGGGCACTCTCCCAGACAAACTGCAGCACTGTCGGTGTGAGCAGCCTCATTCCCCCTTCTCAAGGGAGTTAATGTCTGCATGCCTGTAACAGTTACTTGTCTCAAAGCAAATGTGTTCAAGAGGGAGTCCCTAATTCCCCACCTCACCCCTAATCATGCCTCTCAGTGAAGGCCTGTAGGGTACTTTTCCTGTCTCACTTGGCTCCTTATTCTGTCTTCTGGAAAAAGTAAGCATTTTCTTCTTCTTTTACCAGTGGCAGTTAAGTCCATTGCACACTAATGCACTTGAATTCCATGACCCTACAGCCAGGGAAAGTAAGTATTTTTTCATTAATTTATTTTATGACTGCAATCAATAAGTCAGATCACATTTGAAACCAACCTGATTCCCTCTGGGATTATTTAGTCTTAATTAGTCTTGATTTCAGTGAGTTAAATTTTGCTGTGAAAAGTTTTCTGAGGTTTTTGAATAGATGAGCTAACTGTAATAGGTAATAGCTAACTGTAGTGGGTGAACTAACTTGTAACAAAATGCTTGGCATTGACACACATTACAAAATCTGGCATTGCTACTATGAAGGTCAACAACATGCTGTTTGGTGCATAATTCATTTCAGACTACTTAATCATATTTTAAATTTTGTTCTAGAAAGACTTTTTAGATTGTGTTCTATAAAGAGTACTATTATTTTTCAAGATAAATTGGACTGGACTCCTTCAAGTCACAAAATCCCTGTTGACATGCACCCCTGTAGCAAGGGAGCTGTCATCTTTTCAAAACAGAGTTTAGATAAGTCTTACTTTGAAGCCTTTTTGTGCTACAAAAGAGACCCACCACAGGCATCTACATTCCTAACATGTACTGAGATAGATTAAGGGAGAAGTCTTTTTGTTAGCTACTTCCTTGTGGGCTGGGGGAAGGGGGGAAGGAAGGGCTCAGAGTATTGTTTATGGCATTAGTGATCACTGCAAAATGTTAGGGCTTGTTTGTCCCTCTCTCTCTTAATGGTTTTTAGATCCAGCTGGAGAAAGATTAATCTTGGGGTACTTTGTTTGACAAATTTAACAGGGCTCATTTCTCTAACAGTTTTCTTTAATGTGATGTGCAGTTTTCAATACTGCACTGGTTTAAGTTCCTCTCTTTCTTTGGTGTATTCCTCTTAGCTATGATTATTGCATGTTCCTCTGTAAGGGGAAGAAGACAATCTCCACCCCGTTCCCCACTCCCAGTGTTATTCCAGTGTGCCTGTCCATGTTGAGTATTAGGCTATGCTTGCTGTTATATTAATGCTCCATGCATGTTTTTTTCTTTAGATGGGGTCCAGAAAACAAAATCGCTGGATGACCAGCAGCACCAAAGCAAGAAACTGTGTCTTGGTCATTACTGAACAATTAAGCACTTCCTGCAGTCTTGCTTCATACTTTTTATAATACAGCCTGTTTGCACTTTCAAATAAGGAAAAGTTTTATTTATTGTTTGGAAAGTGAATTTTAGAATAAGTTTATTTATGATGTCTTAAATGTTTTACAGCGTTACCTGAAGGTCTTTATAATTTAGAAGCTCCTGGCGAAAAAATGCTGCTTGTATTTTCTGTGAAAGTAACTGGGTGGCTGATCATTTTTAAAACATTAAAAAAAATTATACTGAAAGTTCACTGGTGGTAGATCAGAATAATAATAAAATGGTGTCTTATTTGCTTGGGGTATGGATTGAAGGAATGGATTTATAAGTTCTGGGCTAGAAAATGGCAGAAATAAGCCGTACTTCTTCAAATACAGTCTTCAAGGGAATCTTCTAGGAAATAGTAGGTAAATAATCACCAGCAACAATCTCTGTTCTAGAAAGTGGCTTTTGCTTCTCAGTCTGCTTCTCAGTATAATGGACACAAAACCATTGGGATAGCAGTCATTGCTAGCTGAATGGTTTGGAGACCAATCTTGTCTCTCATAAACACTTCTTACCATAGCAGCAGAGTTGTTTCATTTTATGGTACTTGCCTTGCTGCCCTGTGTGCTTCCTCACATGCAGTACATCTGAATTAATGAAGACAAAGATTAGCTTTGCTTTTTCTCAGCTTCTGGAGGCAGGCATAAAAGCATTTGGCTGTATGCATCTCACTAGCACCTACATACCTGTGAACATTGCTAGTGTTGAGGTTTTGCTAATCTTCACTGACAGGCTCCTAGGACTATGGAAGCTAATAAATCACCAGTGTCCTGTTGTTTCTTAGATAGGATGATCTGTAGCAGTGGCATAGCCCAAATCTTTTCAGGTGCCCATCTCTTAGATGACTACAGCCACTGAAACTGCAGTCTAGTGTTGTTGCTAGTTTTGAAGTAATTGAAGTAATGCATAAGCAGAACAAAGAGTTGTACCCAGAATCTTTTGCTTCCCATCTGTTTCCTTCTTTGAATCTGACCTCTAACTGTTTGTTTTAACAGATGTCCCAAGACTTTCTGTTCACTCCTCTGCTGAGCTCTCCAGTGGAAATACCTTAAATCTTTTTCTGTTCTTGCTGGTAGGATATGTAAACAGCCCTTTCCCAGTTCTTTCATGCATCTTATCTTTGCTGCCCTTCTTAAAGTCTTGGAAGGGGAGTCATGTCTTAAGATGCACCTGTAGGTTCTTTTTGTTTCTTTTAGGTTTTGGGGAAGCTTGGAACTGGATAGCAGAGCTATGACTGGATAGTGTACACCGTCCGAATTAGAATAAAAAGTCTGTAGTCCACCCACTGAAACCTTCTTGTTTCCATAATCCATTGGCAATGCTCATCTACATGAAGTAGAAGCAAGGAAAAAAACAGGTCCAGATTTAAGGCCCCTTCAAGTTTTATAGTGATCAGTTTGCTGGTATCAAACTTGGTAAAATCTGTGTCTTCATAGGAACAGCTGAAATTGTAAAGTCCCTTAAACATCATAGGAGGCCTGGGTACCCAGAGAAGTAAATGAAGTCAAACATCATACACATGAAATAACTACACTGCAGTGGATGCTGCTGGTACTCTCTACTTCAGGAGGAGTTAAGAGTCTACCTTTACTTTTAATAACTTTTTTGTAAAAGGAGACTTTTTTTTTACAAAACTTCCTGTGCAACTTGGAATCGCTTGTAAGGCTGAAGGCTTGGAAGCCTGGCTTTATTTCTGTCGTATATTCTACAGATTCTTCCAGAGGCTCAAAAATTTCTGTAGGCTCTGATTGTCATTATAACCATACCTTAATTTTTACTGGAATTACGAAGTAGGGACTTTATCTTGGCCAACAGGTGCAATGCAAATGGGGTTCCTCTCTCAGCCAATGGACTCTGTAGGTGCTGCTCTGCTTGTCTGCTTACCAGGGAGAGCTACAGAATACTGGACATCTCCTTCAGTGCTTAGTTTGCAAATCAACTCTAGGATGTGTGTTTCTTACATAAAAACTGCAAATTATTTACTTAAGAAATGTAAAAGTTATATATTTTATACATTGTATGAAATTTCCATATGCATTTTGAGACTCATTCATTTCAAAACAATCAATTTAATTGCAGATATTAACTATCAGTAATAATTTGGCCTCCTGACTGAGAATTACAGAAATTCTCTGTTAATTTTCTGCCTTACAGCAAAACATGCTTCCTGCTAATAAATTAATCTGACAGTAAGTACTGAAGTGTATTTTTAAATGCTTTGGGTTATTAGGAACATTACAGAGTGCTTTGGAATGCTCACACTCCTTACAGGCCTCCCTTTGCTCTGCGTGAAGAATTTGTCTCAACATGAGACTGTGCCTCCTGCCCCAGGAAAGGGCTGGAATCCCCTTCCTTGGCCTGTGAGGGTTAATTTCTTCTCCTCAGGAGAATGGGAGCTGCATCAGGGAGCACTGCAAGCTGCCACCTCCATGGCCTGTTCCTTGGTTGGAGAGGATCAAAGTGGATGAAGCTTTGACATCCAGCAGTAAAATTGGTCCCTGCCTTGCCTCCTGCCTTGCTGCCCTGGATTGCCTGTATGGGCATACCCAGGAGCACCAGTTCCCAGTCAGCACAGAGCAGAGCAGAGCAGAGCGGGATCATTGCCATGATGGGGGCCGAGAACGGTGCCTGTCCCCAGTGCGGCTGTAGAGCAGCAAGGCTGTAGCATCAAGTGAGTGATGCTGGGGCTCTGGCGCACTGGGGGTTTCACATCCACCTGGTTCCAGGCCAGGCATTTGGACTGAGGGCCAGTGGAGTGTATTATGGCTATTCCTACACTTAGTTTTCCTGTTAAGCTGAAAGGAATCCACTCAATGCCCTCCAAAACTGGCTCATGTTGCAGAGCCGCATACAATATGTGGGGACAGATGGGAGATGCCTTTCAGAAGTGCTCTTGAACTGAAATGTCATCATAGACCACAGTGAGCAGACAGTAGGACATAGCCAGACTGGCAAAGGGACAGGCTTCCCAGAGCTATGTTTTATGTGGGGACTACTCTGAAAAGCTTTGTAGTCCTCTAAATAGGTTTATTGGTTTCAGCCATTGGGCCTGCAAACCAGACTCCAAACATCTGGCTTTAATTTGTTGGATCCAGTAAGTGGCATTGCTTGGAGAATAGGAAAGCAAAGAAGGCTGATGGTATGTGCTGATTTCAAATAGATCTGGGTTACTGTTGCATTGGGTTTGTGTGGCAAGGTTTTGGTAGTGGGTGGCTTCTGGGGTTCCTTCTGTGAGATGCTTCCAGAAGTTTTGCCCATATCTGACAGATCCAATGCCAGCCAGCTCCAGGATAGATGAAGCTCTGGCCAAGGCCAGGCCCAGCAGCCACCATGATGGTGCCAGTAGGATAATAGGTTTAAGAAGTGGGGGAAAGCTGCACCATTGCAACCAGAGAGAAGAGTGAGAATATGTGAGAGGAGCAGCTCTGCAGACACCAAGGTCAGTGGAGAAGGAGGGGCAGGAGCTGCTCCGGGTGCTGGAGCAGAGATTCCCCTGCAGCCCTTGGTGCAGACCACGGGGAGGCAGCTGAGCCCCTGCAGCCCAGAGAGGTCCATAGGGGAGCCTGTATCCCCCTGCAGCCAAGGGAGATCCATAGGGGAGCCTGTATCCCCCTGCAGCCCAGGGAGGTCCATAGGGGAGCCTGTATCCCCCTGCAGCCCAGGGAGGTCCATAGGGGAGCCTGTATCCCCCTGCAGCCCAGGGAGGTCCATAGGGGAGCCTGTATCCCCCTGCAGCCCAGGGAGATCCTATAGGGGAGCCTGTATCCCCCTGCAGCCCAGGGAGATCCTATAGGGGAGCCTGTATCCCCCTGCAGCCCAGGGAGGTCCATAGGGGAGCCTGTATCCCCCTGCAGCCCGTGGAGAGCTCCACACTGGAGCAGGTGCATGCCAAAGGAGGCTGTGACCCCGTGGGAAGCCCGTGCTGGAGCGGGCTCCTGGCAGCACCTGTGGGAAGTCGGTGGAGAGAGGAGCCCCTCCGGAGCAGGTTTGCTGGCAGGACTTGTGACCCACAATGGAGCAGTTCATGAAGAACTGCAGCCCGAGGGAAGGATGCATGTTGAAATTCCTGGAGGACTCTCGCCCGTGGGAGGGACCCCACGGTGGAACAGGGGAAGAGTGTGAGGAGACCTCGCCCTGAGGACGAAGGAGCGGCAGAGACAAAAGTGTGATGACTGACCGCAGTTCCCATTCCTTTTCCCCCTGTGCTGCTGGAGGGGAAAAGTTAGACAATTCGGGAGTGAAGTTGAGCCCGGGAAGAAGAGAGGAGTAAAGGGAAGTTGTTCTAAGAGGTGTTTATTTCTCATTATCCTGCTCAGATTTGATTCGCAATAAATTAAATTAACTTCCCCAGCGCGGCCGCCCCCGCCAGCCGGCAAAGGGAGGCCGGGAGAGGGCGCTGTTGGCAGGGAAATGCCCGGGGAGCGGGACCCAGGGAGTGCCGGGCTCCACGGGGATGCCGGGACTCGCGGCGTGCTGAGCTCCCGCCCAGGAGCAATTCCAGCTCTCGTCTGCCACATGAAATTTATATTGTATTATTTACATATATTAGTGAAACAAATGTCTTAGGGTTGGATCTGTAAAGATAGTGAGGCCACAGTCCAGTGGATCCCAGTGGAAGGAGCATGGAGCAACGGGTACACACGAAGCACAGGGAGTTCCATCTGAATATGAGGGAAAAATTCTCTATTGCATGGGTAACAGAGCACCGGAACAGACTGCCCAGATAGGCTGTGGAGTCTGCTTCCCTGGAGACACTCAAAACTCACCTTGGTGTAATCCTTTACAACCTGTTTCTGCTTTAGCAGAGGATTTGGACATGGTGGTCTCCAGAGAGCCCTTCCAACCCCAACCACTCCATGATTCTGTGATTGTGACCGGTACCCAGAGAGTCCTGCTGCTGCCGACAGAACAAGACAAAGGTGTGCTGATGCTCATTATAAATGTCAGAACACTCAAGGCAGCTCAAAATTCATAAATGGGAAGAGGAAAAATCATGGCTGGCACATCTGCTGTGTAGATAGAGGGCCTTCTCACTTGGTGTGCAGCAGCACAGGCTTTACCATGCTTGGGCTGGGAACAGACATGCAGAGCAAAATGCTGAGCATGTTTTTTTTTTTCCCCTGGGGTATTTTGCAGTGTGACGTTTATCTTCTGCACCCCAAGTATCAGCTGTTTGTACATGAAATTTTCCACTTTGATTTCCTGGGAAGCCAGGCTCTGCCTCAGGACTGGGTGGCTTCCTGTAGCTACAGGATCATTGTTGGAGGGATGGGGTCTGTTCCAGCTTCACCACTTTCCTCAGTGGCACAAGACAGGTATACTAACAACTAAGCCTGACTTTTTCCTCCTTCTTTGCCCTCGTTGCTCAACTATCTGTACTTCGGCTTCAGTGAGGTCACCTCGCTGCTTTGCCAGTAAATTTTCCACCAGGGCAGCTGAATTTGTAACTTGGAGGAAAAACAAGGGGTTGAAGAAATGTGGGGAAACCATGAAGCACTTGAACAATAACTTCAACAAGAGCCAGGCCTTAGGGACATGTCACACAAATGCCAGCACAATACACATTTCCTCCTCCCCAATGTTATTTCAGAACTACCTGAAAGACGTATGTAAGATAGTGTGAATGCCAGTGCATTCACCTTCACTTAGTCTTTCATTCCTGTTGTGGGGAAAGACAGATTTAGCTAGAGAAAACAAAAGCCAGCAGGAAGCAGAGGAGCTTAACTGCATGGCAAGAAGTGGTATGTATTAGCAGGAGAGCTGGGTCTTTTGTTGGAATGAACACATGTCTCTCTTCCCTCTGCAATGCCTGCTGTCCCCTGGGACATCCTGCTTTCTTGCCTGCTAGTCCCCAGTGTCACTTTCCTTTAAGCTTTTGACAGGAAGGCTGTCAGCCCACAGCAAGAACCTGCTCTGTGCTATGAGCTAATTGTGGCTCTGCCCTTGACGTTCCTTGGGGCACAAGGCGAGTTCATCTGTGAATATAAATTTTCCCCCACACCCAGCTTTAAAATGGGGAGGAGATGCCTTTCTCCACTTCCCCATGGGATTTCGAGAGCTCTGCTCCTTGCAGGCTCCCACTTGTCCCAGGCACACAGACCCTGTTGGGCATCTGACCATCTGCCTGAGCAAAGGCCGGGTTTGTTTGCTCCCTGCTGGCTGCCGGGGCAGGGCTGTGCTGGGGTGTGCCGAAAAGCCAACCCTGACTGCATGTTTGCACAAACAGATGCAGCGGGCTCTGCTTTGACAACGGTATTTTTAAATCCGCTCCAAACGCTTGTCAAGCCAGCTGTTCTACAAGGGAGTTGAAGGGCATTGCCAAAGCTGAGCGCCAGTAGAGACAACATACCCAGCAATTTGGAAATAAAGGGCCTCTATTCATAAGAGTTGAGTAAGGCACTTCATGGTCCCAAAGACAAGGTGCTGTCTTCTCCATGCACTCAGAAGAAATAACTCTATTCATTGGCATACTGGTTGCTCTTCCCAGGAGAGCTGCTTTGGGGATTTGGGTGGGTTTTGTTTCTTTAACTGTGAGGAGCTGGGCTATGATGCCATGACTGGGCTGGTGTCTGTTGTGCAACCAAAAAACTGTTCCTACCTGTCACCTTGGTAGTCAGGTGCTGGTCGTGTCCAACTACTTGTCAAAGCTCAACCTGCTGGAGGTGTCTGCTGGCACAGTGTGGCAGTTAAAACATACAGGTTACATTTTTGGCCATGGGACAATGACATTTGGAAATTTCATTCCCAAATCTGTGCTTGAGGGAGAGAGAGGCTCTGAAGAAAAGCACACACTATGCCATGGCCCTGTGGGCATCACTACCAATGTGCAAAATTGGTACACTGAGGAAGGGAGGAGGTTGAGATGGTGTGGGACACCTGGCCATACCTGATGTGCCGCGCCACAGCAGGGCTCTGCAGTCTCACAGACAGCAAGGGCAATTCGGGGCTCTCCTGGGCCAATATTCAGCAGCAAAGCCCTCCCAGCGGCTGCCAGTGCCCATAGGGCAATGGAAACAGCCACTTGTAGTAGTGGTGATGGTGCAAGGCACGCCGCTGTCTCACAGGATGTGCTGGCACCCCACCTCTCCCTGTCCCCAGTGCGCCACCATTACTGAGCCAGGTGGGGGGAGCTGCTGGCCATGGCTGGGCCGTAGCTGGCACTACAGCCCCGGCACAGGCTGTCCCCGTGCTGCCGCTCAATGTGACACAGCCTGAGGTGGGAAAGGTCATTTTTACCGTGGCTTTGGAAAGCTCCTCTCAACCAATGCTGTAGGAAGGGGGTGGGTTGTTTGATTGTTTTTCCTCCTCTCACATTCCTGGAAAGAGAGGCCAGCTCAAGGCAGGCACTGTGGAGCAGGACCATGAGTCAGGAGGGTTGGGCTCACTGCCTGCCTCTCCCTCGGGTTCTTGGGGGAGCTGGGCCAACTCACCGCCCTGTGAGATGCTTGTCTTAGAGCTGAACCACATGGACAAAACTGCTAACCTTGTTTTGGGTTTCCCCTTAGCCTGATCCCATGTTACCTGCCCAGCACCAACTGTGCTCAGAGCTGGCTTGGGCTGCTGGTGCCTTGTGGCCTTACACATCAGACCCTGAGGGATTGGAGCCTTTGCTGAAGGCAAGGCTTCCCTTCAGCGTGGGCTGGGATAGTAGGGACTTCAGCTCCTTCTCTTCCCCAGGCCACAGCAGCTCTTGCTCGCAGGATTGCCTCTCACCATGGGGCTGAACCTCCCACTGGAGGCTCTGGGACACCTCATACTCAGTCCATGGAAACCTGCATCTTTATGCAAGAACTCTTAGTCAAGGAGTGGGAGAGTTACATACAATTCCCTTTTATGTCATAAGGACCAAAACCTGTATGTTCTCTGCCTCAACTTCCACTGCCAGACATAAGATGTTCTGCAGGAAGGTGCTTTCTGCCAAAATATTGAAGTGCTTCTGCTTCAGAAAGAGAAATGAAGCATTTGTTGGCCCAGAGAAAAAGCTTCTCTACTGACCACTGTACCCCTTGGAAAGAGGCCTGAGTTCTCTTAGTCCTGCTCCAATTTCACAAACAAGAGCAAAGCACATGCTATAGAGCAAATGGGATCCGGATCTCCTCTCCCTCTTGTGAGTGCTGTTATCATTAGATAACAGCAGAGGCCCAAGTCATTCTTTCCTTCTCATCTGATCTTGTCTCTGGAGCATGCAGATTAAGAGGCTCAAGCAATCTTAACTCCCACATTTGTGGAAGTCCAGAGTCCTTGGCCTCTCCCGGGTTCACACCTGCTGCTGTACACACCAGGACACTCTGGGGAGCCTGTGGCTGCTTCTAATCAGATTTTCCTGATTTCAGCACAAGCTGCCCAAATCCCATGACAGAAGCTTATGGTTCAAAGATTCCTGGCATTCTGCTGTAACAAATAAGGTTTGACATTGCAGCATCCTACATCGTATGTTGGCAGAGATTTATTCATGTGATCCAAACCCCCTGAATGCTGTCTACAGAATGGAATGGAGAGGCTTCCTCCAGCTTCTTTATCTTTCCAGTTTACAATTTTCTTTCCTGCCTTCACTCTGATGAACCACAACCTGCAATCACACAGCCCCCTCAGATAGTAATTTCAGAAAAATTGTGAACTCCTGGTGGGAGCACTCCCTTAGGCAGAAGAGCCATCTTGACTGAATTCACCAAAGGAAATTGGGAGTTCTGTCATTATTTCAAAGTCACATTAGGAAAGGCCTCATTTTCATTTACTTAGGGATGTATCCCCACCTGCTGTGAAATATTATTATATTGCTTCATTTCATCTTCACCAATTTTTATGCTTTTTATTCTTTCAAAGATCTAAGCAAGTTGAGCTTGGGCAAGACTCTACTTTGAGATGTGTTGTGTGATCTACTGCAGGACCAGCTTCTGTAAGACAAGCTGCAAGGGCCCTGGCATGTGTCATTTTACCTGTAAGACCACTTCTTCCTCCCACTGTTGCAGACAAACACATAGATCCTCTTTTTCACAAGCCCTCCTTACCACTTACTTTCTCATGTGGTCCAAAGACTCCTTGCCTGGAAAAGGCTTCCTTTGTGGGGCCGAGGCCCATCACTGTTCCCTGTTGGCCTGACACATCTCTGCCTATGCAGACACCGGGGTGGAACCTCGCTCCTCGTGTTACCACCAAGTTTGGATCTCGTCAAGTGCTCCTCTGTGTGCAGACCACGCAGACAAAGCGCTCACAGTGTGACCCCTCATGGACTCTCTGGGCACCTCTGTGTGGCTCACACTCCCTTTGTCAAGGGCAGGCATTCCCCAGCAACATGCCATGAGATACTTTTTCCTAGCACGGGCTGGAAGCCCAGTGTTCTCATGTGACTCCAAAGGCTGAGGCAATGGACACGTGTCTCTGGGTTAATCCAGCGCCGGAGACCAGCCCCACCCCAGGAGCTCAGAACACAGCCAAGCACCCTTTGGATTCAGGCTCCAAATCTCAGAGGATCAGACTTAAATGACTGTCTCCGAGGACTGCAATCCTGGAGACGCTCCCTTATCGACCTGCAAGTGACCACTGCCAGCAAACACCACCCGTGGGGTGGGGGTGAGGCTCATGGCCAGGCTAAGCTGGGCTGGGGCTGGGCTTGCCAGACCCCTGCCAGGCAGGGCTACAGACGTGATGCTTCAGAGAGCATTGGCTTTGAAGGCAGTGCTCATCCCTCTCCATCTGCTGAAACAAGCTGGCAAAGGAGAGAAGGAACTTAGCACTGTATGGAATCTGGCTATACAGAAAGGCAAGAGGGAAAAAAACCCAGAGACGGAAATAGAGTGATCAGTAATCATGCCTTTAATAGCTTGTAAATATTTTTTTTTAAATTCCAGGCAACTAAGATGTACATTTGTTGTGTGTATCTGACATCTGAAAAAAAACGAGACCACAATCAGTTCTGTTTCTTCCCTTTTCTAATGCACATAAATTAAAATATCAGTCACCTCAATATACAACAGTTTTATGAAAGAAAAGGGCTTGTTCTGTTTTTACAATTCAGTGTCACCTGTTACCTGAAGCATTAGATAGAGTTTTAGCTAGAGAACTTTCTTACAGCAAATAGGAAAACTCAGAACTTAGGCTGTCCAGAAAAATTCAAGAAATTTCTACTCCCTGCTCTCAAACTCCACTTCCTACTAAAGTATCAGGATAATAATTTTCCTGTTAGAAAACAAAAGCTCTTCAAACACACCAGGGAAACGCTGTCTGTACCATAGAGCTTATTAAACTCAAAACACTAAAGGTGCAGCAACCTCCTCTTCCACAACTTTAACACAGAACCTGAATTCAGGTCAGGATGAACAAGGGCAGAAAATGCCAAACTACAGGTGGCCTTTGGTGCCTGCTGTTGCTCATTGGCCTCCTGGGCTCAGTATCCAGTAAATGCTCTCAGATGTGACAGCACCTGCAGGCTCAGGGACTTCAGCCCATGCAGCAGATCTGGCTGAGGCCTTTTCATGATTCCCTTGCTGAACTTAGCTCAACCACACCTCGCACAGCCAGGACTGGAATTCATATGGAAAGACGTTAAGGATTCTCCTCTCACTCTGGTGCTGAGGCTCAGCCCTTGTCACAACTCAGCCAAGTAGCTCTGGCTAGTGCCCAGTATTCTTGACTATGGATGGTTTCTGTAGGTGAGAGTTCACTTTATCAGCAATACAGCATGGCCTTTGATGGAGGAGTGTTGCCCTTGCCTTTTCCCATTATGGGGCACGTGAGCACCGTGTCCATGGGGCTGCTCTTCATGAGACTGCTGGGAGCTGGTAGAAAAAGCCTGTGCTCTAGCACAAGATAGATCACACACAGGGAAATGGGAGTTGGGCAGAAACAGCTCAGATGACTGATATATCCATCCGTTCCCTAGCACTGAATAGAAAACCTCTGATCTAGGAGGGGGAAAAGGATGAAAGAACGCAAAATGAAGCAAAAATGTGACCTTTACTGCTTTTTCATCTTGCATAGTTTTGACTAAAGACCCTGACCTATAAGCACAGCTAACTCCAGAGACCAATGTACTCTTTCACAGTCTTGTGTGTGTGCAGCGCTAGAACCAAGTCACAACTACAGGTGTGAAGGAACAATGTCACAGTCCTCAGAAGACCTGCTCTGTGCACTTGCCAGTGCTTGAGTTTGCTGATAAAGTTAAGCAAAGAGGTTCATTCTTCTTGAGCACAAAAAAAATCTGTCAAACCAGCTTCTATTACAGAGAGATTCTAAACTGACATAAATAATTATAATCTTGATTAAAAATAATATATTATTCTAGATTTTTGGTTTTTTTAGTTCTCATGTAAAACCCCTATACTCTTGACATCTAGGAACAAAGACAAAATAAAAACCAGGCACTTGCTGTGCCTTCTCAAGCACTATTGTGGTGTTTAAAGGACACAGAGGAGCTTAACAACTGAGATTAATGCCTACAGTGGAAAATAAGAGGTGTTCTTCATGCCGTTGGCTTTTTCAAGTCTCGGATTTGCTTAATCAGGTAGTTCTTCTCATCAGTGAATTGTTCGTCGTCCGTCCTTTCTTTCTGGAAATTGCTCAGAAACTCAATTAGCTTGGGTTGGTTTTTCAACAGGATCTCCACAATAGGCTGTGTTTTGTTTGGACTGGCCACAAAAACCTAACATGCAAACAAAATCAGGCACAGAGAGACAGCAAGGGGGTGGGGACACAGAGAGAGAGAGAGATAGAGGAACATCAGTCAGACATCCCTGTAACAAGTTACTTTCTAACAAGTCAGCTGAAGGCGGGCAGGCAGATACTCTACTGCTACACACCTTGTCCCAAGGCAGTCAGACAGGAGTTCAAACATGTTGGTTCAACAGCAAACTGAAGCAAAACTATGCCCACGTGTGGTATCGCTTCCCTTTCATTTTGCTCTTTGGTGATAAAAACTTTTGACTGTAAACCCAGCTGTTGAGAGGGAGCTATCAATTCTCAGCCCCTTCCCACCCACAAGACAAATACACAGAAATTAATTATCAGGAGAACGGAAAAGCTTTGTGTCAGTATTGATATCATTTCCGTATTAAACCAGGCCTAATATTAGGCTTGCCAGCTTTGTTTTGGTTTGGAAAAATATGTCAGAGGCCTCACTTCCCTCTGCCTAATCCATTCATTGGAGCATGGAAACTTAAAGCAGCAGGAGCAGGAGGATTGTGGTGTGCCCAGCACCTTTGCAGCCCTTGCTGACCTGAGGAGGGTGGCAATGCAGGAAGGTGACGTGAGACACACATACTCACCTGGCACAGCCAGCCCAGCACTGTGGGCTTACTGGCCTTCTTCAATGCTGATTTTTCCTCCTGTAATTGCTAAAGCTGCAGTTTTCCAGCTCTGAACATGACCCCTCATGCCACAATGCTGTTCATGACATGAACATGAACATTTTCTCTGGGTTAAGTGCAAACCTAAGGCTGGTTGCAAAGGCCAGTGGTGAAAGGCTCTTTCAGGGACCTCAGGATGCCACAGAGATGGGGCTCTCTTTTCTGGGATGTTGGTCAGGAGGGGCAGATGGGGCGCGGGGCTCGCGGTGGGAACACACGTGCAGTGCACCCCGGCCACCCCGGGAGCAGCTCCCACATCTGGCTCGCACCAAGGTTACCATGGCTGGTCAACAAACACCGCCCGAGTGCTTGTGCAACGACAGAAATAACTCCAGTTATTCTCTACTCGATGAGAAGAAATTAGGGATGGACAGAACTGGAGAGCGTCCAGTTTCCCTCCAAGCCTGTCCAAACCAGAATGAAAACAAACATCTGCTGACAGTACAGAATGGCATGTTGTCCTGCTGAGCACAGGCAGCACCACCGCTGGCTCCCAGTCTGGGGCTCTTCTGCAGGTCTTTTTGTCTCCCCTGAGGTTTTGCCCACAGGAAAACCTGGGCCACGTTCAGTTGCTCAGGGAGGAGCTATGCTACCTGATGAGAATCATGCACACTCTGTCCTGGGGGCTGTGCTACAGCCTCTTGTCCCTGAGACAACACCTGGTAAAGGCTGGGGCAGGGTTCAGACTGCACCCACCATTAGGCTTCATACTCCAAAATCAGATAATGTTATACAAGTGGTGGGGAAAGTGCCACATCAAGGGAACATGTGGAAGGAGTGGGGCTCAACACACACCATCAGTACCCCACTGATCACTTCTGCCCAAACAGGAAGCTAGAAGTACTTTTTCATTTCACAAAGGTGAGGCAAAGCATCTCATCTTAAACCCTGGCATCCTGATGCTAGAATAGTCTTAATCCCTGTCTATGCCTTTGTCTCCTCTGGATCCCTCCTCCTCAGGCTTCTCCTAGAAGTCCCTCGTGCAAGGTATTTTCTTCTCTGCTCTGTAGAAAGAGCTGCAACTTCTGCCATGCTGGGTGAACACTCCCCAAGTGTATTACAAAGTTTTCCTTGATCTAGTGTCCAGGCCATGGTCCCAGTGACAGTACACTATCTACAGTTATTCACAAAGGCCTCCACCCTGCCCTTCTCTAATTACCCTGAGCTATCATCTTAAATTATTCCTTTTTATTCCCACTTGCCACCTAGAACTTCTCAAGTGCAGCACTAACAGCCTCCAAGGATCCTTTCTGAGCAGCCACTTTCCTGCACGATGCCCGAAGTCTTCACGGGCAGCCTCGTACCAGGGAAACGTCTGCCTGTGAGTGGGATGGCCAGTTCACAGCTCTCACTACACCTGAGGCGCTCTCAACAGCTGCAGCATCTGAAAGCAGCATCTCCTCCTTTGCAAATAACTTTGATACACTGCTATTGATGCATTGGTTCCCCTTAGACCGGAGAAAAAGGGTTTGGGGATGTAAATATGAATGTACTTTACAGCTTTCCAGTCTGTACTTTATCTACATGAATCTTGAGATCTCCTGAGTATGGACATTTGGCTCTGGATGAGGCTGCAAGACTTCATGCTCTCACCAGGATGCAGCTCCCTGTGTGCTGACCTACAGCAGGTGATCATGCTGATGGAAGCTGGATACTTCCAGGACATGGACTATGATAAGCCCCCAGTCATCTGGATGAGCTGCCATGGGGAAAAGCAGGATGTAAGCCTACAGGTAGGGATTTACAGATCTGCATAATAAGCTTTTATTTTGGAGTTCAGTTCACCCTTGCTGCTGAGGAGAAGAAAGCATCAAATACACTGGCAAGACCCACATGTTCAGAAATCATCCGATGACAATGCAAATGGAAGCCATCAAAGAAGGCCTGACCTTGAAGTGCTGAACATCTTCCTTCAATGAATATTAGGCCTCCCTAATATTTATCTGAAGGGTGATTCTCAAAATGAAGAAATCTAAATTATTTTTGTTGTAAAAGCTCTCTGCTCTGCAAACAGAACTGGAAGGTTGGTGGTAAACCTAATAAATAGCATTTCGTATTGGACCTACCCCTGGTATTACCATAGCAAATAATAAAGAACTTAGTTTCATAGAAGCCATCACATCCTGTTTATCTTCCTGCTCAATTATTTATAGATTACAGTCTTCCCCGTGCAAAACTGGCAAAGTGAACAATCAAACAAAGATCATCTGAACTGCCAGTCTTGCTCAGTGTCAACAGGAACTCGTAAAGAGAGAATGTTCAAGAACCAGAAAATTCCTGAAATGTTATTCAATACTTTGGCTAAGCAAACAAAATAAATTCTGTCAGGATCAACTGACCAGTTTCACAGAGCCCAGGAGCAGGACTACCACTAGAAAGGGTGCCCCTCATTCAGAACTCTGTATTGGCATAGATCAGTCCCTAAAAACAGAAACATTATTAATGCTATCTGGAACATTTCAACAAAAATGAAGCTGGATCAAACCACAGAGAACTTGGTTTCGCCTGTGGTTTTATTATGAAAGGATATATGTTCTAGAGCACTAAATTCTGATAGACGAGAGAGACGGAGACCCAAAATAAAGACAGTACCCATATAAAAATTCCAGCTCTAAATATAGCTGTCTCAAAACAGAGAAAGCTCCATTGCATGAGTATTTGTAAAAGGCCTGGAATTAAAATCAACTCTGAAACTTAAAAAGTTGCCCGAAGTGCAATAGTTGCTACCTTCTCTATTAAAAGTATTAATGTATTTCTTCAAACAAACATCAACATTATTTGATTAGAAAATTTGACTTTATTTCCTTACAATTAATAACCAGGCATTACTACCTTCTGGGGCAAGAGCAGAGTGAGAGCAATTACAGGATGCCCTGGACCGAGTATTTTAATACTTGCTCTGGGGTCACACACAATGTCACTGTCAGGACACTGCACACACAGAACACATATGGTTCATGCTGCTTATAGCACAATGCTTCGCAGAATAATCCTTGCCCTTTAGATTATCCAGCTGAGAAACAGAGAGGACACTTCCCCACAAACACAGCCTCAGCTTTGTACCAAGAGCAAACTGTCAGTATGGTCAAATTATGTGAGGCCATTTGCAGAGCAAGCTGCAGGAGGTAGCTCGTAATGTGCATGAAAGAGAATGGAAAAATGAAACTGAGGTCACAAAACACAGCTTACCCATTCTATTTTTAGATTTAAACAGTAAAATATACCTTGCTAAATGTCTCCTTAAGAGCAAGAACGTCACATAATCCTAGCTCACTGCTACAAGGGGTTTTCCTCAAAATCAGCAAATTGTTTATGTGAAATCCAAGAGAGCTCTTCCTATCCTTTGTTTTTGGATATGTAGGGTCAGAGGAATCCCTGCACCACATTCACATAGGTCTGAAAGATACAGCCTCCCCTACAGACAGGCAAACTCAAAGTAGGCTCCACTAATAGAACACATCACAAACCCACAACAGGAGCTGGAGAGCCTTTCCCAGTATTAGATCTCCAAAGTGTGTGCGCTTGAGACCAATGTCTCTCCACTAAAATCACTGCAGAGAGCCAGTGACTCTCAAAGCCCACAACTCTAAGTGATCCCCTTGGATTATTTATGAAGGAGGAGGGAAGGAGTGAGGTCTGTTAGCTTTTCCTCATGATTAAATACTGGGTAATCCTTATGCACATGTTGCCTGGGACATCCAGTTTTACAAAGCAGCTGCAGACCTTTAGGATGGTGCTGCAAGGCAGAAGGTCTGGTTTTTTCAGACAAAAGAAGAGAAGGGGCTGGATTTAGGAAGAAGATCAACCATCTTCTAAATGGAAAATGGAAAGAGGCACTGCAAGTGGGCACTCTTGTCTTCATTTTCCCACTCACAGTAAATATTCTCAGAGCTTGGGGGCATTGGCATTTTCAACCACAAAATGTTCCTCCAAAATAAGTTTGCACTAGAAGTGCTCATCACTTTCATCTTTATTTTACAGTTTCAAATCTCCAATAATTAGAAATTGCCTCAGGCAGTACGACTCATAAGCCTTTTTTTGGGGTCAGCTAGGGCACAGGAGTGTTGGAATCTGGATGCTTACAAAACAAACACTTTTTCATTTCATTTCATTTCAACTGTGTCTAACTGGTGAAACATCTAAATCAGGTAATTTAAACCCAAATCTTTTGGCAGCTCAGACAGAGCAGCAAGTATCCACTTCTCAGCAGACCTTTGATTCCAAATCACTGCGGTTAGTCTACTGTAATTTCAGCCAGGACTGCATAGGTATTTTGCAAGCATAATTTAAAAATGCAGGCACAGTTCAAAATTTATGAGATTAGAAGCTGAGGACAAGATTCCTCTCCCAGTTACATGAACATGGAATATTATAGTTGACAAGAGAACTGGGCTGAGGGACACAAACCCAGACACGGGAGGCAGGGACACTGCAGAACTGGGCACAAACAGCCAGTCTCTTAAACACGTAAGGATTTCATTAGCTCTCAAGAAGTTAGAACTCAATTTAAGATGTTAAATCAAAGGTAAAAGAGCTCTCTACAAAGCTAATTCACCATGCAATTTCCTGTAATAACCCTGCCCCCTGGAGAGGACCTGGATGCTGCTACATCCAAGCAACCCAGATCCTTGGTGAGGAGGATCCTAAAAGGGGAGCTGCTGCACCTCTACAGTCACTCTATAGTGTGCAGCTGGTGGTTGTGAACAAGCAATTTCCAGCTGATCAGGTTCTGCTCTGAGTCTGCAGCTCCCACACCACGAGCACTGTGCATGTGAGGCAGTGTGAGGAATGCCATGGGAATGCCTCGGCCCTGCTGAAATGCTGCTGTCTGCCACCTCTGGAAAACACCAACAACATGCCATGGAGGTGTCTGAGGACAGAGTCTGGCCCTTTGAACTGAAGAGACACAACACCAATGTTGCTCATGGTTTGTTTTGCTGGCACTCCAAGGTCCACGTGGCAGCAACTGCAAGTGGTCAAGCAAGGATGAGCCTGCAATATCCCCACTCTAACTAGGAGTGGGAAGGCAGAATGGGAGGAACAGCAATGTGTGACATGGTTGCACACTGGAACCCTTTTGCATTATTCCAAGTCCTTTTAAATGTCTCCTAAAATAAGTGAAATCAGCCATTCTCAAGGCTCGGTCCATGCCTATCATTAATTCAGGAACAGCAACTCATGTCTTTCACAAATAAAAATATTGAATTTATTCACAGAGTGGCTAAGAAATGCAAATCCTCTGATACCTTCTCCCCACTGGCATCTCAAAGGCTGCAAGTGTCTGGAGCCAGACTGCTTGCTTATCTTGGAGCCACACACCTCCTGATAAGGAGGAGGAGTACAAGTTACTCACAGTGGTTCACTTGACTGGAGGAAGTCAGCAAGGGAACAGCTTACCAAGCCGCTTATTTCACAAAAGGAATTTTCTTTTAATCCTCCTTGAAGATTTTTTTTTTTGTTCTTTTACAAAACTAAAAACTTTTTGGAGAAGCTGCACATTCTTTAAGTCTCCACACTGAAGATCTGAAAGTTTTTTTTCCAAATCAGAAATGGCATAAGTACAAAACTTAACAAGTCACCCTGAATTTGTGAAGGGTGTTGTAATGCCTTTCCACAGTCATTTGGTGTTATCTGGTATCTTTCTTAGCCAACTTAGGGAAGGGGTATCCTTAGAGGCCCAAAATTCCTCTTCTGATAATCATTAACAACTCTATTTATAGTTTGAAATTAACATGTTCATTCCAAATTAGACTTAGTTTTGCATAACAATCTGACTCACCCTCTGTTCCAGAGCAGAGAACTCTTTTGATAGGAAAATGGTAAACTTCTAACTTATTAACATTGATCATAATGAAAAAAGAGACACTGGTTGGGTCTGGTAATTGTTCAACACTGCATTAATGTCACTGCAAAATGATGGAAGGATGAAACTCATTTCAAGCCCAGATTTACCAAACCTTTTTAATACCTTTAAAAGCATATTGCCTTTGCACTGATGCCCAGCACCAGCACCACCTACTTTTAATCTAAGGTAGAGTTTTAAGACCTTTTTTTATCTTTATCTAGAATCACATGGTAAAATGATCCAGGAGTGGGGAGAAGGTCCCCTGGGTGCTACCTAGAAGTTGTGTATTTTGTTACCTGTAGCTCATGGCTACTTGACTGACTACCCCCCAGCTCAAACCCAAATGATGCTGCTTTAGGTCTCACCTGAAGGCAGGCAAACAGAAAGCAGAGGTTGGGTGATAGAAACCTTCTCAATTATGACATTCTCAAATATTGCAAGTGACTGGAAACCCCAATCTTTGCCATAATTTTCTGGACTTCTGGTCCAGCTTGAAAGGCATTTTTATGAGGAGAAGAGAAAGTCTGCCACCTCTACAACTCATACTGGCTCACCTTGAACACATGGAATGCTTCAAACTGAATGTTGGGGCTTTTATCTCGCAGCAAGTTCATCATCAGCTTCAGGTTTTCTGGTTTGCTGATGTATTTAGTCATGATGGCAAAGTTGTGTCGGTCCAGAATCAGTTCACCCAGAAGCTGTAAGCAAAATTAGAAAAAAAAACCACTTTTTTTTTTCCCCAGTTTACTACATTATTTTTGAATGCAAAGAAAGCAGCAGCCTATTTCAATATTTGCTTAAGAGGTTTCAATGTCACTACCTTAAAAAAAAAAAAAAAAGGAAAAAAGGATCTAGACTTTTTATCACGCAGTGGGTTACTTAATGCCCAGTAATGCTCATTTTCTAAATACGACAGAGAGGGATCCTGCATATGGGCTGGGTGTGATAGGGGCTGGTGTGAATAGCTGGGACAAAAGCAAGTGTAGTGCAGCTGTTCCACAAGACATCCTTGTTTCATTCCCATGTTACATTCACACCCCACTCCGCTTCCATGTGCAGGCCATGTCACACTTGGTGCCCCAGGCAGAGACTTCCACGGTACTGCCAAGCTCACTGTAACCACGTTCTGAACCAAAGCACAGATCTGAGCTCGGAGGAGAAGTGACAGCACTCGTTCCATAGAAATGGCCCAGTGCTTCCCCAGAGGTCCAGGGAAGAAAAGACCCAGTGAGCTCCTGTGCTTTTCAGGAAAAGCATCACAAGCCCTTAGTTCTTCTGTTGATAGAAAAATGGCTGTTCCATTGCCGTACATGCACCTCGACATTCCATATAACACAGAGTACAAATTTAGGAGGAAAGTGTTGAGAGACTTTACCTTCAAAGATTGTCTCTTTGTTACATAATTCTCAGAATGAAGGAGTTTTTCGTAGTCCTCAAAGATCTAGAGTAACAAGAAAACACAAATGTATCAGATTCGTGTCCATCCTTCCTTCTCTTGGTCCCTCTCACCCTAGAGGAGCAGCAGAGGCTGCAGCAGTGCCACCCTCTAACACTTCACTGCGATGCCAGGCCCAGCTCTTGTGGCCTTTTCTCTTGGCTGGTTATCACACAGTGAATTAACTAATGCCCAGGAACACTCCTCTTCCAAGTGCTGCAGAGGGGGAATACCACATATGGCATGGATGGAACAGGGGCTGGTGTGAGCCAACTGGGACAGAAGTAAGCCTGGGCAGCCTTCTGTTACAGAAGGGTGACTCTGCTGCCAGGACATGTGGGTCCAGCACATAATGTCCACTCACTCATATCGTGGTCATGCCTGGCTGTGTGACTCAATGCAACACCCCAAAATGGTGATGGGGTATCCCAAATGCTCCTTTTGTGAGGTGCCACCTTGCCTGCCTTCAGTCTCCTTGCTCGTTAAAGCTCTTTGTCCAGCAAGGGTCACTAGCAGCAAAGCGTGTGCTGGATTTTGCAGGGATGCATCAAGGGGATCTTGTGGTCAGGAAGACTGAGAGACAAGGCTGTAATATGTTCAAACTGTCTACCAAACAAGCAGGGAAAATCAACACTGCTGTCCAAAACAAAAAAAAACACCAAAACAAAAACAAAACAAAACAAAAAAACACCAACCAAACAACTCACTTAGGCAATTGATACTTAAAAATTGAAAACATCATATAAATGTAGAATGGGGACTGTTCCAATGCAGTGCTCCAGTATCAAGAGAAAAGATTAGCAGAGACACTTATTTTTCTCCAACTAAGCTGCATTAGTGACTCAGCAATAATAAGCCTACTCTTCATTTAGCCTTCATGGTAACCAGAATGAAAGAAATTTGTCTTTTCATTTTGGCAGTGAAATAAAGAATACCTCAGGTAACACAAAAACATGACCCACAGTCTAATTCTGTGATCTGTATCAATCCAATTTTAGTTGAATCCAATGGAATTTTTCTGACCCACATTTAGTCCAAAAGGGAGCCAAAAAAATCAAAGTGAAAAATAGCAGCTAACCAAGGGACTAATTGCCTTAGGAAGAAAGTAGGAATATTCAGACCTCAGCCTCTCCTTCAGGTACATGTAATTCCAGTAATGCTAAAACTTGTTTCAGTAACTCTTCTCTTCTGTCCCAAAGTACAGTAAATAACACCACTATGACCCTGTCAGTGCTGGGGTATCACAAAACTGTTTAAAACCATGCACAGGTTTTCTGCCATGATCTGTTTGCATGTGAAGTTTCAGTTCCAGTTGCACTTGAGGAGATGCGATGCACATGGCGAGGAATAAAAGTTGCTCTTAACCTCTGAGTTCTCCTGAGACCTTGGTGTGTATGCCCAGGTGTGTGCAGAGGTATCTGCATTTCACATGCCAGGCGTGGATCCTGCTCCAGTACAAAGCAGTGCTTGGTTTTGCAGTTCTACGTGAGGAATTTATGCAGAGCATGAAACCCCCTGTGCATTTTTTTTTTTTTGCAGCCAAGAATAAACAGATTTTTTTTAAAGTCTTTCAGCATCGATACTTACTACATCGTAATTTTGTTCCAGAAATTCTGCCACCAACAATTTGTGTCGTGTTAACAGGTCCTGGGGAAGAACAGAGAAAGGTTATCTGAGAGAGTGAGTGCCTCTGATTGTCCCTTGATTCTCAAATGTATTTCAGCAGTTTTGCCCAGAAAGCATTTACAGGATGATTTCTATAGACAACACTGCATTCATTAAGTGGTTAGTAGGACTTTAGGGAGAACTCAGTTAATGTAATGCTAACAGAATCAAGACAGAACTATTCTAATATTCTTTGTTTTTATTGCTGTTTCCCTCCCACCTTTTCTTGTTGTTGATAGGTCATAGTGCAGAGTATTCACATTAAACAGGTATGGGGAAAAGGAAGAAAGAAAATTAACCCTTTATGGAGGATGAGCTGTGGTCTCCAAGCCAAAAGTGGCCTACATGCTACCTCAGAGCTGGGAATGATGCTAAGCCTGCTCATCTCCAAGAATACAAGGAAAATTGGAATTTAACCACTGTATATACACGTAGCTATTTAATAATGAAAGCTAGGCACCAACTTAAGCTAAGCCATCCAGGCTCCCTCCACCTCCACTCCCTTCCCTGGAAGGAGTCTTAGGTAAGTGGGATGAGTCCCTTCTGTAGAACTTTTTCTGCCCAGGGTTGGCTTTCTGACACAAAGCAATAGCAGACCTTCCAGACAGCTGGACAGACTGTCTCCCATTCCAGAAGGATAACCAATTCAAATTTAAATTAAAAGAACCTCTCCCACAGAATGGTGATGCTGGTGCCCAGTGACAGAGATGCAAATGTTCAGCTCCAGAAGAAACTGTGTCTTTTTACTGGATGAATAGCTATGAAATGAGTGGCTAGTGTGAGGCATTTAAGTACGACTTTTATCTTACTGCTTCTTTTAAAATACAACATTGATCGCAATAATTGCCTGATGAAGTCCACTCGAGTTGGTATTTTTCAGTGAACCAAGTTGGCATTTTTCTGCTCTTTTTTATAATCTTTTTCTTGGTTTCCCTACCCAGGCAGAGGCAGAAGCTGATGAGGAGCTCAAGCAGATGCACAGACACATCCTCACAAATAAAAGAAATCCTTTACATACTAATCCTTTAATTTATTTTTACCATCAATTATAAGAGGAAAGCGGAGCACTACAAAATCCAGTGCCTGTTTTAAATGCATCCTTTCATTTAGCAGGACTGCAGTGACAGCAGTTTTAAAGGCTGAGTGAAACACATGATTCAGGAGCTTTTATGCAGGGCACTTAGAGGCAAGTACAAGTCCTTCAATAGGGGCACAAATGAAATATAATCCAAAATGAGTTTTTCATAGGAAAAGACAAGGAAGTGTGGAGCAGCAGCATTCCAACCAGCACGTTCCAACTGCTGCTTGCACCCTCCACAGACAGCTTATGCCTTGAAATACAAGCCCTTTTCCTCTGCATTTTTAGCAGCTCTGTTTGCTCTCTGCAGCGCACCTGGATAACTTTAATTAAGAAGTACATCTCCAGATCATAATTCCAGTGCTTCCCTACTATAAATATCTTCAGACTTTCATGAATGTTTAATTAAGCCCTCCTCTGGTGCAGAGACTATCCAAGGCTTTCAGCTCTGAACCAGACACCCCAGTGGCAACTGCAAACCCAACATGGGGACACCAGAAACGAAAACGTGAGTTCAGTAATCCAGCCAGCAAACAATCACAGCATTTATTTTTCCAGTACTAGAAATGAGGTAGCTCCATGTTTCAATCGCTTCCACATCACTTCTTGCTGTTCCAACTATTCAGAGTAACAGACAAACAGGAGATGAAATGAGCAGCTGTTTTTTTTCCAGAACTGACCATGTATCAGGTGCTAAGAGGCAATTTCAAAAAATCCTAAAAATGCCATTATACATTTCCCCCAAGCATTTTAAAAGGTGAATTCTGTCCTTTGTCTGAGGATGAACTGCCCTCATACTCCTCTCTTTCCAGTGCATGTGAGGATGTAGAATCCTATTTTTAAATCCTGCTAAAAATACACTCAGTTCACAGGGGATAGAAGTACATTCTACAGCTGTAGATCTATGAACAACATCAATCTCTCTTCTTTTTGGGAAGGTTGTAGCAGTCTACAGTCCCTGCCACTGCTTAATTGACCCTTATCCCCATCCTGCCTCCTGGCTGGGGTGAAGACTGTCCACCACCACCAACACCAACACTCTGCTGCCCTGCTCAAAGCAGGACCTGGGGAGAAGATGAAAATCTCTGTCAAGCTGGGAACTGAGTCCAGGAGCATTTTTTCTGATCAGAGACAAATATTCTTCTGAGCATAGGGTAAAATGCCAGAAACAGAAGATTTAAATACCTCAGTTATGTTGCATTTTTATACCTTGTCTGTGTTTCTGTGCTACTTTGAATTTCATAACCTTTACTTAATGGACACCACAACAGTGAAACTTAAAATAAGGGAAAGATGCTGTAACTGATTAAGGGGTGATTTGAATTGCTAATCCTGCTCAAGTCATTACTGAAGAATGCAACATTATCTCCATTATGCAAATCTTTATCCCATTCAGTAGGTTAGTAAACACCAGTAAAAAGCCAGGTTTCAGTGTATGTAGAATCACTGAGCTGAGCTCTAACATTCCTTTACTACTGAGGTCTAGCTAATCATGTTTCTAATTAGCTTTGAAAGGAAAGAATAAACAATGTGTTTCTATGACAGCATGGAGCTCAGTAATAGAAGAAAAAAAAAAAGAGTTAGATCTATATTTAGAAGAGTCTTTAACTAAAAAGATTTTCCTTCAGCTTTCTTAAACTGTTTTTCAGAAACAAATTAATCTTCCCTGTATGTGAAGTTCACAGGCATCGAATTTACTTTGGTTTTTTTGCTCAAAGACTGCACTAGCATCTGGTGGGAAGGATGATAGTCACATACAACCTCCAAGAAATTTGACATCTTCACCCAAACTCATTTTTAATACAACACAAACTCTACATGGTACACTCTATAGACTTTATGCAGTGCTTCCTGCTACGTAGCATTTAGCACTACAGTCCTTACACTGAACCATGGGTCACAAAAATAAGACTATGAACACACTGTAAAATAATCAGCAGGTTTGGCATTAATCTCTACTTGACTGCTGAACTCAGAAGGGACAGCAAAAATTACAATTATTTCAAATATTAGTTTTAAATGATGCCTTCTATTCACTCATGTGGTCATGATGGGCAGTGGGTTTGTCGTGGGGGAAGGTAGGGAGAGAAGAAGGTTATGCATTTTACAAGAACTCTAGGTAATACATGATTAATTTGAGTTTTAAATGGTAGCATAAAAGACTGAGTTATCAAGGTGAAGAATGTTAATTAAATACAGATTTACATTTCTCTAAAGATTCTTTGCAGACGTGGTCGCTGTTGTGAATCCTGCTACAATCAGACCAAGGGTTAATTAATTATATCCTTTACTGAACAACAAAAAAAGCCACCCAGTTCAAAACAGCAATGCTCAGCGATGACTTCTGATGGAGGGCTGCTTTTGACACAAACTATGATGCATGTACTGAATTATTTACCTTGAATGTAGCAAAGGCATCAGAAGCAATATCAAATGTTGACATTTCCACATATTTAAAAAAGTCTCTGAACTGTTCTGAAAATAGTATGATTTTGGCCAAGGGTTCATGGCGGATACACTCTCTCAGCATAATTCCACAACGTAAGGCAATATTTGGGGATTCATATCTGGAGAATGGAGAGAAACAGAAAGCATCAAAACATAGAAGAACAAAGATAAACAGGCACCTTTTTAGCAACAGGGAACTTTGTAGCACAGGGAACACATGTGCCAGAAGGGACACCACACATGGAGGGCAGCTCCCAGCCACAGTGCTGTACCCAGCTGCAGGACCTCATCCCAAAGCTCAGGAGCAGACACAGGCAAGGCTGCCAGAATCACTGCAAACCTCTCTCTTACCAAGCCAAACCACATTTTGGTGTAAATTTGCACTACACCCCCTCTCTGTGGAAAGACCTCAGGGACTGTGCAACATATCAACAGAGCTCCTTCACCCTTTTGGATTTGTGAGAAAGCACAGCCGGTACAATATAATAACCTCCCTTTTCAGATTTAATTCTGAGCTCCTCAGTTTATCCAAGAAAACTGCAACACCTCATGAGCATCCATCAACTCCCACTCCTCTTCTAGAGGACATCACTCTGGAGTATTAATGAGGAAGGTAGGAAGAGTCTCTCCAGGCAGTCTACACAGGATTAAGCTTTCTGTAGCTCTGATTTTTTTTTTTTTTCCTTCAGTTTAGGAGAAGTTCTGCTCAATGCCTCTTCTGCAGAGGCTCTGGCTGTGTTCAGGACACAAGCACCCATTCCTCAAGTTACAATCCTGGTATGGCACATGAGGCACTGCAACAGCCAGGAGCCAGCACACATCTCGCCCTTGGAGAGGAAGGAAGGGAGGGAGGGGGAGGAAATTCAGATCATCTTCAATTTCTATAAAGTCTTGATTTCTTTAAAGCTGAAATTAATCTGAAACAAAACTGTTAGAAACACATTAAAAAACAAGAAAGGATGAAATCAAACAGTCAAGAAGGATTTAAAATGAATTTTTTTCAGCAGTCTGCCAGAAATCATGTGAAAGTGGTGCAGTCCAAGGGGACAGAAAGCACTCTCTGTTTCAATAAACTGGTTATACTATATCAGAACTGTGTATTATCAGCCAGAATTTATCAGCATCATTTTTCCTTTGCACAATTAATTCCTATCACTAGGCCAAAAGAAATACAATTTTTTTTTTAAAAAAAAGGAAGAAAAACACAAAATGCCATCTGTGCTGTAAGTGAGTGGGCCCTCAAATTCACCCCTAGCATGCAATTTAAAAGAACAGTTGTGTTCTGCAAGCATACCAGAGCTGCATACTTCAACCTGCTGTCAACAATAGTTGGCTTAATGAAAATGGATTGCTATTCCAAACAGGCAAATGAAGCTTCCCACCCTCAAGGAAATGCAGGCACTCAAGCCCCTGTTTGTTTTGGTTTGTGGAAGCATTTGCAAACTTGAATTTCTAACTCTTCAGACAGCACAAATTCACTGATGTTTCCCATTGAGGCATCAACTCCATTAACAGGAATACTAATTTTTAAGGAAAATGAGGCAGAGCTGCTCCTAGGAGTGCAGCCAGGAAAATATTTAATAGTTGGCTAATGAGTATTTTGGTTGGAATAAAAGCAAATTACATTGTTTCCAGCACAATAACTTTTAAAAACATTAAGTATCAACAGAATCATTCTCAGTGAAATGCTCCATTATCTGGAAGTGGGTTATGAGCCTTTGGCTGTTCACACAAGCGAGGAAAGTTGGGTTTGGTGCCTGGAATAAGCCTGGAAGAAGTTTACAGGCTGCCCAGTCATAGCTAGCATGTCCTTTGCACCCACACTTACATGCAAAGCCACCAGGCAGGAATGATAGAAATGTGATTCAAAATCACTTCTAATGAGCAATTAGTGCTCTATGCTGATGTATTTCCACAGCAGAAAAAAATACTGAGTTCTTCTCTGTTTGGATGAACTTAGAACCTAAAGAAACCCCCACGCAGTGAATACTAGAGAGAACTAGAAAATGAAACAATGGACTTGAAGTATTTCAAAACACTTGTTGTGGAGTTTGAAAGAGGCAAGACTGAGAGCAGAAATGCATTTCTGCGTAAAGGGAATCATTCTTCCATGGTTAGTGCACAAAATGGTACAAGGTGAGGAGCACAGGCAAGAGACTTGGAAGGCATCAAGCCTGGGAGACACAAGGTCTCAAACAGATGTATTCTGATCTGACTTTACATTACTTGTATAGCCTGAGTTTATCCTCGGATAAACTCAAGGGGAATTCTACAACCTCAGCCAATATACCATTAAAGCTTTAACTGAGCTGTGATATGAAGAGACCATCACAACACAGGCTGGGGCAGTGTCTAGGGTAGAGATAGCACGTGGCATGAGGCACAGATATATAGATATATATTCATAAAGAAGCTTCTAAATTTGTCACTTGAGAGAAACAATGCAAGTGCCATTAACTAAGTCCTCAACAGTCACTGTCCTAGAGGAAAGATATTTTAAATTACAAAGGACCAAAGTTTTTTCTGGGCTAATGCAATAGGCGGACACCAGAGCAAAAAATTGGCCCAAATACAACTGTTTCTCTATGTACACCAAACACTGTACTCATCTGAAATCCTATACACAAAGCTCACACACAGAAAATAAGATGCTATTAAAGCAAGTCCTTGTGCAGCAGCATAGTCAAACAACCTACAGAAATGAAAGAAAGAAAAAAAAAAGTGAACTATGTGCTGTGTGTTTTCTGAAGCTGAGAAGCTGGAAGGAAGCAGGCAACAAGTAAAATGAAGCCTAAAAGGTAGGAACTGTTATCTCAAGTTGGCAGTTCCACTGGAGTATGAGACAGGAAACACTGGGTGGGAGCTCTGATTGAAGATCCTTCCCACCCAGCAGAGCTCACATTAAACCACAAAAAAGCAACCTTTTGCTTTTGGGGACTGACAGGGGCCAGAGGAAATTTTGCATCCAATGGAAGTACAGCAGTCACAACAGTCTTGGGCCATTTCTTTTATAGTCATGGTAGAGGTGATTTTTTTTTTCTCTCCAGGTAATGTTGTGATGTCATGTAACAAACGCAGAATGGCACAAGTCAGCCAAACCCACTTTCCTTTAGCAGAGTTTGATTTCCTGTATTTCGTATAGCATGTTATAAATATATATCTATATAGTATAAATAACATAATTCATTCAGCATTGAATAAATAAGAAAACATGTCCTCAGGTCACATTTTCACGTGGTGGTGTCTAACAGGAGATGCTTGTTTCCCAATTCTGCAGCCCCACACACACCCCACACTGTGGGCACACAGCAATCTGTGTGTTCAGGGACTTGCCCTGGCTGCAGGCACAGATTTTAGGTCTCATTTTTAGACAGTCCCAGCAGCAGGACACAGGCAGGAAAAGCATCATCATGTCTGATATCATTACACTGTTCTGCAGCAGATGCTCAGGCTGAGCATGACTGACACTGGACTTCTACTGATGGATTCAACTGCACTTTTTAGCAAGACATTCCAGAAATGGCAATTCTGAGCCAGTGCAGTGCTGCAGAGGGCTAGCCAAGACATCATGAACAAGGAGCCCGAGGACCACAGACACGCTGCTGCATGCAGCAAGATTCTCAAAAAAAAGCATCTAAGTGATGCTATTTAAATTCATGCACCAGCTCAGGTCACTTACTGTAAAACGTCTGTCAGAAGCAAATATGCATAAAAACTTCACTATCATCTTAATATTCTTGGTTGCTACAGATGCCAAAGAAAATCTGGGACAAAATCCAAAAATATTTTTTATCTTTAAATGAAGCCCAGACATATGGTAGTGATGCATGCTCAATGTGCAAGATCAAAATGAGTGAAAAACTGAAAAAGCAAAGACAGAGAAAAGAGAAGAAAATTATTATATATACATATGAAATTAAAAACAGTTTGTAATAATAATGGAGAGAATTATCATCACTGTCCTGAGGTTTAAAAGACCAAAAAAAAACATTGAATGCTGAAAGTTGTGGAGTTAACTGCAGAAAGAATTTAAAGTTGAAGTTCACTTGTGGCCACAAGGGTTGGAGGTTGGAGAAGTCTGTCCCACAGACACAACTACTCTTTTAATGCATTTTTGCTTCTCTCTGTTCTACCACTCAGTGTTCCAGTTTGACTCCAGTTATTTACAGACACCACTGTTGGTCACTCCTGCAATGCAAAAAGGTCTAAATGAACCTGAGCAGTCACCAACAATGCTACACAAGAGCTCATGGTGAGAAATGAAGTACACATCATATGGGGTGCAGACAAAAACAACCAGCACATAATTATTTCAACATGAAGTTTGGTGAAGAAATAACAGCCAAATGAAATAATCCCATCATTAAAAAGTATAGAGTTCCATAGAAGGAAAGTCAATATGAAAAAAAGTAAGAAAGCTGGAACAAAATCTGAAAATCCTTTTTTTTTTTTAAACTAAAAGTGAGAAAGTAGATCAATTGCAATGCTAGCAAGTTGCAGGCAATGCTCTTTAATGAAACTCAAGGCACCTACCCTTTTAGAAGCATGAATAGGATATGTGGATGGGCACTAATGTATTCCACAGTAGGGCTGCGTGTGCCAATCTGTCTTCTCAAAATGTTGTTGAATATCTGGGAAACATCCTTTTTGCCCTGTTAAAGAAGCAAAATATATCTTTGTTTAGAAAAACATGAGCAAACAACCATTTACTATAACATCAATTTAAAGTACAAATGAAACTGAAGTCAGAACAGGTCAGCCTTTTTTTTTCTTCTCCAGTCTCTGCCTCATATTTGCTGTTTCTCCAATGCCACAAGAAGGTTTCCTCCTTCAGGTGGCTCTGAAGGCTCCCAACTTCATTTGCATCTTTTTTTTCCTAAATGAAGATGTGCATTCCTCTTACACTGCCACCCAAGTCTTTGGCTATTTCAAATAGCAACACTAAAGCACCATAAAAGCAAGCCACTACCCTGAGCCAAGCGTGCTGTTGCCACGTGTGTTGTTACTCCTGTAGCCTCCAAATGTGAGCAATCGAGCTGGTACCAAACCACTGCCACACTGCCTACACTTAAAAAGCTAAAGCTTTTTATCAGTCCAGTGCAAACAACTCCAAGTGTGATTACATTTCTGAAAATCGGTGTTAAATTTAAACTGTGCCCATTATTTACCATGAAAAATGGAAGAACTACTACCAATAAAATGCCTGCATCACGTACGTGTCTCTGCTTTAATCAAAACTAAAGTCCTTCTCTTTGTCCTGATGCTGTGCTGTATGCACCTATCTACACAATCACAGTTTGTCTTCAAATGCTTCCCTATGCAAACAGCTTTCCAGAAGGTCTTTCCAAATCATGTTTTGTTCAGTCAGAGGGTTCACCAATACATCTTGCATTAGAAATCCTCTTCCTCCCCACCACCTTCTCCCCTGGCACAGCAGAGAAATTGATGTGAAGTTAAGGGAGGTGAGAGATGGCTGCACTAAGGACCTGTAACCAAGGCACTGAGTCAACAGCAGGTCACTATGCACAGGGCAAGCTGAAGCAAAAGGTCACTTTTAATCTGTACATGCTGATTGATCTGTCTTGGGAGGACAAACATTCCTTGGCAGAGAAATTATTGAATGTTTGAAGCCAAGGAGCAGATAGTTTCACACGGAGGAAAATTCCCTGGTTTCACCTCTACAAATAAATCAGTGCTGAGGAACACAAAATATTCTGCTTTCCTACTTGTTCCAGCCCAGCTGGCCTGGAGACTTGGAGACTCTGGGAATTAAACAGGAGAACCAAATCAGTGCAGGCCAGTCCATCTGCCTTTGTCTGCAACACAATTTTGACCCTTGGACGTAATTTCAAATAGGCTAATTCTGTATAAAGTCATCCCATTCTCCCCCATCTTTACAACACCCATATCATATGCCTGGAATCCTGTGATCCCCACGGGCTTCAGCAGTTACTGCAAGATGAAAACAATTCAGACAAAGAAGAGCTGTTGAAAGGGTGAGGTAAAGATGGCCAGAAATTAAGTGATCCTCTCTGCTATGCCAAATTTTATATTAGTTACTTAATACTGTGTGCATTGCAGCAAAATATCCATGAGCACAGAGGAGATAGATATAGATATATAGATATATGTATTCAATTATAGCTAATTTTCTAGAGATCAATGATAGTGAAAGCCAGAGTTGATCTCCATGAGTTCTCCAGGAGGGAATGGAGGCAAATAGGAGGGAACCGTGACATATTTCCCTCACCACCTGACATACATTAAAATTGTAAGAGTGTTTTGAAACACTCCTTACTTGGATCTGAAATTGAATTTTGCCTTATAATGAAATACATAAGGCCACTGAAGCACAAGATAAGGCAGCATGAAGAGAAAGTGGCTAGACAAGAACAAAAAAAACCTGCCAAGGATGCATTATATAAATAAAAAAATGTATAATACTTATACCATAATTTAGCCCTTGTTTCAAGGCAAAGTAGGGGAAAGATTGTAAAATCACCAGTCCTGGGCTTGTAGTTACTTACTGCCTATTTTAGGGGCTTTACAGTTTGTAAACCTTTAGGCTTACACACAGTAACACCTACATTTTTAGTTGAATTCTGCTGTTTGGACATTTGCCTCAATTCTTTAAAGTTCAAAAATAAATTTCATATTTTAAATTTCTGAAAATCCAGTCTGATCTTGATTCTGGGCTCCTGCCGAAACCTGACTTTAATGCTTCATAACAATATCATCACTGAAATTATATGTTGTTTGTTGAGTGGCAGAAGCAATAAACCTGTGTCTTCTATGGATGTGTGATGGATGTGTGATGGAAGTCTCCCCTACACCATTTTTGAAAATACACCTTTCAAAGGGAAGTTTAGTTGTGAAAAACTGGGATCAAAGTGGGCAGCAGGGTTGGTGAGGAGGACACAGGGAGTCAAGACAAAGCAAAGCAACATTATTGCCTTCAGAAATCAGATTTTCAGTAGTTTATGATTTGCTTTTTTACCATTACATACGGATCAAAAAATTAACTCGCGTGTTATAGTGCGATGAAATTGCTTGTTCGATGAAGCAACTTAAATACCAGCTGTGGCCACCAATATAACAAAATGGAAACAGAAAACCTGATAAACTGGAAAATCAGTGGGAAGACATGAAGCCAAAGTAGCAAATGCTCTTACTGTCCTCTTGTTCAGTGACATTTGGTTTCTAGTGTTTTGTCCAAAGAACATGTATAACAGCTTGGCTAAATTATTGGAAAGCTTTTGCAATTAATAAAAAAATATATTTTGCAATAATAATTATGAGAATTGTTTGTAATAACAGCAATTCAACAACAGATTAGGTATTTCATCCAGTGCTTGCTTTTAAAGACTGTATGTTCAATATGTTGATACAGATTTTTTTTTCTGGCACAAGCAGTACAGACTGTCATGTAACTAAAAAAATTCAGAAGTGTCCCTTTTGTGCTTAGAGTATCTTCTCCTCCCCCCTTCTCCATTTTTCTTAAAGGGTTTTTTAAGAGCTTGGGCTGTTGGGTTTTGAGTATTTTTGTAATTAGACATTTAACAGCAACCAGAGGAGGCACAGAGAAGACAACACATTAAAAAAAAAATTCCTGAACTTAAGACCTGAGCCAAAAGTGAGAGAATGCCACTAAAAAAATTCAATAATTGATGAATTCCATTTTCAAAAATTAATACAAAGTAAAAAATTAATACAAAGTAAATAAATCAGTCCTTGATCCTGGATTTACTGCTGGCATGGGGTGAAATCACCCATTTTCCTCCCTTTCATTCATTTATAAAATGGAAAGAGAATAACTTCTACACATGACTCCCACAAAAGTTGTCTCTGAGAGCATCAGATCTCTTTGAGAAACTGGTTTTTCTCCCCAGCAGCTGCCTGTACACTGGGTACTGCTCCTGCTCCAGACCTCAGTGGTGGAGGTTTGGCTCCTGGTCGCTGGGGATTTCTCACTGGTGGTCAGACACTTGTGAGGAATGGCACCCAGGAGCCACAGAAATCTCCTAACAGCAGTCCCTGGGGGGCACTATCCCAGCTGAGTGCAAACCACAAGAATGACAATGACCTAACAGTGACAGAATTTATTCCCATCCCTACCAGTCAACAGTAAATTAACAGGGTTGATGTTTATCCTGAATTACTGCCATCTTTGCTACTATAACTCTTCTCCTTACTTACAAACAACTTTTGAAATATATAAAATTAAATAATATGTATACATATACATTCATATTAATCCTTCTACCATGAAGAAAATGTTATACTCCTTTATTCTTTTAATCCAAACAATTAAGTGGGGGACACCCAAATTACCTTGCGACCTGCTGTCTGTTTTTCAGTTCCTTTCCTCTCAACTAAATGATTTTAATTCTTTCTGTCTTTGTCACATGAAATTCTCCGTGCTTGCAATTATTTTTATTCCATGTCCCTGAACCCTTTCTAAATTGGACCCTCTTCAGAGACAGCAGGTAGCTCTAGTTGCAGTATCCCAAAGATCATCCCTGCAGTTTACAAGGTTAGTCCTAGACAGTATTCTGTGTCCTATCTTGTTTGGATACATATGGAAATATTTCTTTATTGTTTTTGTTTTAATTTTTAAAAAATCAGATTTACTGCCAGTGTACGAGCATGTCTTTCAGGACACCAACCAATCTAGAGCAGCAGCTTTCTTCAGCCTGTGGAAAACAGTTTTGAATGCAATGAAATTACTCAGACTTCAGAAAAATATGGCTCTAGTCACTGAAAACACCAAGATCACGGAGATGAAAAAAGTTTATGGATGCTGACCTACCTCAAAATCTATCAGCTGCAGGTTGGCAATAAGTGTCACTAGAAGGCCACTGTTGTAGAGCTCTTGTGCCAGCTGGGCCACGATTTCTGTGGGTGGCTCTTTGTCTGTGGTCCCACACAGAATTTCTTTCATTGCTTGCAGAGATTTTGACACTTCCTCCGATGCCTTTTCGCCAGCAGATGATGGGGTTCATTTTAAAAAATGAAACAGGAAAGAAAAAAGGGTGTTCTTTTAAAAGACATGCATTTCAAAACAAATATTTCTAAATGTACTTACAATGATCATTATCTATTGCAAAATGATATCATAATTTTAGGTAATCATGGAGGCTGGAGCATCCATACTGCACCCTGCAGGCCGTACACAAGATAAATTCAATTTATACATGACATACCTCATTTACAGACCATGGGCATAAAATAGGGCCAAGAGAGCAATTACCAACCAGTGCCAGCAAGGTCCTTTAAGAGGTTTGGAGGCAAGCACAGCCGTGCAGAGGCAGCAGCAATTTCACTGTTGCTCCCCCTGTCCTCCCCAGTGGGCTCCATGGCACACGTGGGGCAAGAGGTGCCAGATGAAGGTACCAAACCAGGTGGCTGCTCCCACCAGAGGGGTGGCTGCTGGGCTGCCTGCCCGTCCACTGCTTCCTGATGGGCTGTCCCAGCTCCTCTGCTGGGAACCCAAATAAATCCTCGCAGCCCTGTGGCACTGCTTAACCCAGCAGGCAGCTGAACACCACACTTGCTCACTCTCCCTCAGTAGGATGGGATAAGGAACTGGGCGGGGGGGGGAGAAATAAATTTTTAGGTTGAGATAAAGATAGCTTAATAGGATAGAAAAGGAAGGAAGAAATAGCAGCAACAACAACAACAATAACAATAATAAACACCAAGTGATGCACAATGCAATTGCTCAGCACCCAGTGTCCAGCCAGTTCCTGAGCAGCAGCCCTGGGCCAGCTTTCCCCCCAGCATTATGTTCTGAGCATAATGCCATGTGATATGGAATATCCCTCTGGCCCACTGGGGTCAGCTGTCCCAGCTGTGTCTCCTCCCAGCTTCTTGTGCCCCCAGCCCACTCACTGGTGGGGTGGGCTGAAGAGCAGAAAAGGCCTTGACTTAGGGTAAGCCCTGCTCAGCAGCAACTAAAACATCAGGGTGTTATCAACTTCATTCTTATCCTAAATTCCAAACACAGCACCTTACCAGCTACTAGGGAAAAAAATCACTTTATCCCAGCCAAAGCTTCACAGCTTTGCACTGCCACCCCCTATTTCTCCTCATCAGGTGTGGTTTGAGCCAGCATCTTCCATAAGGGATTTGCTCACTGAGCGCACAGGCACTTCAGCCTCAGGTTGAGAAATTTAAATGAAACAATTTGCTTTAGTAAAGCTCCACAGCTGCCACCAAGTGAAGTAAAATAGATCTTTCACATCTTTCGCTCCCACCTAGAGTATAATAATACTGTGCAATGTTTCAGGTACCTAATGTAGAGGAAGAATCAGAATTACCTTACAAAATATCTTGACCAGCAGAATTACAACATGGAAAGGAAAGAGACATGCCTGTAAACAGGTAACAGCTCAGCATTCATGCAGGCAGCTGGTCAAAATCAGATCAGATGTGAGTGATAATACCCATTCCCAAGGAAAAGGAGCACTGGCTGCAGCATGGCAGCCCTGGCTCATGCTCTCCTCACACCTTTGCTCCACTTTGAACAAATAAAGACTCTGTGGAGGATAGGAGTAATTTTTTTTCATGTGGATGTGTGTGCTGTAAATCCCACCTGCTCCAGCCATGGGGCTACGGAGGCAACGGCTCCTTCTGGGTCGGGTTATATTTAATACACACATGACCTGCAGCAAGGCCAACTGGATTGTTTGGCAGGGAGTGGGAAGGAAGTAAGGAACAGGTTTGAAAGCGAAGCTGAGAATGACAGCAAACTGACAGGCAGGATGCTGAAGACAAGACAGCATTTCACATCTTTGAAAAACCTTAACTTGAAGTTAGCCTTTTGTTAGCATAGCAGGTGAAAAAAAATTCAAGACAAACACAGAAAGCGCAATAGTGATTTGTAAAAGCTAACTGGAAATTAATGGATGTTCAAAGCCACATCAATAATTTCTATATATCGCTCACATATATTGAAAAGAAAATCATCATGCTTTCAAATACCACCCCATCAATCTGCATAACATAACCCCACAGTGCTCTGAAGAGGCATCTCTCACCTGCTGCTGATCTCCCAACATTTTCAATCACAGATTTTATTCACATTAGTGAATAAAAATGATACAAAAAACCTAAAAGTCCTAAGAAAAACCAAAAACAAAACCAACCACAGTAAACAGCTACTTTTACATTGCAACTACCTGTAAGATTTAAGCATTGATTTTGCACAGCATAAAGAACTGCTCTCCTCCAATCTCTTTGTACCTACTGGCAATTTTCTGCTGGTTGAGATATGTCAGCATGAGCAGAGTGTAAATGAGCATGACTGTGTGATAGCTTCTAACAGCAGAAGTCTTGATGTTCCTCACCATCACTCAGCAAAAGAGCCTATTTTTACCTCAAATGTTAGTCGTGTGTCACTTGAGATATCCCACAGAGTACAGATGGGATTAACAACAGGGGCTCTATCTTAGAAACTAAAGCTCTAAATCTTTATAAGAGCTAGGGTAATATTTTTATTTCAAAGGCAAAGCCCATACATTCTTGGCTTTCCACCCCTTCTGCTGGGCTGGGTGTGAATATCTCTGGCATTCTGTAGTTAAAAAAAATGTTAACAACTTTGCTTTCAAGTAAAAGTAGTCCTTTCTGATATGTAGAAAAAAAGGTCTGCAGGACTCAGCTTCAGGTTTAATTCTCAAAAAGGAGGCCAAAAAGTGCTGTGTGAGTAAATGAAACATAGAACACTTGTGCTGGTAGGCAGAAGTGGCCACCAGAGCTGCATTTCTCTAATCACCTGCCATCCCATCCACTTGTCTCTTCAGCTTTTCCACATGCAATTTAGATTTCATGTGCTATTTTCTCCCCCTTCATAGCCTCTCCATGGTCTGTGTTTTGATGTGCAACTCTCCACCAAAAGTTATTCACAGTCAAATCTAAGGACCGCTCCTCAGTGGATATCCCTCACAATATATCTGGAGGAAAACCACAATCCCAAACACAGATTCTTAAATTAACAGCCTCCATTTTGACATTTCCACTTAATCTCACAGCAATTTTAGAATAATACTTTAAGTACATAAGCACTGTTTCTAGGATGGAAACTTTCTTAATACTCAGAGAAAAAAGACATTCCAAGATCCAAAGACCCAACATCACTCCAAAACAAACAACAAAGCACATTCATTCACTCAAATACATGGAAAATACATAAAAATATATCTGCATAAGAAGTCAGACCAGTCCTGAGCCTCTTTAGGAAAAATTGCAAAAACCAACAAAAAGCCTCAGCAAGACATCCTCCCCCCAGCAGTGCCACAAACGGAATTTCAGTGACAAAAAATAAAAAGGATTCACTAGAAACCCCTAAGTCTATTATGACTTCCATGCTACTTTTTTTTTCCATCAGTGGCAAGAGCAACAATAGCAAAGTGCTGCAACCATCACTCCGGCAGAAGTTACAATGTAAAAGAAATAATTTCATGACATATCAAAGCATTTCAGCCATTTGCCTCACTCTTGCAATTAGGCACAATCTTATTTCCAGCAGATTTTCCTTTTGTCGCCTAGGTACAAGTAATTTCCATCATGACTGAATTTTTGCCATTATATTTAGACAGGCTCTTGTGAACAGAGAGGAAAAAAGGGAGGAAAGGAGAAAACTAAACACACAATCCTCAACAGAACAGCTTATACATAGACATACTAATGTCAAAAGTGGGATATGCTGAACTTTGGACAGTCCAAAGTTGCAGGTAGTGACAAAAAGTGAGAATGACACGCAAGCTGATTCCCAGCACACGCACAAGTTTAGTGTTTGCACTCCTGTTCCTGCACAGATGTCAGGATCTCAACCTCCTAAGCCAGGTTTCTGGTCTTTCCAACAAGTCTCCTTCCAATAAGAACTAACTCTGCATCCACAGAGTAATGACCATCAACCCAGAAGAGGTTTTTGGGTCCATTTTGAAAGACAAGATTTTGTGTAAATGTTGAAATCTAACAATCCTTGGGTTATGTTGCCAACCCTACTGGACTAGATGATCTACAGCAGCCTTGGAGATGGAAAACAGTCAGTACAGATAAGCCTGCACAACTTCTCTATGTTAAATTATAAATATGTTCAACATCCCCTCCTCATAAAGCTGATTTTTGGTCAGTATTTATGTGTCTTTCTACACCTACCAATAGCTTCAACCAGAGCTGGAAATTTTATTAGCTGAAGATTGTTGTCTCGGTTTATTTTCCTCACAAATCCAAGTTTTGTCACTGTTGACTTAACAGGAACATAGCACAAAGAAAGGAGCTTATGGAAAAATGATTCCCTGAAATTCTTTAGGAGAAAAATCTTCCCTGAAAGACTGATTGATCTTCAAGTGTGGGATAGGCTGTGGAGAGGAGAGCCATAGGAATATGGCAAATAGGCACATACTGGTTGTGTTTGTGTACCTAGCACATTTCCAGGTCCAAAATCTGTCTATAAACTGTTTCTCTCTTGCACAGCAGCAGACAGTAACACACAGAGATGTCTGCCAGTGTGATGTTAAATACTCCAATGTGTGATTCAGTGATCTGCCAGTACTCCGTGCTGTGTATTGCAACTAAAAGCATAAAGCTCCTTGATTTGGTCTTATCTGGTTTAAAAATATTCTCACTGTGTGATTCAAACCAATTTTTCTCCTAAAAAGCAGTGCCAATGCAGCTCTCTTTACATGCAACTGTAAGGATTCCCAAGAAAAGCCATTAGCAGAATCTGAATCAAACAATCACGTAACTTCAGGATCACCCCAAATGACTTATTCTTGATGCAATTTCATGCTGACTGGATCTACAGGGCCAAATTGTGGATATTTTGGATCAGGAGGCCTGACGTCTGTTATTTAGCAAAACATTATGGTCTAGTACTCAAGGGAGCTGGCAAAGACAATTTGGGCAAGCAAGCGCAGCAGGGAAACGCCTCTTAGAAGGATGTATGATCAAATGGAGAAGACAGGTTTGCCCCACCTGGACATAAATTCCTTTCTCACTGTTAAGCCTGCACTTAAGACAGAACTAAAGGTTCTGAAAGTCCTTAAAAAATAAAAGCAACCAGAATAGACAGGTTTAAACTCTTGGCACCAGAACCTGATAACATCTGGAGTTTCTCCCACCTCTAGAGCAGTAACAGGCCTTAGCAGAACAGGGAAGCTGAAACATGAAACGCTCCACAAAACCCCAGGACACACAGAGCTAGGGGGAAGGGGTGCCAAACCCTTCTTATCTCATTCCCTTGGTTTCAGTGTGCAGCAATGAAATGGAAAGCAATTTTGCAACTGGCTCTGGCAGCTGCAGAATCACATCCATGGGTATTCACGTTCCCGGCAGTCACACAACTGTTCTTCCATGCAAATGCACACAGAGCCCTCCACATGCACCTTTCACCTCATCTCACACACCAGGCCCCAGAGCTTTACCAACACAGCAGCCAGCAAGGTGAACAGCAACCAGGAATGGCTTCCTTGTTGCTATGTAAAAAAGCAGGATTTATTGATAGAAGTATTTGTTCCAGATATCTTGAAGTCTTTTAATTGTAGCCTTAATCAAATGTTGCTCTCCTGACCCTTCTGAACAGCACCAAATTTGTTACAGCAATGTGGAGATGAAAGAGAGGACAGACTGCAGTGACCTACCTGAACGAGCAGTCTTGTTAGAGAGATTTAAGTGAAAGGGGCAAAAGCGCGACACTGCAGGTTATTTTTACGTCTTGCTTCACTATGCTTCTGAGCACTGACTAAAGGCACCACAGCCTGAAGTTTTGCCTGACAGGAAAGCACTCAGCACAGTGCTCTGAACCTACTCTAACACATTTGGGTTCATTTTCCACAATAAACCTTTGTCTTGGATCAGCTATACCAGAAATTGCAAATCTTTCAGCCCATCTAGACCACATGCAAAGATTAGACCAAGTTTCAACCAACCTCAGATCGGTTTGCTGCACTAAATTAAAAGCCTGTGACACTTGGAAGACTTTTGCTGCAGGGCAGGTTCAGAAAATGTTACCAAACCTGTAGGCACCACAGATGGCACTGAGTCAGGCTGCCGCACCCGAAGGTGTTTGATTAGCAGCGGGAGGGTGATGTGTTCAAGGACGTCCTTCAGTGACAAACTGGATGCCACCCGCACTTCTTTGTGCTGACTGGGCTCAGCAGCTGAACAGAAGGCTTTGAGAAGTCAGGATGTCACACCCCTTTTTTTGTGAGGTTGGTCAGGCACCCTTTCTATCAACGCTCCTTTACAATAGCCATCAACAAAGACAGGGCGACACACCAGTAATAAATGGAGCAGTGTGACCAGAGTGGCACACGCTGTCCATTCTTCCTCAGGTTCAACAGATATCATCTCTTGGTATCGTGGCTCCTCTTCTCTTCACCCCTATTTACATGCATCCTCCAAATGCTAAAGGAGTTTGTGCCAGAAAGAAGGAAGAGAGCCTAAGTGCTGAAGGCTTTCTTTCCTATGTATTTAAATGCTTTCCTGCTTTTCTAGGTAGTTCCAGAGCAGGCATTTCTCATTAAATTCAAGGACTGATTGGTTCTACATGACTGAGATTAAATTGTAATAATAGTTATACAATACTGAAATAAAACTTAATTAATTGTTCTTCACCACATCAAAGCCCAAACAGGATATCAGCAATTGTATATGTTCCAAGAACACCTTATTTTATTTGAGATGTTGGAAGAGAGGAGGATTGTTGATAAAGAACATTTTAGTCCACTTTTTGAGCCCTGTCTTACCCTACATAATCTCCCAATTATTGCATTAAATTTGCCAGGGCTGCAATCCCTTCTTTAAAATATATATTTTTTTAAAAAAATTGTAGAAGCAAGGTATTAGAAAGAGCACTTCAGAGGAAAAGGAGCCAGATGTGCTGGCACTTCTCAACGTGTGGTCTATCAAGCATCAAAATGTAGCTGAAAAAATAGCAAACCTTTAAGCACACATATATCCATGCAAGCAAATAACAAGAAATCCCACATATAAAAGTAAGAACCAAACATCAAAATTTAGCCTGTTTTTCAGCTGGGAGTGTTTAAAAAGCATCAGAAAGCACTATGGCAACACAACACACATTAATAGTTTAAAAAAAAATTAGACACGTGGGGAAAGTGGGTCAAACTCAATCCTTATCTAAGGAGACAGATGCTAGTGCAGTCCATGGAGTTTAGTTAAAGCTTGAATGGGTACTACTCTGTGAGTAACAAAAAGCATCATGTAGAAAGAGTGCAAACCTCTGTATATCATGTGTGCATGATTAAATGCCTCAGAAAATATGTATCATTTCCTTTACACTTACAACTGGCTTCTCTGCATCCTGTCTATCAAGTCATATCCTCCACCCTCTTCCCATTACCTGAAAAGTCTTAACTGCTCTGCTGCAAAGTCCTAACTGCCCTGCTGCTCTACCTGTGCACTGCATAGCTTGGCAGGAATGATCCTTTCTGCATTATTTAAAAACATCCCCTCTAAGACACAAATGACTCCTGCTGCAAGTTGCACAAAGTTGTATTAGAAGCATCAAGACCCTCTCTGCCTGACCTTGTGCCCTCCTGGCTGCTCATCTTCACCTCATACTCATGATTTCTCAGCTGGAAAAGGAAAGGAGGTTCTCTGCCAGCCCTGCAGTTAATTCAGGCTTTGCCCCACTTCTCTGCCAATTCTGCCTGTATTAGCAGCTTTTAGCTGCCTCAACCCACATACCACATTGGCTGTACTACAATAACAGCTTAATTGTCACAGGATAAATCTTCTTGTTTAAGCATCTGAAGCAAGTCCTAGTTGGAAACTACTTTGCACGCAAAATCAGGGATGCTCTGGAGGTCTACCCTGGAAATGCTGGGAACCTTGGCTTTATGGTGAGGCATAACAGTACCCTTTTAGTTCTTACAGCAGACTAAGAGCTAGAAATCTGAAAAATTGGACAGCCCTGAGTTGCAAACTTCTCAGGTCACAGGGCTACAGGGTCCAAACCCAGCTCTGAGACATCCAGGGTTTCTGGTTCTTGCAGTAACTAAACCTCTAGGCCCTTTAATGAAAGTTTGGCAAATTTCTTCTCTCTCCAGAAATCAAATTGGAGGTAAAGTTAAAAGCCTTGCAAGGTTTTCAAGAGCACAGAGTACAGCAATGTGCTTTGTTTCTCTTTGCTTTTGTTTTCAGTTGCATTTCTCCAGTCTTTCTCATGAAAAGACATTACTCATTAGCATTACTGAGTATATTTTGAAAATCTTTGGGCAAATGAAAATCTTTCCATTGTCTTTTCTTCTCCAACTCAAACTGCAAACAAAATTTAGAAATGGTATTACTAAGTTCGCAAACCTGAATGGATAGCAGCAGGTGTGATTGGGCATGGTGGTTTTGCAAGAGCTGTTTTTCCTGCCAGTTTTTAAAGTTTATCATCATCTCAGTAGTAAAGATAGTCCTAATGATTTACTTCCATAAACTCAGGAGAATAAATTTAGCTATTTTCTTTAGCAGGTATTTATTTCAGGACAGTTCAGTGGAACACCTTAAATGAAAGGCAGAATTGCCAAGGAATCTCTAACCTTTCCTTCTGCAAGGAAAAGGACACTATGTGCTTCCTTGACATTACAGTACAAAGCCCTGAGTCAACAGGCCACATAAGCTTAAACCAATGCAAAAAAAAGGCTTTCCTCACCTTCTGCCTTGCTGTTGAAGGGACTGCCTTGTCCCCCTCTCTCCTCTCCCCCGATCACCCACGTTCACCCCAGGAACAGCCTCTACCCCATAGCAAAGAAGTACACAAAAACTAAGTGAAAATCAGCCTCTTCCTGTAAAATAGGCACCATTAAGTTCACGAGCTGTTTCCATTCTAATACGCCAGGGAAACATTCCGTATCTTTTGCTCTGTGAGGAAAACACACACCAGCTGTTCTGACTTTTATGAAAAATTTACATTGAGCACTCAATTTTCTAAGAAGTCTGAATTTCTCCTTGTCACTGACACCCAAATATACAAACCAGCTCAAAGCCAAAAATTCTCAAAACCACAACCCTGAGGAGTCACTCTGCAAAGCAGATCAAAAAGAAACCCAAGTATGGAGCTTCTGCTTTGAAAGTCTTCTTTAATCAGGCTCCAAAGGATGAATTCAGCAGGGCAGAACAGATTCTGTTGATTTATTTAGTTACTTATTTTATGTTTTAGTTCAGACTCAAATTCTCTCCCTTCTCAGGTTACTGAAGGTATTTCAGAATGAAACATCAAATACTAGAGACCTCCCAGAAATCCATGTGTCTTACCTTATGTAATTAACACACTCTGAACTACTTGCTTTGAACCAAAAGTTTCAAGAGGATTTCGCTACAGGCACAAAGGGCTCCATGCCTACTTTTTGGGTTGGGATTGTTTTCATACAACTTCCTGCACAACATGAATGCGTGCAAACATCGGCTCCACAGAAAATGTATTAGTATCCCTTATCAGCTATTTCTGCTTCCACTGACAATCACTTTTAACTTAAAGTTAGTCTGTTGTTAACTAAAACCATATACTTCTACTACAGCAAGAGTGTAGAGGGCCAGAGTCTCAGATGGAAAAAAAAAATTATGGAAGCTCGAATTCCTAACTGGGAGCATTGTGTGTGTTGGGAAGTACCCACCAAGTGGTGACTGGAAAAGCAGCAAAAGTAACTCGAGTCTGTGTCATGGAATTAGAAGAGAGCAGTAATATTAGCAAAAGCCTAGCACTATAAATAGAAAATGAGTAGCACAGCTCTTTTAGGAAGCACTGGCACCCAGAATATTAGAAAGGATGAACAGAGTGAGATCTCTTTTATACACATCTGGACACATACAGCTTTCCTGGCTTCTGGAAACAGTGTGCATCAGAAGTAGAGTTTTTCTCTGTAGGTACCTACACATTAATTAGCAACCTCATTTGTTATCCTGCAAACACCATTAACAGTACAATAGTTTTCACACAGCTTTCCAAGCTGTTTTGCTAGATTCATTAGTGTTTGAAGTAGTGGGAGATTACTCTTTGTTTTGGCTGAGGCTCCTGGATGTCAGCATTTTCTGTCTGGCCCCCAGATTTTATGTATTTTATTTATGCAAAAGCCCCCTGATTTCAGCAGAACCATTCGAACACACAGCTACATCCACAGGCAAGCAAGCATTTGCAGAATCAGGGCAGTGACCAAACACAATGTTATTCCCTTTATTCTGCTGTTCTCCCAGCATAAAAACCTTATTGGTGTTCTACAACGTTACCTCATACCTTGTCTGTCTTTTTTTCTTGTTTTTCCAATATGGCCATGTTTTCTTTCAGAACTTTCACAATCTCAGCAGGATTTTTGTGTGATTTACTGAACAAAGGCATGGTCTTCCTTCACCTGGATTTCTTCCTTCAGGATAGAAGAGGACTGCCTTAAATCAAACAAGCAAAAACAGCTTTTAAGGTTTATACAGAAATGCAACAAAAACGCACAAAGACACTATGAACAAGAAAAGGTTGCACCTCAGGCACTACACTTTGCTTCAGCCACACAGTGGAGCAGTGAAAATTCTCATATGTAGGTCTTGCAAGTTTATTGAGGATTATCAAGGCAACATTAGAACACGAAAAGCAACTACTCAGCACCTGCACAGGAGCTGGATGCTCCCTGTAGGAAGCTCTGACCTACAGGTCAGCACACCAGCAAGTCCATGCCTATGTCCAATGTATTTCGGACAATGCACATCTGGCAAGCTCCACTAGATTTCACATATGGGTCCTGTCAGACTTCACCAGCTCCATCACGGTGCAGAAAACCAATTGTATGTGCCAGCACACCAAAAGCACCCTTTGTTTAAAGAAAGCATTGCAAATTGGAGTCCCAGCTTCTTTGCCATCTCTCCTTCAATTGTTTTGTTTTGTCAGCCTGGGGTACCTTGAGAGGAAACAGTTTAAGTTATATGCCCTAAGTTTGACAGACTTCAAGAATCTGTGGGTCAGATCTCACTTGTGTAGAACATTGCCTGACATAAATAAAGAACAGAGGATCAGGCCCAAATATAATCACAAACTTATTCATGACATTTAAATCACAGACTGAGCATTTTAATGAAAATTCTGTTTGTTAAATTTAAAACATTCTTCTTCTGTATGGTTAGAAAGGCAAATACTACATCACTGTATTTATATATGAAAGAAACCAAGCAGCTCAGTTTCTGCTTAGGCTGTGAATTCTTATGGGTTTTGCTGAGGGTCCAATACAAAGATCTATTGAAGTCAATGGCTGACTACAGATGGGAATATGTTCTGTTTAGAAGTTCAGCACTGTTCTGGACTGCATTCCCGTCTGTACAATAAAAAAAAAAGGTAAAAGGGAAAAAAAAAACAAACCAAAAAGCAAAAAATAATCTCAAACTTTCATCTCCTTCCGCAGCAAAAGAAAAACATCACAATTCCTCCACACACACATTTGTACAATCAGTTGTGAAAACATAAATACACACACATACCACTTCAATCCCATTATTCTTCAACATTTGCAATTTAAAAAAGCTTTATATGAGAGGTTTCAAATGAGAGAACTAAAGAAGCACAATACACACAGCGTAAAGAAAACCCAGTGGTCCCAAAGAACCAATTCCTCTCGTGCTTTGTTGTTACTATGGGCACACTACAGAGTCCATCAGGAAATATGATCCCATTTAAGCCATACATCCATATGTTACTAATCCCCAAATAACCTATGGAATTAATACCCAGATTAGGCATACATTCTATCGCAACTATAAATAGTAACCATATAAAACAGCCAAGTACAAAATTCAAACTTTAAAAGCAAAATCTATACAGACTTTGTCCTAATATCTTATTTAAAAAATACTTCAAAACACTTTTGCAGAATATCTTTACAGGAAGAGTTTCTATGACACACAGGAAATATTTTTTAATGTTTTATTTAAACTAAACGTTCTTTTACAGTGCCCAAAATAGGTGAGTTTGTATATAGCTTCTCATTTGTTGCTAGGTCAGTTTTACAGGGATATTTTCACAATCGGTGTCTGAAACCTCACCACTTTCAAGTTCCCATTTTCAATCTCCTCACAGTCCTGTTCAAACTCATTTTTATTTCTCCAGTTTTGGCTACATGACCTTCACTCCTCAGCTGAGCTCTCAGCTGCAGAGTCCTGCTCCCATGCAGCTCAGAGGTGCAAGTTTTGGCAGCACCAGTCACCAGAGCAGAGTCCCACCTCAGCCTGACAAGGTGCATGGTTGAAGCCTGGGTGTACTAGCAAGTCATCCTTTGGGGCACACTCAGCTACACACAGCACTGGAAAAGACTGTGAAGCCAGTATTACACAATAAAGTTGTTTAGATGCTGCTAGCAAGCGCCAAGCACTCTGTAATCCCAAATGTGGTGCAAATAGAAGATTAATAATTCACAACACCCTTTGAGAAGGACCTGATTCTGCATGTTTTTGTTATCCTGAACATGGCATGAGGATGTGATGATGCAAGAGAGAGAGAGTCTGAAATCAGGAGCTTAACAGGCAAGTTGCATTTCAGAAAAGAATTATTTTCATCCAGGGTGGGGTAGGTATATTCAGATTGCTAAAGTCAACCCTTCATCTTTTCTTCTCAGAAGTCTTCACACAAAGAAAAGCAAAGGGGGAGATAAATTGATTTTTTAAATTAAGTACTCATGAGCTGGAGGTTTTGAGATTTTTAAAAAATGAACTTCACATTTCTAACTGAAATGCTGACAATAAATGATTATTTTTTCTCAAAAAGTAACTTACATGGCTGCCTAGAGTAATGTGTCTGTATTTAAAATAATCACTAATTTTACCATAGAACCAGCACTTTTCCACTGCATAGTTCCAGTATCACCATCAAGTCACCAGAGCATTGCTCAGTGATAAAATACCATTTTTTCCCACTACATACCCTAACAGCATTTTAATCACAACAGCAAAACCACCAATAATAGGGCAGGAAGGGACTCAAGAAACTGTTTAATTCATTGCTCTATTGAACAGAGCCAAGTCTCTGCATTACTTCATTAGATACAAAGTCTTAGATACAAAGTCTTGGATACAAAGCAAAGCCTCTGCTATATGCAAGTGGAGGGGGGCAGAAAGAAAAGGGGGAAGAGCCACAGATATGCATTAAATAACATTTTTTAACTTATCCCTTCTCAGGATATGGTTTTTAACCTGCCAAAAGATGATCCATCACTTCAGAAAATACATACTGGCAGCTGCAGAACCTTTTGGTTCCCCATGCAGGAATCTTCTAGGGGGACACGTGCTGTTCACAACTACAGGCAGAAGCACATGGGGGTAAAGTTACTCTGCTGAGATTTGGGAGTTGTATTCCTTAGTCTTATGGCTGGCAAAACAAGGACTCCTCTCCTCCAGCTTTGCTCCCATGATTGGAGTTTCCAGAATCAAAGAAAGCACAAGCTCTTATTAAAGAAGCTTTTATCACAGCTGGGCATTTCTGTCCTGGCCTCCTCTTTGTATCAGCTCTCTGCTCTCTAAGCTTTTTCTTGAAAAGTTTTCTGTTCAGTATAGGCACTACTTTGGTCTAGAAGCCCTATTATTTACATCACTTATTTTCAGTATTTGGAAATATATTTCAGTTTTTTGGAACTTTTTTCCAGGCATCTAGTCCTCTGTCAAGATTGTTTGAAATTTCACAGTTCAAAAGTTACCATGAGAAGACAATTAGGATGAGAAATGGACAGTGTGACCACATAAGCTTCATTCTCTCAAGAAACCAGTCTAAAAATAACTGAAAAACTAAGATGAATGACAACTGAAAAAAAAAAAATGCAACACGGGCTCACCAAAGGTAGTTCATACTACAATCCTTAATAAATATATTTTGAACAGAGAAAAGAGAGTAGAATCCATGTATCTAACATGGAAATGCACTGATTTGAATATAGTACCAAAAACTTAGTTGAAGAATAAAATTATCATATCACCTGACTGAGAAGGCAAGAGCAGTCTGTGGATGGGATCATATTCAGAGAGGCATAGGAGTTAAGAGCCTATCCAAAAATTGTGGTGACTGACAATAGAAAGATATCAACACATAACAGGACTGGAATGTCATTACCTGGGAAACTGGATGGAGTCAAGAGCAAAGGTAATAAAAATGGGATAAAAGTTAAGAGTAAAAAATATTGGATAATGCTGAATGGTAGACGAGACACAGTTTGTAGATGTTCCAGATCCCTGGAAACATTCAAGATCAGATTGGACAGGACTCTGAGCAACCCAATCTAGTTGAAGACATTCATGATAGAGGGAATTGGACTAGATGACCTTTAAAGGTTCCTTCCAACCCAAACCATTCTATGGATATCTGGATAAGCTGAGGACTTACCATGAGAAATGATGAAAGCAAGCAGCTGGTGACATATACAAACACACAAGTATTTTACAGATGTGAGAAAGACAGATGGAAATCTGTGATGAGTCACAAAAATAACGGTCAGTAGAAATCCAAAGGTATTTATGCCTTTGTACACAGTGTACACAGGCCTCCATACAGAACCCTGTACACAGCCCTGAACACCCAGAGTCAACTAGAATGAACAGAGGTTAGAGTGGATGGAGAGAAGCACACTGGATGGCCAGAAAAATGGGAAGACCAGCATGTCTTGGAGGCTAATAGTGCCCACCTTCATAAGTTAAAATAAAAATACAGGAAAGCTGAAATAACAGCTATTTCAGCTTAAATAACAATAGCACTTTATTTATGCAGAACCAAGTGGCTAAAAACTGCTGATGTATAAACTTCAGCTGGAAATGTAAAGGTTTCCACCCATTGGAGCTTTGAGGTTTTGAAATGACCTAATCTACCAGGCACACTACAGAGCATCTGTTCATAAATTTTTGACACTGCTGTCTGGCAGCAAGGGACAGGACTGAATGAACCCCTTTCTTTCCTACTTTCTAGGAAAAATTTTTCCATCTAATGGTTATTCAGCATATGTTTTCATAACATCAAAAATGGATTGTGGACACTCCTGAATTCATAACGGAGAACCAGCCAACTTGTGAAACATTTAGTTTTGGTGATGTTATTTCACTGGTGCTCTTGAGAGGAGCTTATGAGACCAAGGAAAGAAACAGCTCTATCTTACTAGACCACCTCTCCCAGTCTCAGAGATTGTTCTCTCCCAGTCATGAGGAAAATGCCTCAGCAGTGCTGCAGGAGGAAATGAAGTTTCCTAAGCCTGCTGTTTCTATCAGCATGAACATGACATTTCAGACACCAGAGTTGGAGTGTCCAGCACACTTCAGAAACACTACTTTTACAAAAATACTTTCATGGAATATCATTCCATCTTTATTTGGAAGAAAAAAATGGCACTGATTTTATATTAGATAATCCATAGAAACACCAAAAGGAAACAATAATGAACCACTTTCTAAATGTCAGCCTGTTTCTGTTCAAGTTAGGAAAAAAAAAGGAAAAAAACCACACGGACTAAAGCAGTGAATTGAATCCAGAGCTGGATGTGGTGTACATGACTTTTAGACATGTGGTTTACATGACTTTTAGGGTATTCAGTAGCCTGTCAAAGTTAACATCCCCTCATATTCAGGGCATAGAGTCTCTCACTGTCTCCAGCTCTACACACATTTAACCAAGATGGAAAACACAATTGCATAAAACCTATCTACCTACTTTTATTCTGTCTCCTCTGCAAAGGGAGAAGCTGAAACACAGAGATGACAAGACTTACCCAAGGCCACATAAAAAAAACAGTGGCTGTGTCAGGAATGCAACCTAGATCATGTGACAACAAAGCCGACACTTTATCAGGCTTCAAAATATCTCTTCTGCCAGTTTATCTGCTCATAAAGAGAATGTACTTTAAAAATTCAGCACAGCTATAAAGTACAGAAAGATATCTAGTTCTGATTGTAGGCACTCTCCACAATTTCTCTGCTTTTAAGTCATACTTCCTCAAAATATTATAGTGCAACTGAACTTGTAAGCACAATGAAAGAAAAATGCACACAGCAACACCACTCTGCTCAGCAGCCCATCCCACTATGAAGTGACTCAGTGAAGCAGCTCAATAACAAAGGCTTCTTCTTGCCCACAAAAGCAAGAATGGAAGAGAGCACGTGAGCCCATCCATGCACTCTTTGCAAATGCTCCTCTGGACAAAACATTTGGTCTTCAAAACTAAATGAGAAGAAAAATTTCCTTCCCAAGGAGTATCAGACATTTGTCTTGCCTTAGCTCCCAACCTTCATCTAGTTATTGAACAGAATCAAAACACTTCAATAACTCATATCCTGTGAGAGTTTCTGGAATGGAATAAAAAGACCTTCATTTCCCATTCACTGCAGTGTGCCTATGACCCACATAGGTCCTGATTCCAAGTTAGCACACTTTCTTCATCATTTTGTCTAATTCAGTCTCCACATAATGGAAGAGGTCCTCATTTCTCCCTCCTGCCATATTTGGGAAAGCTGTTGCAATGACAGAGCAATGTACTCAAACCAGGAGATGGAAGCCCCCACGTGTGGTGAGCACCCTGAGAAGCCAAGTTTGTCCTTTCGCCCTCCCCAGTGCAGTCCCCTCACACAAGCCATGTTTTACTTGATATGCAGAGGAATCAAGGCTGTGGAACAAGCAACTACTCTGCAAATTCTCAATGAGTTGCAGAGTTTGGAAGGTGCACTGCTAATGAGACAAAAGATTAACAGAAGATGGGACAGATTTATGGTTAGGGTGAATGAATGCCATCTCTGCTGGGCAACTTGATTTTTCCAAAAACTCAAGAATTTAGTCATCATAAGCTTTGATGTTGCCTACTTGTTGCATTACCTGAAATGAAGATGGATATTAGCTGAAACTTCACCTGAACACAAAAAAAAGCACAGTAATGCCTACCATCACCACAAATGTCACTTGTTTAGCAGATGGCAAGCATCCTGTAGATCAGACATGGGAAAGAAGTAGGCAGCTCTGCCCTTAATCTGATCACCTCTACAGGATGAGAATAATAATATCCCACAATTGTTCAATACTGTTATGAAACTGAAGGCACTCATGGTGATGCTCCACTCAAGTGCTGTGGTGCAGCTCTATGGAAGCGCTTAAAAAAAATTATTAACTCTTTTTAACTGAGTGCTTGCATGCCACTTTAGTAAAAAACAAGAAAAAAAAAAAACCCTGCATGTATAGTCTTTCAGCAAACACGGGGGATAAAATGAAACACCAAAAAGCAATCTGGTCACTGAGGCAATCTATTTTGATAGATGCTTTGTTCTATGATGGTGACACCCTGCTCCACATGTATTCACATCCCTATACCCCCTCTGTGGGAGCCATCCAGCTTTGCAGGGCCACATGGAGAGCCAGGTCAGGGAAGTGACCCAGGTTAACAAGAAATAGCCTGCTGGGGGAAAAAAGGTCACACAGGTCTCCAGTCTGCTTCTGCCCAGGTACAGTCCAGGGCTCTACCAGCACAAGAGGGAAAGAAGGGAATGGAAGGAGGGTAGAGACAGGGCTGCTGGAGCAGATGCTACAGCTCAGATATTCACCAACCATACCCAGAATGAGGCAGTGATGATCATAAAGGGGGTATAAATGTGTGGCAATACAAACAAAATACTAATCATAGAATAGTTTGGGTTGGAAGGAACCATAAAGATCATCAGGGTTCCAAGCCCCCTGCCATGGGCAAAGACACCTTCCACTAGACCAGGTTGCACAGAGCCCCATCCAACCTGACCTTGAACATTTCCAGGGATGAGGCATTCACAACTTCTCTGGGCATCCTGTGCCAGTCTCACCACCCTCACCATAAAAAATTCCTTTTGAATACCTAATCTAAATCTATCATGAGTAGGGTACAGAGAACAGAACTGAAGTTAAAGACATTTTGCTACCTTCTGTCCTTCTATTAGAAGTCCTGTGTTTTCACATAAACTATTATTATTATTATTATTATTATTATTATTATTATTATTATTATTATATTACAAAACAGCATTTGCACACTGCAATGCCAGGTAACATTCAGATTCTCACCCATGCAGAAGTGGCATCCTGTGGCACCACACTCACACCAGCATCATTTATCTGTATCACAGGATCACATAGGCTCTCCCAGTCATGCTAATGAACTAGCTAGAAGCGGTAGGTTATTACTTCACATTCAAATAAACTAGAAATATACGAAACCAGAGGTTTTACAGCCACCAAATTAGCAGAATTGAGAAGTCAAGAATAAATGGAATCTCAATTTGCATTGGCTACCACAGAGATCTTTAAAACCTAAAAGATTAAGAATTCAATTCCATGCCTAACTGTAGTCCATAGCAAAACTCCCACAAACTCAGTCATGCAGAAAGAGCTCTCTTAACTAATGTCTCTGAAGTACACACAATTCTAACAGAAGAGCCCTTTACAGCTTTTCATTTACTTAAGTAAAAGGAAAACCAAGTTAAATATCCATTTCTAGTAGGAATAGTAACTGTAGAAATAATGGAAACTGGCAACATAATTTAAATAACACAGGCAGCAGCCAAGAGGGAATAGGACTTCCTCTAAATTCATTCGTGAGGAACGTGGATACTATCTTTGTATTTGGTCCAATATTACTAAACTTACCTCTCTACACAGCATTCACTTGATCAAATTCGTGGCAAGTCCACTGTGTTATTTCAATAGCTTCGTAATGGATAAAAATAATTTTCTATAGCAGTAATTTCACTTTACTCATATTAGCCCAAGAAAGAGCCTTTGTTTTTAAGAAAGACCCCAACTTCCCTTAAGCTCCATTAAAGTTCTGCCTGATGAAGACTTCATGAATCGCCCGTGGCACAGAATCAGCATTTCAAGTGGACAAGACCTATGGGCTGCAAAGGAGGAGCCGGGTCATTTCCATACGCTGTTCCTTGTGGCAGTTCACACGCACGCTCATCTTCCCTTCATCTCCTTCCCCGTGGCTTATGCAAGTGGCCACGCTCTCATTCCTCTGCATCTCAAGAGCCAGTCCGCAGCTGCAGGCAGCCCGCGGAGAGGAGCAGGAGAAATGATATATTGCAGATATTTTATTTTTGGAAACCACACTGTAAATAAAGCCATTTCCAGAGATATTCCATGGACACGGAGTGCTTGGTCGCAGAGCCAGCGCCTTATGTAACAGGAGGAGCATTGTTTAGGGTTGCCTGCATTAAAGAGCCACTCCTGGTAACACAGTTTACAAAGCTATAAAAAGCTACCAGCCTAACTATCGACAGCAAGCGGGCAAGCGGTTTATTACCGAAAGGCCGATGCTAACTGGAAAAAAAAAGAAAGTTTCATTCAATCACTCAACTTTCCGTCGCTCGGAGGACATCACCTCGGCTGACACTTACCGTGAGTGGAAAGGTGGGGGCTCCTATGCAGCCCAGCGCAGCCCCATGGCCAGGTGCTGAAGACAGCTCTGCCGCCGCCCTGCAGCCCGCGCCGCCAGCAGCCGCCTTCAGTGATCTTCCATTTAATTCTCTTTATTCCCCCGACAAGTGGCAGAGCCCAGGGATCCCGCGATTCGGCCTCCCGCTCTTCTCCTGCCGAGCGGCCGTCAGCCTCTGGAAAAGCGTGAGCAGAAAGGATCACTTGGACATGCACAGGCGCTCACAAGCAGCTGTAAATTTCCACTCCCCGCTGCCTGCGGCTGGGCTCCCGGCTCCTCGCTGCTCCTGCTCCGACGAGCTCTGTGCCTGGGTGTGCGCTTTTCCCCCACTGCCCTCCCCGCTTCCCACTCCCTCACTCGTCTTGCTCACAGGCTCACTCACACACACACACACACACCCCCAAAACTCCACGTCAGAGGAACGCGTGGAAAAGCCAAGGATGAAGTGATCACTCCGCCGAGAGATTTCCCCAGGGTTAAGGGAGGACATGCGACAATTTCGCATCACTTCTGTAAGTTTCCATTCCTCTCCAAAGTCTGTCGGTGCAGGGGGAGGCATCGCTGGCGGGTCCTCGCACCATCACGTGGCGTAGGCTGCTGGAATTAAATTATTCACCTTGCCGTCCTGCTAGGAATGCAAATAAGGGAGCCCAACAGCGGATTGTTGTTACAAGATAATAAAAAAAAATCAACATGCTCACGCACCACGTCTTTCAGCAAAGTCCTGTCCAGCAAATCTTTAGTTAAGCTGCTTCCTGCCTGACTATGTATTATTACACAAAGATCCAAATACTTTTCCACAATAATACTTGAGGGGATTAAAAAAACCACCCACCTGCAGTATACTCTGAGCAAAATTTAAATCCTGATGAGGAAGAACATTAGCTCAAAGTATTTTTTCAAAGGCTAATGTGATGGGGAAAAATCATAAAGTATTCTGAAACAAGTACTACCAGCTATTATCAAGCATCCAAATACAGCAAAATGTAATTAAAGGAATTTTTAGTGCTTCATTTTTTTGTCTTGGTAACTATTGTTTGGCAAGTGCCACACATTCCCAAAGGGAATGGCAAGTGCTGTCCCCTCTGCTGCCAGCTGTTGAGAGCAGGGGAAGAAGGATGCCTCACTATAGGCACTTCAAGGTGGGATTTAAAATGCATCTTCATCTGGATCTTGGCCGAGTCCCAGCTCGGATGTGTGCCAGCATGTCTTTCAGCCAAGCTCTCCAGCTTGGGGGGAAAACTTTACCTCCCATCACTTCTTCCTCAGGGCATAGCCTAGCCAAAGTCCTACATTATTAAAAATAATTTGGTATGCTACGTTTGCTTGGGGAGCTGCTCTCAGAGTTAGTAGCGCTACAGTTGCATCAGATCTTGATTTAAGGCTCACCTGCAGTAGCTATTCACAGCTCTATATTACAGGCAGCCAAAAGTGCATGAGAAACCTAATTTCTGAGGAATACAGATGAAACAGACACCTTTTAAAGGGCTATGAGCCTTTGCTTGCCATGCCAACTCCTGGGCTCAGAGAGGCAGAAGCCACCCCTGCTCCCTTAACCTCCCTGCCTCTGCACAGGAGGCACCAAGCCAGCCTTAGATCAGCAGATTTTACTCTCAACTTATCAGTAAAGCACGTCACCATTTCTGCTCACACTTTGCCTAACAGATCATCAAGATACTGCAGCCCTGCGTGTTTGGACTGCCCTGAACAGCACTGGGAACAGGCGTTAATTAGTGCTGCAACAAGTGACACTGAGTGGCAATTTCTGCTACAATCCCCTTGTGAAATATTCTTCCAGCACTGAATTAAAGGCTTCACATTAGCCACCACTGACCAGGTTTCCTCTCCAGGCTGTCTCCACCGAGAGCTCAGCAAGGGACACTGTGGGCGCCAAGCTCTGAACAGGGTGAGCCCTGAAGCTCAGGAGGCACACGAACAACATGAAGGACTTGGGGAGAAGAACTGGCACTGGGCACCTTTTCGTGGGTGCCCTGCTGTGTCCCAGCTGGGTGGGGAGAGGGAAGGGGTGCTGGGCCTTGTGGTATCTTACAACCACTCTGGCATTGGCCCTTTCTATTTTATCGGATACCTCGGCCTTTGGGTAAGCAGTGAAAGTCAAATGATAAACACTCTGCCCTTGGGCTACTTCTGACAGTCCTGGCTTTTCCTAAAGCAACACAACAATCCAAGTGCATCACTGCTTCCACTGTGTGTCTTTAAGAAAAAAAAAAAAAACAACCTTTTTTCCTCTACCTGTTCCATGAAAAATTTTATCTTTTCTGTTGCAAATCCACCATCCCTTCAATAGGTAAAACCTCAACTTTTTGTTGTGCTGTGGAGTTCAACAGTGGTAAGTGTCACCCTGAAACCAAACTATCACATAAAAAGATTGAAATATCAGAACAAATGTGTTTTAGTTGCACATAAGGAGCCCCAGTGGGGATAATCTGTGTATCACTGCACTCCATAAAATATTCACAGACCATTCTGAGTATCCTGGCTCTTTGGAAGTATAAGAAATTTATCTACAAAGTAACTGTCCTTTGTTTTGGACTAAATGTGCCTGTTTTCCTGATTCAGAGCAATAATTTGAATTTGCACTCAATTACAGTTCAACTTTTCCCATCTTCTACCTGAGGAAATATTTTAGGGCTTTCATAGGAGCCCTCTACACAGCTGGAGAGCAAGAAACCCACCTGCCTCCATCCCTGCATTGCAGCAGAAGAAAATGCGCAAAACAAGGTAGCTAAAGGGGCAGGGGAAAAACAGATTCTCTGCTATTCCAATAATCTGTTTCATCTTAAGTAGAGTTAATTCTCAGATGACAGGAAAAGGCCCTGAACCATTCAACAGGAATTAAGCCATAATTACTTGGTGCTCTTATCTGTTTGTTGGGATTTTTTGTTGCCAAGAGGTTATTAAATATTTCCAAAATATGTTTTCTTCAAATCTTAATTTGTAGCCATCTAAAATCTAGAAAGATGTAATTATAAATAGACAAAAAAATCTTTACAGTCTTAAAGTACAAGGAAAAAAAAAATCTCTGCACTGCTAAAGTACTCCAGCTTCCACGTATTTAAATTTCATTATATTTGTTTCCATTAAAGAGAGCAGAGTCCTCAGGCTAAGGTACGGTTAAAGTACTTTTGAGAAATCTTTGTCCTTGCTTTCATAACTTAAAATCATCCCATCTAATAAAGACCAAAGGAAGAAAACCCCCATAGATTTTTCCTGCCCTTACCATTTAGTTTCTAATGAGGAAAAGAGAAATCAGAGAACTTCAACAATGAGTGAAATTGCAATAAATTACAGCAGCAGATGATAAACACACGGCGTATATATATTAATTCTGCTTATTTAATCATCCATTTCCAGTCTGTCTACCTCCTCTGAGATTACTTCCAGCATTCCAAACCCCTAAGCAGCCTCTAATAATAATAATAATAACAACAACATCCTTCCTTCCCCCCAAATTGCTCAACGCCCCAGGCCATCAAAATTCAGTTCTCCACAGCAACAGGTTTAGTTGTGTAATGCTGACTATCAAGAGGAGAAGCTTTAGCATACTAAAAAGATTCCCCCACCCTCCAAAACCTGAAAAGGAAATAACATCCCCCACAGGATTTCATGCTATTCTTAAAAGTCACAAGATATCAACATTTTGGCAGCTTATTGGGGTGGAGGGGAACTAAAAACAAGTAATTTATATAATCTACATCATAAAGCTGTTACACTTTAACTCAAAGCATTTAGCTTTACGGCAGAGCAATATAAAAAGGGCCCAACAACACTTCTAAAACCTCATAAAATAAGATGCTTTACAGTAACTTCATACTTCTGTGTTATTCTGCAAGTTCACAGAACTCAATTTCTTCAGATCTCTGCAAGAGCAATGTGGCCACTTCAGATTAATGCAAATTAATTCTTCTTCATGGAGGAGATCCCAAATACAGACATAGAACACACACACACTTTCTCTCCATGTAATCTCAGAGGGAGACAAGCTTGGAACTGAGCCTGTATACCAATCCCCCAAAACAGCTACCAGCACCTAAAAGCAAATTAACATTTGGCTGCTCATCCAAATACAAAATAAGGCAAAAAAGGGGGGTATAGTCTACAGAAGGGCAGGTGGTTTTCCCTACAGCCATGTAAAAAGCAGCAAAGCTTCTGGCCTCTCTTGGGACTAGAAAATTGGTATTTCTTCAGTGAAGGGTGGAAAACAGAGAGCAGCAAGATGCAGTGGCTGACCTGTAGTTGCATTTTAGCTGAAGTGAGTGGAAGGATTTAAATGGATGCTTTATATAAGCTACTCCTAAGAATGCAGACATGTCTTCAACGATTATGTTCCCCTCTTCTTCCTCCTAGCTCCCTCTAGTGCTTTGAAGGACATACGGCCTTTTCCCTCCTGATTTATTTAATGCAAAAACAGTTGCTAAGATGATGTTTGGTTTAGTTGGGGTTTTGGGGGTTTTTAAGATCTGCAATAGCTCTTATAAACTGATCATGAGATTTTACTGAATGTGTTATTCATATGTACAATCACTCCAGAAACTAAGCACTGACACTGGCCTTTCTACCAGAAATTTTTGTGTATTAATACTTTATGTACAGGCCAGTGTATTTAAAAGTTTACTCATTTTAAAGGCATCCAGCTTCATCATTAGAGAAAGTCAACTAAAATTAATCCCTTTCCTTGAGCATTCCCACTCCCAAGTGAATTGTGTCTAAACAGAAGGTTACTACAGCCCAACAGCTGAAAAATATAACATATTAAAATTTTATGTCTGCCCTAAAGTCACTTATAAAATGTTAATTGTGCCCCTTATCTACTGTGTCCCAACATAAAACACAAATAAGAACCATACCTGCACTCCCACTTTTTAGGAGAGGAGGAAGAGTGAACTGATGAGAACATCAGGCTTTTTACCTGCAGACTCATGCAAACAGAAACTAGCCCCCCAAAACCAGTGACTGCCTGAAGAGCCAAGCAGGTATTTTTAAAATAATTAAAGCTTTCACGTCTCCAAACTGCTTCTATCCCTGCTCTGTACAGTCAATCAGCTTAGTGGCCATGTTTGTTTGTTTGTTTTGTTAAGGTCCATTCACAGAATTAAAAATGGGAAGAGGAAAGACCATTTCAAGAGGTGCAACAAAAAGAGCTTTGCTGAAGACCTAAAACCACTCATCACATGTGTGTCAATCTTTCAGTTTCTGTAGCAGCACACTAAAATCCATTTTTCTTTGTGGAATTGAAAAATCCTTTCAAGTGTATAAAAGCATTTATCTGTGATCTCCCATTTCTGAAACAGTCAAACAATATTAATAGTGTTTTGTCTTCTTGAAAGTACTGAATTTAGTTACTGGTCTCCATGTAACTTCACCAAGCAGTTTCCTTTATATTAGACAGCACAGAGTACTGCAGGTTAAGACATCCCCTTCCACCAGGCTCACTAATGCAAAAAACCCTATAGATGTTCCTACAACTTCCTTGCTGGTCAAAGACAACAGAGCACCCCTAATCAGAACTTTAAATTTCCTAAGAGTGCTTGAAGCTGAAAGTTGAAAGTTAGTGCATATTCACCTTAGCAATGGTGATATGCTGTGAAAATGTCGGGCAGATCAACTGCCCTTTGATGCCTATAATTTCTTGAAATACAGTGTGTGAATGTTTCTGACAAGCTGGAAGGCAGTTCGGGATTTAAGACTTTTCCTCTACTGACCACTGCTACAGAAGGCTAAAGCATTTTTCATCAGATGCTTTCCAGATGACTTGCAGACAAACGAAATTAAGTTAAATATAAAACACAAGTTAAATGCTCCTGTGAGGCACTCACTGTAACACCCAATATAGTATGAGGAAACTGAGGTGGCACCAAGCAAACACCCAAAGGTGTGCACTCCAAAATGTACTGCTAAAGGATATCAGGAGATAGGAATCATCATTCTGGATCAGACAAAGGTGCATTAAAGCCCATCTCTAAGAGGGGCTGACACCAAGAACAAAGTAGAAAAAGAAACATATACCATAGGAACTATTCTTCTGCTTCTGGCAATCAGCACCTTTGAGGTTTCCTTAAGCATCATCCAAAATCACCATGATGAAAAGTTACACACCTTTCACTTTAAAGATCCCAAAGAAGCACTATTCCCCATCTAGGGGGACTCTTAAATCACTTCTGCAATACTCAGAATACAACAGATTGTTCAAGATTGCTTCTGACTGTCAAGACTGAGCAGCCAAGACAGCTCAGAGACTGTTATTTCTTGTAGATGAGGGACCAAACAAGACAAGTTCCAGCATCAATTTATTGCATTCCAGTTAGTTCCTTCTTCAGGGCAGCAAAGCCAGGATTTACCTGCAGAACCATTGTATTTTTCAAGTGGTCACCCCCAGACAAGGGAACAAGTACTTCCAGAAAGTCCCATATAAAGGCATGGTGTTATACCCATGGAGAAGATGAGTTCAGACCTAGGAAGAGTCAGTTCCTATTTATGTCACACTATGTGATCTTGGAAAAGCCACTTAGTCTCCCCACTGGAAAATTTATGCATTCAAAACCATAAGGTGCTTTGACTCTACAGTGATGGAACCCAAACAAACGCAGCAGGCAGCACCCAGCTTACTTGTGTCCTTTTCCTGCAGACTGGGGTAACAGTCCTGCAGTTTGTGTGGTGCAGGTCTCCAGAACCCATGCCCACAGACACAACAAACTTCTGAGTCTCTTCTCATACAGTTTAAGAATCCTACTAAAGCAGAACAGTTGAAACAAAACCAGAATAATATTAGGCTAAAAGTCTAAAGTGCTACTCTTAGATGAAAAATTACAGTTTTTTCCCAGTGTCAAATAATGAAACCCAAGCATTACTATAATCCTTGAAAAACAGCTGTTATACTTAAGCAAGTGTTGCCCTAAATCGACTTGCCTAAAGTCACACAAAAATCTCTGTCTTCTTACACCCACATCTTCTCACATTTTGTTCTTTACCAGTTTTGTCCAGCAACGACATTACTTTACACATTGGAAAAGGACAGGGAACCTTGAGAACTCATCAAGCTCAAGTTGCACAAGGAGAGATTATCTTCACAAGTACCCCAAAGTCATTCCTCCTGACAAACAATTAAGTATATTCATCACTTGTCAGATTGCAAACATATTTGTCTTCATGTGACAGATACATGGCCAGTTGATGAAACACAGGGTGCTTGCACTTCTCTGTCCCACAGTCAGTATTTTCCCATCACTTTAATGTTATTTTCCTGTTAGGTGGTGAACAGTCCCTGTTGTCACGAAGTCCTGTCTCAGATTTTAGTAACATATTTATCTGGTCCCAGGAAGGAGCCTCTAGTGCCTTCTTAAAGACTCCTGTAGTCCATTCTGGCCAAAGGTTGACTATATTGAGCAAATTAACCCATAGGGTATTCTTTGAAGTCCAATATTGTTATTCCCCAGTGGGGAAAACCTGTCCATCCACATTCCCACACTACTAAAAAGCCATCTGCTGTTCCCCCCATCCGTGTTGCCCAACAACTGACATTACAAATTAATTATTATGTCAGACACATACAACTACAAAGTGTCCAATTAAGGACTGAGTTCCTTTTGTGTAGGAATTCCCTTTTTAAAAACAACAACTAAATAACTATTTAGTGCATCACAACACTTTTGTTTTAATTAATAAACCAGGGTCATGCCTTGAAGTCCTTAAATGGCAGCAGGCATGCTGCAGACTGGCATTTTTTAGCCGAGTTTGTCCTGAACAAGGACCAACATGAGCAGTGTGTTCATCTTCTGGACAATTTCTGTTTTGGAGGGAGAGCAGCTCTGGCACCTGGGTGTGCTTTGATTGAACTCCATTTCTGTGTAGCCTCAACACTGGAGATCCCTGACAGGCTCTGGACACCTGGAAGAAAACCACTCGCCACATGACATAAATAGCAAGCCCTGGATGTATAGATTGTAACAGGTCAAAGATACTCACGGAAATCCTCTTGGCAATCATCATTCCTTGAGACATCTCCTAGTGAAATCTGACAGCTTCAACATCACACAGCACACAGATCTATACTCATAAACTTTGTCACACCCTCTGAAAATAGTTTAAGAAATCAGTTTTCTCATGTAATGGTCGCTCACATACCTGGTTCCTTCCCATGGAAGCAATTGATAATTTTCTTCTCTGTGTGTGTTTTGGCAGTGTGCATTTGCAAAATAACTTTATCTGCCATCAAAATCTACACCTCTGAAGGGTAAAAGACTGCTACTGTCCACTTATAAAAGCTTCAATGTTTAGCATTGAAAATAAGTAAGGTGTACGCCTCTCAAATGAAAAAAGAGCCTCAAGCTGAATCAACCCAGACATGAGAAGTAATCTACTATCTTTGCAAAAAATAATATTTTTAGCTAGATGGTATCTGAGCCTGGTCACCTGCAGAACATATTTTCTAATATATTTGCATGCAGCACCTTGTATTTATGAGAGCTGTAGGCCCAATAGCAGAATTCAGACAGAAATGTCTCAAAACTGTTTCTTTCAAAACTGCAGTGCTCATAAGGACACAAAATTATGTCTGGCATTGTTGCAAATTTTGGAGTTTCCACCCAAGTACCACTGAAAAGAAATAGCTTGTTTTCTGAGAGCAGGCAGAACCCCGTGAGAAGGTCACCTAGCAAGAGTCGTATCGGTTCAACTTTCCATGACCACAGCAAGACAGTCTCTCCTAGCTGTCATCATGGGATGAAATTACTTTCACAAGCATAAGAACTTCCATTGAAATATTTCAGCACACAAAGGCCTGTACCCAGAGAGCTGCATGGCAGCCAGGTAACCAAAGATGTGAACATAAGCTATTTAATACCTTGTCATTTAACCCAACAGCAATGTTATTTATTTTTATGTTTTTCAATTAAAAAAAAAAACCCTAAAAACAGATGACACAGAAGTTTAAAAGTAACAAGTAGTATGACTCTGTGACAGTTTACACAAACTGGCTTTTCTTTCAAAACTAAAGACAGGTTCTATATGATTCCTACACTTATGAAATAAGACCTTATTTGGATTTAAAATAAGTTTGAAATAGATTTTTCTGTTCTTCTCAAGACAATAAATGAATGCTGCTACTAATGTTACTACCAGCAAAGGAGTTTTAAAAATTCAAATATTTACTCTGGTTCCCTGAAGCTTAACAGCTTCTTGAACAAGAGCAGCTTTTTAAAAGATTTTGTATCTTGACACTAATTTCAAGTGCTGGAGAATCTGCGAAGTCCATTAATAACAAAGTGCAGCAGTTAATTGGTTACCACTTTCAATGTTTTGGGTTTTTTTCCTTTTCTGAAAATTCATATTCTGTTTTGCTTTCTGCTCCCTGAAGCCATGATTTCTGTGTTCACAAGCATGTGCTTTTTGAAGGCTCTCCTCTCTCATTTTATTCATGCATAGGTATGTAATCAAATCACTTCAACAAATTCAGAATTTCCTTCTTCATCACCACCTACATGAAGTGTACATATACAGTTTTCTGACACCTACAACCAGTACTGACTTCAATTAAAAAATGTCTTAAAAACAAACCTGATTCTATTATGGAAGTGAGATCATTAATACTGCAAAAGAAATCTCCCACTCTGCATTCAGTGTATTCAACTCCTGTCAGCTCTTGGCTACCACTTATCTACAAGGAATGTCTTGTCCACTGCCTGTTGCACGAGTCTTGACACCTTGAAGTATTTTCAAATACTGTTCCTCATCTTTTAAGGCATATCCAGCTTCTTCCCATGGTTATTAACTTCACAAAGCTTTGAGTCCATCTTTCAGAAGAGCCAACATGCTCTTTGATTCAATCAAATACATGAGGCTATGCCATTATTTGTCATCTTTCTACTCTGCGTGGCCTAGATAAAACTGTCAGAAAGGATTGTGCATTTTCTTTCTACTGTGTGTTCATTTGGGGATTTTATTTTTGTGCAAACAAACATCCAATTACTAAAAAAATTATATATCAATTAAAATATTCTCATTGACAGTAATATTTTCAAGATTGAGTTTCTTAGCCAGAATACATCAATAATCTACACAATCTAACTGAAACACTAGACATTTTATAATATGTTTCCTATTAATAATGTTGGATATTTTGCTTCATGACAATCCTTAAATTTTTAGAGTATTACATTAGGCATTAAAAAAAAATTCTCAGTCTTCATAGATTTTCAAAAGTGTTCTTTAAGTCTTTATTTACTGCTGGAATACGATTTGTTCACAGTTACATGATTATCTGTAATATTCATATTTGTTCTCACTACAGAACTATGGAACAGTTCTGTATTTTCAGCATCATTGTTGACAACTTCAGCACAGCCATCAGACAAATGTCACTGTTCTTTTTGCTCCTAGTATTTTTAAACTTCTTATTAGCCTTAAATCCTAAAGAAAATCCAGTCAGTTTTCTGTAAACATTCTTTATAAAACTTACTTGCACTTATTCCTATATATTGGCTGCTGCCTTGGAACCATTTCTAAATCAAGACATAATTCTCCCTTTGCTGAACCCCTCTTTTTGTATTTGTATCTATTCCAGACAGCCACGTGTTCCCACATCCTCAGCCAATCCCCAGCTTTGGGAGACCCTCTTGTAGGCACAGCTAGAAGTGTACCAGTGATGCAGCAGCACATCACATTGCACAGAGGAGATTTGCTGAGTCCCTCAAGCTTTTGCAGAAGTCTTCTCCCATGGCCTGATGACCTGTGCTGAGACCTTAGGAACCCTGGTGAGGAGACAGTTTATAGCATGGAGGGAGTTCAGCCAGGGAGGAAAAACAATGGATAACATCTCTGTGCATTTTTAACTAGCACTTAACCGCTGCCCAAGCAACCAGAATAGTACAAGAATATCTCAGCAAATTCTCTGCTAGCATCTTCCCTTCCCTGACAAAAGAGTGGAACACTGAAGAATTGTAGGGGAGTATATCTCCTCACATTAATGCTGCTTTCTTGAAGGGAAAAGCTTTTCCAAACAACACACAACCTGAAGACCACCAAGCCAGCTTGACCTCAGAGTACATTCAAACCTGTCCTCATTCAAACTGCCTTCAGCCTAAAGCACTTTATCTTTTACTTCCATATTTTGCCCAGGGCTGTGTGTGATGCTTGCCAACAGAGCAGTAAAGATGTTGCAAGCAACTACAGACCTAAACATGGATTATAATGGAAAAGAAAAGACCTATAAATGGTCTGCAGATAAGAAGTAGGACCAAAGGTCAACACAATTTCTAAGTAATAAGCTTTTATTTAGAAGGTTCAGCCTTATTTGGCTCTCTTACTTAAACTAATTTGTAAAAAAATAAAAAATTATGCCTCCCCCCACCCCCCACAGACTTTTCCCAGGAACTATATGATATACACAATATTTGCCCTAACAGAGAGCTACAACCAGCATGCAGTCCTGCACACAACTCTATAAGGTTCAATTTGCTGCTTACTTCTAACAACAAATAAATCATATATTGCAGACAGCTTCTCTTGTAGCCAAAAGCAACAGGGAGTGAATGACCACCATGAACTGGTAGTCCAAAATAAGTTTTGCTTATTTGCAGAAGTGAAAGTGAGCTGTCTGCCTGCCAGTGAACTGCAGAGAGTACACAATTAAAAGGTACACCTGAAGAGGGAAAGCTGATACAGCCATGCCTCCCTGCTGACATATGAAAATAGGCAAAACAAAGAGCTGAATGCTCAGGACACTACAGCTGCTGGATGTGAACCCTTCCCACATAATATTAATCTCTCTGTATTCAGCAGTCTCCAGTGCCTTGACTTACAAAGCTGCACACAACTTCCTTCCCACACTTAAGAGCAAACAAACTGGGTTTTTGCTGCAATAAATTTGTATGTGTAAATTTGTACAAGTGCCTTTGTGCTACCTTGACACAAGATCTTTAAGAAAGATCACCCAAAGATCCAATGGCTGTCACACAAGTGTCCCCACATTTCAAAACCCAGTTATGCCGCAGCGCTTTCTTCCATCTTAATTATTGTCTCTTGCAGCAGGAAAAGCAAGGCACAAACATTACTATGATATCAGAGAGGGTGCTTTTAACTCATGCTGTAAAATAATTTTAAAATGTTGTTTCACAATTTATCAAGTTGCTCTAAGGACTTTGACATTGCTGTCAAAATGAGAATTCTAGCCTTTACTGCCATTACCTCCCTTGCATCAGTTGTAGGAATGACATGACTGCAGAGGGAGGTGGATCTGCCTGCTGGGCACCATGAAAACTTAACAGCCAGCTTTTGGAGAAGTGAGAAAAAGTGTGGAGAACTTACTAAATATAAATTGCAAGAAATTTTTGGAACTACCTCTATCAATACAGACAATATTAAAAGAATAAAAAGAAATATTAAATATTAAAAGGAAAAAAATAATTCATCCAATCATTAACATTTTCTTGGAGGAGGGGTGTTCAATTTAAAAATATTTCTACAATATGTGGCAGCAAAAACAGTTTAAAAAAATCCCATCCCTTTCTGCTGATTTCTACACCCAGGTTACAACTACACATCTTGATCTGTTAATGCAAGGGCTGTAACACCTTGCTATGAATTTGTTAACAAAATAATTTCATTCTTAAAAACAATCCTTCGCTTTAAGTGAAGGCAAATTATGCTACCAAACAACTTCTCAAGTAACTGGTTCATCACAAACTGGACAGAAACCAATTCCAGACACTTCACTATGATAAACAGAAGTGTTTGCTGGGCTTATTTTTTTTAAATGCACATTAAATTTATGTGTCGCAAATCTTATTTAATCTTATTAAAGCTCTCTTTTTTTTTTTTTTAATGCCAGCCTGAATGTAATCTAAATTGTGATTTCTTTGTAACAAATAGCATATGTATCCACTTCTGTGAGAGGAATGTCAAATTTACACACTACAAGATTTGGGCCCACAGTTCACTTAGTGAAAGAATGTCAAATATATTTTCAACACAGCTTCTTTGGTTCCAGTAATTCAAGAATTTTACAGGGGAAAAAGGTAATAACAAACTTAAATGCAAGCACTCACAAGAAAAACCCATGTGTCTCCACTGTCTGTAAAAAGCAGGATGGGATTTTGATCCAGCTGAACTGAGAACACAGAGAGGTGCAGGCGCTGCTGTATCCAAAATAACCTAGACACAGTAAGTATTCTGCCCATACCACTACTTCGATCATACTATAGAAATAGTTGTCTCAAATATTTTAAACAGAGATAAATGATACCAACAATAAAATCAGAAAGCAATCCATTAATTTCCAGATGGTCATTTTGCACCTAAGCCACCTCCAATTCCCTGAGAAAAGCACAAATACCAAGTGGCTGCACAGCAAATGAGAAAATGAGATGGGAAAAGTTATTCAGATAAGTATAGCTGAGCCAAATAAGTCTTTGTGGGTTTTTTTTTGTTTGTTTGTTTTATTTGGGGTTTTTCTTTGTTTGGTTTGGGGGCGGGGGGGCTGTTTGTTTTGGGTTTTTTGTGGGTTTTGTTCTTTTTGTTGTTGTTTGGTTTGGTTTGGGTTTGTTTTGTTTGTTTGTGTTTTGTTTGTTTGGGTTGAGGGGGGGGGTTAAATCCCAACCAGTCCCATGAGTAATGACACAAAGGAACAGGGCAGTCCAAGAAGCACAGGAACATCTGGACTGTTTCTTTCTTTGACAGTATCAATTTTAAACATTCCAGGGACTGTGGCTTCCCTGACCCTTCAAAACGCTTATAAACAAACCCAAATGAAATAAATATTAATAGGACAATACTCCCTCCCATTCTTGCTGCTCCTGTTCCTCACACCTTACTGCTGGTTTCACACCTCTACAAAGTTATGCCAAACCAAGTGCTGATGCAGCACATTGAACTGGATTAAGGAAAAAAAAATCAACTAAAAATTTAGAATTTTCTTCAACTAAATTAATTTCCACACAGGAAGCTGTGACTAAGGACCGTTTGACCCAGAATATTCTTATGAAGAGCTCTATTGTTGAGCCTCCACACCACAATACATATCTACACTGTTTTCTAAGGTTTTAGACAAATTCCCTTTAGTACATTTGAAACCTTACATGTTTCAGTTTTATTTGAAAGTGGTTATTTCACCACACACAATAATGACTTCAGGTTGTTACCCTACGCCTCCTTTTGATGACTTTTATTAGTTCAAGTCCAATTCTACACCAGGCACTCTCTAGCCTTTGCACAGCAGCTACCAAGATCAGCACCAGCCCATCAACCTTCTATCAGCTGGCACCACAAGGGCAGTGGCCTCCACACTTGGATTTAACAGTCAAAAGGCAAATCAGAATGAAGTTGTAGGGGTCCCCAGAGATCATCTCTTCAGAGTGGGAACACCACAAATTCATTAATTCTTGCAGATTGCTTAATGTCTTCTACGTGTTCATGTAATGAAAATAGTTTGTGTGCATACTTTACCCTGCAGGCAAACCCACAAAGAGCCATCAAAAAGGCCAGAATACTTTACAGCCACGAGCCTTACTTCAGAAAGTACCAGTGAAAATTTATTTCAGATAAATAAATTGCTGTGTTCACATGGAAAAATGAAGATAAAAAGTGCTTTAGGCATCTATTTATTTTGGATTCCTTTAATCATATACATCTACTGCCTGGTTTCCAGAAATCTCACGCCCTTTCAAGTGCACTTGTAATCATAGGTTTTCAGACCTTGTTAATTCATTCACATCATCCAAAATTAGAGGGCAGAGTTTTAGGTCTTGATCAGTGTGGTGGGGCTGCGGCACAGCAAAGGCAACACATGCTGCTCAGCTTGGTCCAACATAATCTAACATCCAAACCAGTCCTTGCTCTCGGCGCTCACGCAGCTGCCTGGAATCTTTGCTGGCAATGAACACCGAGACTGTAAGACAGGAACATGGCTGAAACTGAAAACACCTCTACTACATAAACAGTCAGTAAAGATGAAACCCATTGCATTACCAGTTTCCAAATGCAGACCTTGAAGAAAATGCCAGCCAATGGATGGTTAAGAATTTCAGCATATTGGGCCAGATTCCAAAACTCTCAAGCCAGTTAGTAATTAACAGACATCTAGGTCCTCCACATGAAAGAAGTCTATTGTTAAAACAGTGACACAAATTTTTCCTTTCCTTTTCCTAGCCAGTCTCTGCCTGTGTTTTAAGATTCCCTTAGGACTAGAACAGCCTATGATTTTAGAACCTCCGCTTCTCAAACAGACAATTTGTTAGACTTTTAGTTGCCAAGAATGCAAACATGCTTACACCAGAGGTAGAACAAAATTAATTTACAGATTTTTCAGAGACCCATAATCTCCTCTTTCTTTCATTTAATACCTGGGGGAAAAAATCCAAATAACCTTCTACCATATCTATAATAGCAAAAGAATTACAAAACATAGTAACAAAACAATACTGAGGACCTGTAAATAGTCTGAGTCCAATTAGTGAGCAATATACCTAAGGGGAATATTAGCCTGTGTCTTCACAGACAATGATGTGTTACAGGAGAATTTCTAAGATAAACCAAAGGCTGCCTCACTAAGACCATTTTGTTGGTAATCAGTTTGTAAAGCAAGAATGATCAATGATTTGCACTGAATTGCCTGTTCTCTGCTCTGTTACCTTACTGAAGATAGATGTGGATAACAAGAGACTACATATAAACCACACAAACGAATCAATGTAATAAAAGAGAAGATTATATTAGAGCTGCATTTTGAAAGGATGAAGTGCAGACACTCATCTGTAAGGGGGCAAGTTAAATCACCAAGGGTAACAGGGAGAATGTGACAGAGCAGGAGCTGGCAGAAGTATTCAATGGATATGATGACACTTTAAGAAGAGTCAATAAAACAAAGAGCCAAGCCCATCAGAAAAGAACAAAAAGCTCTACCAGAATTTTTAAAAACCATTTTCTGAATGCCCATGACTTTCCAAAGTCTATGGCTTTGACTGCTTTGCTGTTTGCTAGAGTTTGACTGGTGTGTCTCTACCTCACCCAAGTCTATACGGTTATATGAGGAACACCCCGAATCCCCACTGCATTCAAGGTGAAAAAGCCATCCCTGGAGAAGAGAACTGGATTAATTCCTTTGGGACCAGGTTCGCCTCCTCCCACTTCAAGGAGCTACCGCACTCTGCCTGTCTATGCAATTGTTCATTTTAACTCTCAACATATGACCAGAACTATGTAAAGAAAGCTTAATTCAGCAACTCAGTCAACAGCACCATTCACCAGGACAGTCAGTCCTTTCTCTGTCACCCCATGGGAGCGCTGCTCTCACCTCTGGGTACAGGTAGTCAGTCCAGGTCCAGACTGCAGAGCCCCAGGAAGCTCACACTGCTGCTGGAGGAGAGCTGCAGGCAGGTTGCTGGGATGTCAGATCAGCATTGCTTGTGAGCTTCTGCCACCTAACAAGTTTGGGAAGAACTGAGCTTACTGGTTCACTGGCAGAATTTGCTGCTGTGTTGCAGAAAGCCTATATTACAGTTCCAGGCTAAAAGCAAAATGAAGGAAACTCAGGCACATTTCAAAAATGCCTCATTAATTTTGTCCCAAGTCTTTAATTTTAAGAAATATGTATTTCCCATTCTTTTTGCTTCAAACAGCAAGCAAAATCTATTAGTACTTTCTAATATATTCATAAAATTCAAAATTTGTCCAAGGCAGGCAGTCATGTTCTTTCAGATTCTTCCAGCACTGGCCACCATCTTCTCTGTATTTAGTTTATTCCATACATACAATTGTAAAGCCACAAACATTCCCTAGCATTCAGTATTCACGAGCACATGTATTAATAACTCAGCAAAGCAATATTAATCTGCAAGCATCATCTCATAATGCAGAATATTCCAAGAGCAAGAAAAGCTCGTGCTTAATTTTAAAATGAACAATTACAAGGGAGAAGTCTCTTTTAGAAAACATAATACAGTGCTATTTTATTGAGAGATTTGCCAGCAGATCAGGAGTGCTGAGCCACCCTCTTCCCAGGAATGTTGCTGTGAGTTGTCTCATTCCTGTCTGGGGAGCTCGGCAGTTCTCATGGGCTGAACTTCAGCCACAGATGTAGGCATGTCTGTGTAAACATTTAAAAGGCTTTATAGAAGTACAAAGCAGATGCTGGACATCAAAATCTTCTGGAAGATCTTGGGTCAGATGAGAGCTCTAAGTCATGTAAACACAGCATTCCCATCCCCAGAATAATCACATTTCTACCCCCCCCCCCCCCCCCGCCACAAGATTGGCAATATCTAGAAGATTGGAAGTATTTTCACAATTATTTAAGCACATCATGTTTATCTCTACAGTTTTAAAGTGGTGGAAAAAATGAAGCGACAAAAAAGCAAAAAAGCACCCTCCCTGCTTTTTAAGAGTACGTTGTATTTTTGCCCCTGTGGAAAACATCTTTACGCAGCCACAACAACAACACTCGCAAAGGCAACGCAGCTGAAAATTTTAAAGAGAGATACAAAACTTTATTTTCGCATTTCGAACAGAAAAGGGCAGCCACAACTTAACGCTTCACACGGCAGCAGCGCAGCCAGCAAGGCAGAAGAGCAGAGACCAGCAACGAGCTTACGCAACTCGCTCACGTACCAAACGCTTTAATTTACGCTATATTAATGAACAGAGCGCAGCCCGACGCCCACCCGCCCAGACCAGCGGGCCCACCCCTCCCGTTGCCCCGCTCTCCTCCCGGCCCCACGGTGGCGCCGGCGCCCCCAGCCCCGGGGACGGCCCGGCCCGGCCCCCCGGCCCGCCCCTCCAAGATGGCGGACGCACCTCCGCTCCCTCCGCCGTGCCCCCGCCCCGCCTGCACCGCCTCTCCGCCGCCGCGCGGCCCCGCCCCCGCCCCGCCCTTCCCGCTTCTCCATTGGCCGGTGCCGCCGCCCCTCCTGCCGCCGTAACCAATGGAAAGACAGGAAAAGGCGGTGCGCGCGCGCGGCCCCGCCTCTTGTGCGGCCGCCCACACCCAGGCTCTCACGCTCCCCGGCGCGGTTGCGCCCCCTGTCGGTCGGCAGCGCGGGTGCAGCGTTGGAGGAGGAGGAGGAGGAGGAGGAGAAGGGGGAGGAGGAGAAGGGGGAAGAGAAGGAGAAGGGAAAAAGTAGCGGGGGCCGGGACGAGGCCCCGAGGGGTGCGGGAGTGACCTGGGGCCTGACCCCTGGCCTCAGGCACGCCCCATGCCAGCCTCCCAGCCCGACAGGCAGCCTGGCCCCTGCCCGCCGGCCCTCGGCGCGGGCCCTGCAGCCGAGGCGGAGCGCAGCGAGACCCCGACCTGAGCCGGGCTCGGCGCTGCCCCAGCGCGGGTGACAGCTCTCCGAGCAGGATCCCCGGAGGATGGACGAGAAAAGCAGTAAGCCTTTAAAAAATTATATATATGTATGTATATATATGCATGTTTTGGGCAGCCATTAGTCTTGCAAGAAACATTTTTAGGAGTCAACTGTCTTAACCTATTTTCCCGTTCAACTAAATGAATTGTCCAGAATGAATGGCAAGGTTTGGGGTTGATTTCTTTTTTCAGTTACAGCACAGAAAAGATGGAGTAGCTAACGTAAATAAGGCATGTTTTACGCTGTCTTTGTCATTATGGGCTGCCCACGGAGGTGGTGGAGTCACCGTCCCTGCAAGTGTTTAAGGGAAGACTGGATGTGGCACTCAGTGCCATGGACTAGTTGGCATCCTGCAGCTCGGTCATAGGTTGGACTGGGCGATCTCAGAGGACTTTAACAACCTATTTGGTTCCGTGATTCATGGAGATAGAAATTTGGAATCTTCAATGTGGTTGAAGAGTGCTGTCTTACTTCTTAGTGTTCTTGCAGTGCAGGGTATCTTGCATTTGTCAAGAAACAGATTCAGTAATTTATTTACCTTTAAAAAGGTTTTCTTTTTTCCCCCTAAATAAATTGATTTAGTTTTAGTATTGCTGTACTGAGCACATCAATTTAGGAAAAAAAAAAAAAAAAACAAACAACTGTGAGTTAATGGGCAAGGGAGTTGTGTAAGCTCATCTGAATGTGCTGGAAAGTTTGGGTCATCTTGTGACAGCTTCATGCCTCAAGGACAGTAAGAAATGACCTAAGTAAAAAAATTTCCTTGCATTGCTTGTTTGAGTGTTCCTCAGCTAGATCTTGACAAGGCGTGGGATGACTGTTTGAAAGGGGAATGACAACATATTCTTACACTGTGCTCCTCCTGATACCCACTGTAGTATTTACTTGTATAAATTTTGAAAAGCTGAGTAGCTACAACTATTTTTAATTTCTCACCTGATCTCTTACTTGTCCATTCTGTACCTCTTGCAGTGCTGTGTGACTTCTTTGAAGAGGAGAACCTTAACAGTTCCAGGGAGGAGAGCACTGAAGGTAGTATAATCTGGATTTATGGAAGGAAAGAGAAAAGGAGTGTATATTTGGCGCTGATTCTGATATGAAAATTACTACTGGAAGACAATAGTTTTGCCTTTTATGGTGTAAGAGGTTTGTTGGCAGCACTACAGGAAACACGCACCCAGGTTGTTCATCTGGTGGCTGGAGTAAGTAGCCCTGACCTTGGCTGCTTGTTGCTTGCTCTAGCATCATCCCCTGCACAATGCTGGGAAAGAAAAGCAATATGTGGTCAGAAGGATTCTATAAAGGGAAAAGAAAATCCCTCCAGTCAGATGACAGTGCACACCCTTGATCCATCAGCTGGAGAGGTGGTTCTGAATGCTGGCAAGGTAGATGTATCTGGTGGCTGCTCATTCCCTGTCCTTCTGGCTGTGATTGGTGACAGCAGCATTAGCACTGGAGAGATTAGTGGTGTGGACATCTCTTTTTTTTGACGTGAAAATTATACTGTCATCTTCAAATGCAATCTTTGCTTCTCCATGCAAAATAAAGCTGTTGCTGCCAGAGTTTTGGGGCACTCCAGCATGAGAACTGGGGAGGCATTTCCAAGGTGAGTGTTTTATTTCCCTATGGCCTTCACATTGTTATAGCTGAGGACCCAGAAACAAGAAGCTGTTCTGTCACCCATCCTCTGAAGTAATCCATCCACCAATGCTATCCAGATTTAGTCGATATGTGGAAGTATTTGAAAGCATGTAATGGATAAGGACAGCAGTTTTAATCTGCAACAGAGAAACTTATTACTAGAAGTTCTAAATATTTATTTTTAATTGAATGTATTTTTTAAATTTTGTTTTAAACACAAATATTAAATATAGTTTTTGTTATTTTTCAATTTGTAATACTGTCATGCATAGCAAAAGGGTGGGAATGGCACAGGGCAGGTGGTGTCCCTTGGATCAGTATTGTAGGTTTCCAAAAATTATGGCTGTTTCTGTAATTGGACTTTAACCTTTCCATATGTTTTAAAAAAGTTCTGTTAATATATTAGATAATTAAATTTTGTCAAGAGTTTATGCCAAATCAGACTATTTCACAAGACAAACTACTTTCGTCATTGCCTGTTGATATTAAGTATTATGCCTTTAGGTGCTGGTGACACAAGCAGCAGGGATTGTGGTGACAAAAGATTGTCACTTCTTCCACTGCTGTCATGGTGCTTTTGAGAGTAACCACACTGCCATAGCATCACTGGGCTTCTGGTACCCTGGGCGACAGAAGTCATTCTCTACGAAGTCAAAAAATGGAGGAATATTTTTTTATGAGCCTGACAAGAATGCAGTATTTCTTGACTGCTGGGAAGGTGTCATCCCAGCACATTTGCCAGCAGAGTTTTGCTGTCTGAAAGTGGAATGTAAAACCTAGTATGGTGACAGTGTGACTCCACCTCTAGAAATTGAACAGGAGAACAGATTTGCTTATGCTTTTGTGCTTGGTCATTGAAGAAGAGCAGTATTAACTGAGAAGGATCTGGTTCTTTCTTCTGCCATCATCTTTTGACACACTGAAACATATTTCCTTTTCACAGTCCTTGACAAAGATGCACAGCTAAAGTTTTAATAAGAACCTTCATGAATGGGCTTAGCGACTCAAAGGTTCTAAACCAGTAGTTTAAAAAACATTTATTTAAACAAAATATTCTTTATAAATATTTCTAGGAGAGGAAGGAGGCATGATATATGGGGTGTGTTAATTATTTCAACTGATACCCCTTGTTGAACAAAATTCTTCAAACTGCTTTTATCTGAAAACATTTTGAAAGTTTTTTCCCCAACAAAACATACCAAAACTAGTGATGGGACAGGATAGTCAGCCTATGCAGCTAAGAGAGGTTATAGCTATAAAAAAAAAATCCCAGTGTCTTTTGTCAAGTAAAATACTCAGTTAATTCGGTTGAAAATATTCTCCTATGTCGCTTTTGTGAGTTTCAGTGATTAATTTTTAGTGGGACTCACTTGCTGGTCTTTGAAGAAAGGCTTCCACAGCTCCCTTTGTGACCTGCTTAAAAAGTTGCTTGAGGGAGCATTGTGCACCATTGGAAGCCACTCCAGTTCATCACTTGACTTCTGTTTCACTTTCTTAATTAGGTTTAGGAATAGGCTTCTGGAGGTTTAATCAATCCTGCTGTACTGATTGTTTTTTCAGAAGTGCCTGCAAATTAAATGAATGGGAGCCTTTGAATAGTCCACTAGGAGTTAGACATGTTTTTAGACTTCTCAGGAGCTGTAAATGGTAATTTGCATTTCAGGTGATGTGAAGACATTTTGGACACAACTGGGAGGAAGAAGAGTGGATGTCATATTTGAGCAGCTGCAAAATGTGCTGTCATTGCTGAAGGAAAAGATCAAGAATGGAACTGCAACAAACCAAGGTTTGAAATCCTTGTAGTGGTTAAACTGGACTGCAGAGTAGCTGTGGCCTGCATTGTGTAGTTCGTGTGATATCTGCCATAATCCAGATATCTCTGAATTTTAATAACTTAGCTGTTGGTGGTTTTAAGCACTTTTTAAAAATGTCTTTTCTTTTAAAAAAAAAAGAAAAGCAATTTCAGGTACAATTGGCTGTTTTCTTGTTTTGGCTGTATACTTTTTCAACAATGAATGGCTCTTAAGCACATGTAACTGTAATATTCATTTTAGAGAAGTAATGAAATATCTGTAGTGCCTTGTGTTTCATTTATCATCAGAAATTTTAGCCTTTCAAGCTGTTGTCAGTGAATTGAGTGGTTTTGGGGTAGGATAATAATCACCTCAGTATTATTTTTTATCAGAGACACCACTATAACATGAAACAATAGTAGAAAAATGTGACACTAATGCATTTCAGATTGTTCCTGATTTTCAAGGAAATAACCTTCCTCTATCTACATCAAAAGACATTAAAATCATAATTCTGGTAAGCTTGGAGCAATGCACAGATTTCTTTTTACTGGTTTATTTGATTGAGTAAAATTGCTTCTTTTTGTTAAGTCACCCATAGGAATGTAATCTATGGATCTTACTGGGGTTTTTTTTGTGCAAGAAAATGTGCAGTGGTGTAAGATGCTTTTAAACTAATATAGCCACACACTCTGCATTATATATGTAAAACTTCCTCTAAACTGGAAGTGCAGCTTCTTGTGTTCTTGAGCTCCCACATCTTGACTGTTAGGACAAAATATCAAAGCAGTGCAGAGATAAAAGTTGAACTTGAATCCCCAGATGATCAATGAATCTGTGATGAAGTTCAGTTTGAATTTTTCTGTGCTTTGTTCTGTAAAGGTTTCAAGCTAAAATATTAAGGTGGATTTTGCCAAGAGATGTCTGCCAGCTTGTAATATTTATTGCATGGGGTAAGAGGTTGAGACAGAACAGGTCTCTTGCATTCTTCTATCTGAAGGCCATTTCCACCAATTTAGAAGTAGCATTAATTTGGTCTGTCAAGTTCTAGCCCTTCCTAACCTGAAGATGATCAATCTGATGACCAAGGTAGAAGCTTACACTAAATTGTCTTTATATATATTGTTGCCACTGTAGGTCACCAGCTTGTGTGTTTGGAAACATTCCAGCAGTTTTCCAAAAGCTGACGGATTTTCAGTGCCAATTCACAACTACTACTGTGAGCTGTAACAATTCTGTAATTCCCAGATGTGTCTGCTCAGGTCTGTGGTGCAGCACATTTCTGGTAGTATCAGTCTTGCGATGCTCTAAGTGAGCAAGTGAGGAGAAACAAGTGTCTATGGAGGATTTAACACTTCGTTTTACCTATTATCATTACTTAAATTCAACTTAGTATCTGTTTTGGTTTGGTTTTTTTTGCATAGAATGCTGGCAGGCTTGGGCACTGGTGAATGAAGCTAATCTAGGTGATCTCTTAACCTTGGCAAATGGTACGTGCATTTCCATTGTGTTTGTTTGCTATGTGGATTTAATTTGTCTTGTTTTACTCACCAGAAGCTCAATTCCTTTCTCTGAAATCAATAAAATAGATCTGAAAAGGCCATTAGCATTACAATGAGGAAAACCTAATTAATAATTTCCTCAAGTAATGAACTGTGAACTGTCACCTGGGTTTGTATTTTTGTGGTTTGTGTGTATGCGTCTAATACTTGTACCACGGAAAGAGAATTGGAACTAGTAAGCCCTTATGAACCCAAGCTGTCTGTGAGCAGTTATCCTGTGCATGGCTCCACTGGCTGTAATAGCTTGGCATCCTTTTATCTCTAACAATGAAGGGAGATCTGTAAAAGTGTTTCATGTGCGTGTTCTTTCTGGTCACTTTGAAAACCACGTGGAAGATTTTTCAGTAGGACACTTGCTAACAAGCTTTTTTGTTAGCTGCAGTTCGTAGCAATGCCTTGTTTGTAATGTGTTTTGTTAATTATCTCTTTAGTAACTAAAGTAAATTCAATCATAAATTGAAATCTGGTTTGATGAAGATTTTGCTCACATTCAATTTTTTTCAGTTAGCGATGAGTTGAATGGAGATGGTGCACAGGAAACCAAACCGAAACCGCAGCCTCTTCTTCCAGATGACAATACTGCAGACACTGTAGAAGCTTCTGACGGGTCAGTGCCTTCATTTCAGTTCCTTATTTAACATATTCTCTACTGCAGTTGAGAGAGTTCTAAAATTTGTATTTCTCAAGTCAGTGTTTTAAGCCCAATTTGAATCCTGCAAGTTTTCAATGTGAAAATGTTTTTAACTTGACCTATGTGGAAAACCTGAGGTTTTGGGTAGACTTGTCTAATTTCCCACATTAGAACGTTGCAGAATAGGGCATGGTTGTGAATAAAGGTTTATGAGTGTTATCAGGGTTAGGACTTAAGCATCAGTTCTCAGGCTTTCCTTACTGTGCAGATCATCAGGTGTGTAACTTAGTCTCTCTGTGTTTAGTATTTAGCCTCAGGTACTGATTAGAAAGATGGGGGTAAATACATTATTCCTTTTTTTATTTTTTTTTTAATTTCCTTGCTGTATTTTAGCATATAGGTTCTGGGAAGAAGCTTTGTTTTATGCAACTGAATATGTCTTTATATGTTCTTAGGACAATTTCACCATGTGAAACCTTGGGCCTTCTAGCAATGGGGCTAAAAATATTGAACTGCTAAAAAAACTGAACACATCACTGGTTGTCTAAGATGCTGCTCTTCTTTCTTTTTTTTTTTTTTTCCTCTTTTATTTCAAATAGCGAAAAAGAGGATATGGAAAGAACCTGCTCAGGGAGTAAAGAAGCACCTAGCAAAATTGAAGGTTTACCTTTAAATGTGCAGTATCAGGACCACAAGTGCTCTAGTGCATGTCTTGCCAAGAGGGCAGTGGATTCCTACAAGGGTGAAAATCCTCTGAAAATCCCAATCCTGTTTGACTTTCAAAGACGCCATGCAAAAGCAGACTGCCTTTCGAAGCCGCTGGATGTGAATTACAAAGCTCCTTGTGGTCGGAGTCTGAGAAGCTTTCGAGATGTGCGAAATTACTTGTTTGAAACAGAGTGCAATTTCTTATTTGTTGATCACTTCTCCTTCAACACGTATGTGCTGTTGGGCAGGAACACCATGCATCCCGAGCCCCTCGTGTTTGAGTTCGATATTAGCAACGGAGCCGAGTCTGTGCCCATCTCCTTCTGTAACAATCTCGACCATGCAAGATTGCCTTACTTCAAATATCGGAAGTCGTCATGGCCACGTGGATATTATCTCAACAATCTCTCCAGCCTGTTTGTTGATTCCTGTGACTGCACAGATGGCTGCATCGATAGGTAGGTAGAAAGATCCCATCTTGGGCCAGTGACACATGATGCCTCAATAGCAGGGTGGTGGGGTGTGAAGGCGCAGTACCAAACAGGACCAGCGCTGCTGGAATATCTCGTGCCATGCTTTGTGTTGACTGACACCATTGTGTCTTTCTCTTCTCCAGAGCTTGGGTGCTCCAACTGGTCCACCCTCTGTTGTAGGGAAGGAAGCCATCAGCAGGCAGATTATTGTGTTCCTTTTCCTTTCTTCCAAACTGGCAGTGCTTCTTCTCCAGGTGGAGCTGACAAGCAGATATCTTGGCTTTGTAAAAAGAGTAGGGAAGGGAGTCTTGTGCCAGCAGAGGCAGGCTTGTTTTCATGGCAGGATCCTGCCTGACAAATTCTGCTGCAGCTCCTACTGTTAAATGGCATCCTGTAGATAGGGTGGATAGCCTTGAGAGATCAGATCATTAGGAACTTAGAGGATTACTGAGGGCAGATGAAGAAACATCCCCATTCCCAACCTCTACATGTCATCCTTCCCCTTGTCTAAACAGAAACTACAAAACTCGGTGGTTACAGAATACATTTTTGGTCTGAGCAGTTCCAATACTGTTGCTCATTGTCATCTTTTTCTAAATCCCAGTAACTCTGAGCTACAAACACAACTGTGGAAACCTGCCACAGTTACCATATGCAAGTTTGGTGGTATTTTTGTCTACTTTCTTGAAGGATATTTGTCTGATCTCTCTCTATAGGCGTTATTTGGTGTTACATCCATTTTGTATTATTGACTGCTAGGGCAGTTGCACATGCTGCTGTGCAACATAGTTGCTCATGACCCAACAAAAGCTTGAAATCACAGCCTGGTATAATGAAGCTTAATTTTAGTAATTTTGTTTCAGCTGAGTGGTGAGAAACAGCAAGCACACAGCCTGCCACTTCTTTGCGCTAAAGTCCCATAAGAATTGAGATGCTTTTGATGTGCAGTTTTGGGGTTTAGGATTTGCACAGTCATTGTGACTCTTTAAAGTTGTCATGACATGCAATGGTGAAGACAAGCACTGTTGCTTGAATTTTCCACAGTGTAAAATTCTTCACTTCTTGGGGGCTAAGGAGGGAGGAAGATAACAGACTAGTGGCAAACAGGCTGGGATGCTGTGCCAGAAGAGGTGATTTTTATTAATTTAATCCATTTGACAGTGTCCTGCTTATAATAAGTTTCTGTTGTACTTCAGCTGTTTGCATGTGCCATTTATGGAGCTTGGCAGAAGAATGGGGTTGGGGTGGAGAGAACATGGTTATTGTAAAGCACAGGTAACCAGCCAAGAGACTAAGGAAAAAGGTGCCTGAAACAGCCTTGTGGAGTAAATGGAGCAGCGAGGGGGAGTACAGGTGTATATGTGTACACTGTGTACAGTGTGTGTGTGTGTATAGTCAACTGCATTTCAAATTACCTAGATTTATGATTGTTTTATACTGCTTCACATCCATTCTGAGATGTTTTACTCTTATTTTTAGGTCAAAATGTGCATGCCTACAGCTGACAGCAAGAGGCTGTAGTAAAATTTCTCTGTCTCCAAGTAGTAAAAGATCTTGTGGATACCATTACAAAAGACTGGAGGGACCTGTTCCTAGTGGGTAAGAAAGACGATAGGGGTAAAATAAGAGCATACAAGTAAAACAGCAGTTAATAGTTCAGTCTAAGTGCCACAGGATTAAAATAACTGGAGTTTTTGGATTACTGAAACCTTCTATTTTTGTCACAATTTTAGTGGCGGATCAGGATGATAAAAATTAATGTGACTTGAATAAAAGGAGGAAAAAAACTTTTGTATTGCAGATCCTACAGTTTTCACAGCTTAGGTCAAGGTCCAGGAGAAGTGTGAAGAGTGACCAGAATCCTAAAGACACATCAGCCAGCTGCTTTTGCCAGACTTGGTTATGGGTGACTCTTCCAAGACTCTCCAAAGCCATCCAATGCTTCAAGTGTTTGCCCTTTCTCTTATTCAGCTCCTATGAATTAATAGGTGGCCTGGAGAAGGTGCCAGTTACTTCAGGTGTCTAGGAGAGGAATTATGCAAGGTAGCTTTCTGCAGTAGCCAAAGGCTTGAATCTACAGGCTTGAGGAGCCCCTTTCGGTCCTCTGTGTGATGTTAGTTTTTGGCTGACATGCAGAATTAAAGTTGTCAGAGAACCCAGAAACAGATGCAAAAAAAACCCACAATTATGAGTCCTTTTGGAAATGCTTCATTAGCATGGACAGCTACAATGAAGTCCAGGCATATGTTGTCTTGCTAAAATCAGTTCCAGTATAGAATTAGGTACTTCTTAGGGATTTCTGTTTCTGTGTGATTTACTCCTATAAAACAAAAATATAGCATTTGTTATGCCAAAATGTATGTAATCTTGTGTATACTTATGCCAAAATCTGGCAGACAGACTCTTAAAATTAATGAACCAGCAGTCAAGAAAGTCACACACTTCAGAACATTGCTGCACAACCAGTTTTAGCCTGAGTCTTCATATTTCAGTCCACTGCCTTGTTGATGCTTAGGAGGGGAATTAATAATAGGAACTTTGTTATGCTAATGCATCCATTTATATTGTGCTTTGTTTTTCTTCTCTTGACAGGATTTATGAGTGTAGTGTGTTGTGCAGGTGTGACAAGCTGATGTGTCAGAACAGAGTTGTACAGCATGGCATTCAAGTCAGGCTGCAAGTGTTCAACACGGAGAAGAAGGGCTGGGGTGTCCGCTGCCTGGATGACATTGACAAGGGGACATTTATTTGTACTTACTCAGGTAGCAGGAGGGGAACTGTGAGGACATGTAGCATAATTATTCCTCTCCCATGGTGTGTGCCCTGGATTTTTTTTTGAGAACAGGGAAATACAGGGTTGGAAGAGAAGTGTGTCAATGTAATCTTAACTTGCAATATGATTGATATTAAGAAGAACTTTGAAAAGCTCTGTTATGAGATGGTGACAGACAAACAAATGGAGCAAAAGCTATCTCAGACTGCTGATTTTTTCCCTCACAAATCTGTGCATCCTATGCCAGGGCTAATTTTCCTTCAGTTAAAATAATAGAATTGTTTGGGTTGGAAGGGACCTTAAAAAACATCGAGTTGCATTCCTGCCATGGGCAGGGACACTTTTCACTAGAGCAGGGGACTGAGACCCCCACCCAAAGTGATCTTGAACACTTCCACAGATGGGGCTCTCACAGCTTCTCTGGGCAACTTGTGCCAGTGCCTCCCACATTCACTGTGAAGAAGTTCTTACTAATATCTAATCTAGATATGCTCTCTTTCAGTTTAAAGCCATTGTCCTTTGTCTTATCACTACATGCCCTTGTCTAATTCAGTTTGTACTTCAGCCTATATTGACATCATAGAATTATAGACAGCATTCATAATTTGCTTTCCCAAGTAATGCTCTTGTATTTGTCAATGTAAGTTTGACCTGTGATAGTGAGAGTGTCTCGGCAAACAAGGATTAAAAAAAAAAAAAAAAACAAGAAAACTTTTCTTTTTCTTCCAGGCAGATTAATGAGCAGAGCTGAAGTATTGGGAGATGCTGAACAAAAGCTGAAGGAGAAAAGTGCAATGAATGATAGAGGCCATGACTTTTCTTCCAAAAAAAGAAAACTTGACCTTGATCGTTCAGACTCAGTGATTGAACTAGTGCAGACTGACAAAAATTACATTCTTGAGAATCAGGAATCTTTGTCTCAGACTGTGGATAATGAAAATAAATCAACCCTGTAAGTTCAGCAAAGTAAGCTTAAGCACAACAAAACTAATATTCTGCTAATCTCGAAGTTCTGTTGTATAACTTAGAGTATGTCATCATATGAGGGTGGTGGTTTTTTTTCTTTCTGAACTTCTTTTTAAATTCCCAATTATTTCTTCTAGTGGGACAGAGTTTTCCCTCTATAATAATTTTACTTATGTGTACCACTTGGCATTTTCTAGAAATTCAGTTCATCTCTTGGCTGTACTTGACCTGTTCAGGGCATTAATGGTAATGCTAATTTGAAAGAATTAATAAAATATACTTGAAATAAATTGTTTAAAGATACTTGAAGACACTGAAGGGTTTGATAGTACATCAGCCACCAGCTGTTCTGCCCTTTGCTCCCAGTCTCTAAACCTTTTGTTATTTGTAAAATAACCTTTCCTGCCAGAAACCTTAACCTCTCCTGTTAAGAGTCTGACAACACCTCACTTTTGCAGTGAATATGTTTTCCTAGTTGAAAGCTGTACTGTCAAAACTGTTGAAAGTAGTAGCAGGAAAAGGCAAAGCTCTGTATGTGCTCTATTTTGAGATCATCTGATATAATAATAGTAAAGCAACAGACAGTTTGGTTCTCAGCATGACAACTGGAAAAGGATGTAAAAGCAGCTGCTGGTATCTCTACAAAGTTTGAGCTTTCTTACAAATGCAATAGAGAACCTGGCCTAGGTTCTCAATTCTTAAAGACAAAATACTTACAGAACATGGGGTGAGGCCAGACTGCAGGCTCTGCTGTAGTTCCTCTAGAGAAGAGACTGGAACTAGAGACTGTTAGAGAAATATGTGTTGTGAGAGTTACTTATGGGTCTGTTTGTCTTTTTCATTTCCTTTTGACCTTTCTGTGCAGGGTTCATCTAAAGAACTCAAGTAATGCAACTATGAGAAGGCCTGGAACCAAAACACTTGTTTTTCGCAAGCTAAAAATGGTAATAAGTGGCTTTAACAGATTCATTTTTCACTGTGTTGAATATGTATGTTAACTTGGACATTTTCATCTTGTATATTTAGATAGTTCTAATGACCTTCCTTCATGAGATTGTGTCACACTGTGAGCTAGGCTGTCATGCTGGAAGCTGTATCCCATCCCTTCTCCATTATCAGTCCTTCAGCATGTTCCCCCAGACCGGCACTATCTACTCTCATGGCCTTCCCCTCTCCACCCTTCACTTACACTCCTCAAGAGCCTGAAGTAATTATTCTCCCCCTGCACCCCTTGTGTACAGCGGAGGGGGTCAGAGTGATAATATTTTTGTGATATCTCCCCTAAGAATGGCACAGCAGGGAGAGAAGGAAATTTCACTGTCAGTTTTCTCATACAGTGGCAGAGTTGGGAGAACTGACCTGAATGTGACTCCTGACCTTTCATGAGTGTGAAGTGTTGCCTGCAAACATGTGCAAAGGAGGAAAACTGGTATAAACTTATGCTGTAGGTTTTTACTGGATTCATTGCCCTTAAGAAATGCACATGGAATTTTCATACAAATGTTTTGCAGTGCTGTCCATTCTAGAGGTCCCGTAACTAATTGCCTTTTTGTGATAGGAGAGGAGAAATTGTGCCACATCTGGTCGTTTAATTGAAACTGTGTAAAAAGCATGTTTGGAATTTGGCTCAGCAACTTACAATTATGTTGAAATTGTTGCAACTTAAGCACTTATTTACATGTCTTATTGACTGGGGGACTCTTTCCTGGTTATTATGAAGGAGAATTTGAAATTAAGATAAATGTTGCATTGCAGTAAATGAATTAACTTTTCAAATTCAGCCACAGCTATGCATTACTGTAGCTTTGAAACTTCAGCCTTGGAGTTCTAAAAGCCACTTACTGTGCCCTCTTGGCCCAGAGTTGCATGCAGCACGTCACAGCCTTTTCATTTGATACCCAGGTGCACAGTGCCAGCTCAGATGAAGATAATAGTTCTCAGATTCATCAGTCAAGCAAAACAAAACTCACCAGTGGAACAAAGAAAGGAAAAGAAAGTAGGTTTGCAGAGCTCTATATACTGCATGCTTTGTACAGTTGTGTCCCATCAGGTGATAGACTTTAATATAGACAGTGTGGGCAGGCCAGTTCTTAGAGTAGAACAATGTTGTCTGTAGATGTTCAGACACATTGAACTGTCCAGACAGCAGCTTCTCAAATACTGTGCATTTGTGGGAAAGTCAGCCTTGCAGATCTTGCTGTGTCACACCCAGTACTTGTTCTAGCCAACAAAAATTGAACAGGATATAATACTGGGGTGGAGGGACCTCAAGCTGGAGAGGCAGTTTGAAACTGACACTATTTGCACATGCATCTTGCTTCTATCAGTGATTCTCTTAGGAATTAAGGTGGAGAATGATAAAAAATGCTATGTGGGACAAGTCAGTCTGGAATGGGATTTGAGAAGAGTGAGACACTAGGTCACTCAGAGGCACCTTGAGCAAGTGCTTTAGGCATCACAGCAGTAAACAGTCATTTGTGGGAGGATTGATGAGAGACTTGGAAAAATTGTGTTATAGACTTTTTGATAGCAAGGAAGCTCCTTAGATTTTGGAGGATGTGGGAAAAGTGTGTGGCTAAGAGTTTGGGGCCAAACAAGGGAGAGGGTTTGGCCTTAAATTGGTATTGAGAAATAACATACATGTCCATTGACAGAATCCACCCAGCAGCAGAAGGAAGAACATCCGATGGAAATTGGACAGACTGACTCTGCTGGTGTAGAGAGTGCAGGATGCAGAAGAAAGAGTCTGTTACTGCAGGGTGTTGATTGTGTCAAGTCCAGTGTGCTGGATGACACATGTGTTGTGAGGCCATCCAGCAATGCACCCCTAAAAGCTGACTGCAAAAAAAATAGCAGGCAGCCAAAACAAGATGCACTTTGTGAGGAGTCTGATGGTGATGGGATGCTTCCCAAGAATGCTAATGAAGAAAATATTTACATACTGGATGCCACAAAAGAAGGAAATGTGGGTCGTTTTCTAAATGTAAGTACTAAGTTGCATGGGCTCTCTTTGTTGCCTCTGCAAATACATAATTTACTTATTTAAGCTTTTTTACATAAAGTTTTTTACATAAACAGTGTGGGTGGTGGGCACATGACAAGAGAGGCACATGTGGTGCTCCCTGCCATCACAGGTCTCAGGGCAGTAGGTTGGGTCACACTGGCTGTTCAATTGCCAAGTACCTCCAGCTAAGACAAATAGTTCATAGACACATCTGCAGGTACGCTGCAAATAATTTATTTCTCTTCATTGGCATAAATATGTCTTACAGCAAAGCCCTTGCATATGTTTAAACTGTTCTTCCTTGCAGAGGTATTGTAGTGTTAATATTAGTAGTGCATCTTGCAGAAAGCCTCCTTCTGTTCCCATGAGCGTACACATGTTCCTACATGCACCTGAGTGACCTCTCACATCCTGTACTTGGATGTAATCCATTGCTTGCTCCCTAGCACTGCTGCCCTGGCAATGGCATTGGGTGATAAACTTTCCATGTGGGCTCGAGGAGGGAAGGAAGAAACTACCTTTATTGGTGACAGGTATCTGACACAAAATAGTTTTTTCAGCCAACAATGTGGTGTTGGACTGTTTCTAATTCAGATTTTCTGTTTTACAGCACAGCTGCTGCCCAAATCTCTTTGCACAAAGTGTGTTTGTAGAAACTCACAACAGAAGTTTTCCATGGGTGGCATTCTTCACAAACAGGTGAATTTCTGGAAGTTAAATGTTGTTCATTCAAGGCACTAGAAGGAAAAAAAACACTGCTTGCTTATTAGAGCATAATTGCACTGAGGAGTGGGGCAGATGCTCAGATCATAAAAGCACAAAACTGTCTTATAGGTGACTTCTTATTGTGCACTAAAGGCAGAAGAAATATAGTGATTGGTTATCACTAATGGGTTTTGCTTCAGTTTTGCACTGAAATGTAAAGTAGGGAAGGTTAATTTTGATGTGTCCACTTCAGTGATAATCTTTTTCAGTGGAGAAATAGGTTTAACTCAGCATGGTCATTCAGAAAGCCAAGATCCACTCATCCTACTGTTGTGTCTCAAGGAATGGCCACCAGATCTGGATTGCATAGGGCAGGATTGAGCCCCACAGGATATTAAGGTTGATTCACTTTGTGGGCCAAACAAGCTGGCTTCAGTCCTTGTCCTCAGAGCTGTCAAGACAAGCAGGACTTTGTGTAGCCCAGTATGTGTAGGGGACGTTACAATAGGATACTCAGAGGTGAAAATTTGTTCTGAAAGTAAGAGATGCAGGTATTTCTTTACTGTCTAACAGAAAGAGAAGTACGGAAAGCTGGTGCCAGCAAGACACAGTATGGCAGCAGCTCAACCCAGGAGAGGAAAGATGAATTGTATGAATGAAGTTGGCTGACATGCATGCCAGCAGTAGTACTAGGTGAGAACAGAACAGAGAGGAGAGACTTTGTGCTGACAAACCAGTTCCACGGAACACTGATCTTCTGTGGAGCCTTGCAACTCTGCTCCATACTGACATAGATGTTGTGGATTGCACTGGGAAGTGTCCAAGAACTGTGAAGACAATGCTTTGAAATACATCCAAGAAAGGATTTTGTTTTAGCTAGAGTCTTTCTTGCTCAGGTACTTGGTAGAGAAGTGTAGTGAGGACTGAAGCCACTCTGGAGAGAGATAATAGTGACCAGCAGACACTTAGGGAAGAAGATTGTTGAAGGAGAGTTCCCTTCGCTGGCTCTTCCACTTTCTGGGCATCACCCTTTTACAACTTTTCTAAATTAAGGACTTCATCTGGATCATTGAGCTTAATTGTGTGCCTTCCATCAACGTGCCCAATCACCTTTTTATTTGTTTTACATGTCTGGCCTCTAAACCATCTCAAGTCAGCAAGTCCCAGGCTGCAATTACGTGCTGTATGGAAAGTCCTCATTGTTGGTTGTCAGTCAGCTGCCTAGTAATTCACTGGATGTCCCCTATACCATATCCAGTGAGAAACATCAGAGAATTACTACCTTCTTCACAATATTCATATTTTATTATATTTTCCATCAGTTGTCCCTCAGCATCATAGTCTCAGGTATTTAGTTTGGCATTAATTTTGGACAATGAATTTCCTACCTTAGACATTTCTTCTATTTTACTACCAGAGCAGCTGGTTCCTGAAGAGCATGTGTTTAATTCTGAGTTTTGGGCTTTGTGCATATAGTGCAATTGCATTAAAAGGTAGCCTGTCAGACCAAAGATGACAGTCTGCAACAACATATCTAGAGATCTGTTCAAAGTTCAGTGATACACTGTACATAGGAAAAATAACAAAACTGTGTTTTGTTATTTGTATTCATTTAGATATATCACGTACGTGGTTTTCCCTTTTTTTGGGGGGGGGGTGGGTTTTTGTTTTGGTGTTTTTTGTTTGATTGTTGTTTTGGTTTGGGTTTTTTGTTTTGTTGGCTTTGGTTTTGTTGTGGTTTTTTTTGTTTGATTTTTGTTTCCCAGAATTTCCCTCTAAATTAGAGCACATTGCTTAGACTCCAGCCCTATTGGCAATTCCATAGGAATTTCCGTAGCCAAAGGAGCAGGAGTGTGCCAACAACTCCTTGTATGCCTTGTTTCCTTCCCAACAAGCTGGCTGTGTGATGCTCCCTGCTCCCTACAGTTTTTGGGTTTGCATGTGTGTCAGTGGTGACAAACTGTTAGCACAGTACTGTTTCACTTAGTTCAAGCAAATTAACTATTTTATTTCTTAGACATGTGAAAGCTGGAACTGAACTCACATGGGATTATGGTTATGAAGCTGGAAGCATGCCAGAGACAGAGATTTCCTGTCACTGTGGAGTTCAGAAGTGCAGGAAAAAAACCTTATAGGCAAAGCTTTCCTACTGTCAACACATCTTGTACCTGGGATTTATGTGCTGGAAGGGATGACTACTCAGCAAACAACCCTCAAGTCTGTGGTGCTAATTGCATTCAACTAAAATGCCTTTTATCTGATTATTTTTTTTAATTTACATTTAAATGTCACTTTTGTAGTTTACAGAATTAGAACTGTTTGTCCTACGAACAGGCATCAGACTTTTCCTAGGTAATTTCTGTTCTCCTGGTCTTCTTCCTCCCTGCTTCTAATCCACAAGCAAAGTTCATATTGCACTGGAAAAATTCGTGCTCCATGCCATCTGCAGCAGAGACATCACTGATGAGAGCAACAGTTCCTTGGTGCTTTCTGTACCCCTCCACAGCGCAGAGTTAGCAAAACTCAGGTTTCTGAAATTCATTATGGATGCAAGACTGCCTGTCTGGGCACTTGGAATTGTTTAAATACACCTAAGCCTGTTGCATCCAGTGGGACAAATAGTCCTGGGCAGAGACAGAATTAAATAGAACAGTTCTGCAGAGCTGTGTTTGTGCTAGAAAATGAGCTGGACAAGTCCTGCTGCAGCAGGAGAGAAATGACTGGGTTTTGTTGGATTGCACGCCTCTCCACATTTGTGACACAGAGAAATCCTTGAGAAATCCAATGTACCTCATCTCAGTGCCATATTGTGTATGGGACAGATTGGCCACAGAATTCCTTAGCACATGGTTTGTGGGTAAGAGAGAAACAAGCTACATTAGGAGACACAGAGTGCAGATGCAGGAGGCGGCTCTGAAATGGAGCAAGGGATGGGTGTGCAAGTGTGTGGCTTTTGAATGTGTTGGAGCCTTGAGCAAGCAAGGTGAGCAATTTAGATGCTTGAAGAACCACTGCCAAAAGTTTAAAAAAAAGTGGTTTTATTAAAAATGTTGTAAAAGTAAGACTTAACATAGTTTGATAGTGAAGTTTACTTTGTTACTGCAGAGGATATGATAATGACTTAAAGTTACTAATTCAAAATCTAGTTGCACTGTAGTACAACTGTGCACACTGTGTAGCACACTGTGTGTGACATCAGTCACTTACCAGAAACCTGCAGTTGATCAGGTGTGTCTCAGCCTTGAGGAGTAACACTGAGAGCATCCCAGCTCACAGGGAAATCACTGCCATACAACCAGCTGATTAGCATGAGAGCTAAAAAAAGGCTCACTCAGGCTGTCATTTATGGAATAAAGTGGTTGGCTTGAAGTCAAACTACCCTTGTTGGAGAAGGTAAACATGAGAGTCTTGTACCTGCACCTTTCTTTGTTCCTTGATAAATGAGTCTTGGAAGAACCACCCACTATTCATGTGTTATTTGCATGGTTGGTATCCTAGATTCCAAGTCCATATGCCTCAGTGCTCACCGTGTCACTCTGCTCCTGTAGGGATTTTCAGAGAAATAGTTTGAACAAATGGAGGTCTTGGCCTGGTTGTGTCCAAGCCTATACTGCAAAATTAAAGAGAAGCAGGAACTACTAGTTCTCAGCCCTGAGGCCAAGAGGCAGTGGATGTCCTATGCACACATGGCTTAGGGTTCTGTTTTAATTGGGTTGCATCTGTGCTGTGTAACTGTCTACAAACATGGTATCTGTGGCCCTAAGTGGGTTTTTTTTTAGTTTGTTTTGGATGCTTCAAGCTTAAAAATCATGGAGTTGTATTGCAACACAGGATGTTGTTGGATTTTTTAAGTTTCATTATGCATAAGGAGTTTCAGCCTGTTAAAAGTGGACCTTTTAGCAAGGAAAGTGGACCTCTTCTTTTAGCAAGGAAACCTCTCCTCAGCTTCGGTCCCTTTCATTGCACTTTGGGTTTGTGTGGACTTTCACCACCCATCTTCTGGGATAAATGCAGAAGAGCAGGGTTACCCCAGTGTTGGTGCAGTACTTCTTCAGAAGGTCAGAGCCACTCACTCTTGCCCTGATCAGCCCCTCTGTCACCGCAGCCCCTGTGTGAGCTGAAGACAGCACTCAGCTGGATTACTTTTTGCTTCATTGTAGATGAAGCAAAGCATTTGTCTTCATTGAAGATCTGTCTCTACTCAGAAGGAATGTGCCTTGGGGTATCATCTTTCAGTATTAACCAGAGACATGGCAAAGTCTATGACAAAACCCACAGGTAACCCAGGAGTAGTATTAGCCTTTTAAACAGATGAAAATGCAGAAAACAATTGTGTATGTGCTTGACTTGAACGTGGAAAAGAATATGGGAATGTTTTTAAAGCATCAGGGTGGGGGGAGAAAGAAGGTAAATTTTACTGCTGTTGATTATATATTCCAGATCAGTGGTAGGAATTAATGGTACTGGGCTGGTGAGGAAGAGCCCTGTTTCTTAATGCAGGAAAACAGACCTGATTCAAAAGAGGCATCATTTACTTGCTCCATGTGGTCTGAAACTATTGGAGAGTCTGCTGTGAGTGTAGATGTCACAGAAGGCATGTGTATGAGACAGGGCTTTTTGGCTAGCTGGGTTTATCAGGTCTGTCTCCAGGCTGGTGCTTCTTCATTGTCCTGCTCCAGACCAGATATCATAACTATCCATGAGCAAAATCACCTTACAAGGTGTGATTTCTGCCTGCTTTTGTAGTATTACTAGAACATGTTCTGCTGAGGGTGTCCTGCAAGTATCCTCTGCCGGTGATTACCACAGGAATGCTCACCTGAGTTCTCTGTCTGCTCTGCTGACTGTTCCTCTGTTTGTCACAGCTCACAGATGGAGATATTTCTGAGCACAGCCCCTCGTGTCACCCGTGCTTTATTAGAGCAGTGTGTAGAAGCACCAAGTGCAAGCACTGATGGAAAAACAGGTGAAATATTCCAAGTACTCAAAAGCACCTGTGGAATGACACATATGGGACTCATCAGCCTGTCAGGGGCATCATAAATGAAGAGTGTCTGATGGGAATTAGTTGCATTGAGATGTGAATTGCAGCTCTTACAGTGAGCAAGACAGTTCCTATGGAGGGACAGTAGGGATGTGAGGATGTATAAGGGCTCCATGGTAATAAGTATTAGCACCCAAGATAAGCATACAAATGCAAAGACAGTTGAAGATCACTTACAGCATAAGTATAAAAGAAACTGTACTGGAGCTTGTTAACTGACTTCTTTTTTTTGCCAAAAAAGCACTGAGCATTAATTTCCATCTCTTTCATGGAACAACATGGCTTGATAGCACAACAGTTTGGAGGAAGAGTTCACAAAAGTTTTGGACTTGATTTTCCTCCACAGAGAATTTTTCTTGTGTTGAACAGACTTCTGTTAGGAAGATTTTACTAGTTTAAGATTTATGCACCTGTGGGTGCTTGCATCATGTTGACTCATTTGAGTATAATCTAGGTAATAGATCTGGGAATTGGAATTGTGTAGCAGTATTTGGCTAATAGATATAATCTAATTGCAAGCCTGGACATGGGTTGATTTTAGCTCCAATATGCTGCATCTGGGCAGGTGCAAAGGAATTTGGGAAACCAGCTGGAATGATGCCAGCAGTGCTGAAAAGCCAAAGCTGATCTAGCTGGTAAAGAGAACTGATCTTAAAAGCTCCATGTTGTGTTTGGTGTGGCCTCCTGATGAGCCAGAATATGCCTGTTATTGTGGCTGATGAGCTCACTGGAGGAGGTTCAACAAGACCAAGTGCCAGGTCCTGTACTTGGGTCACAACAACCCTACAAGCTGGGGGAAGAGTGTCTGGAAGGATGCCCAGCAGAAAAGGACCTGGGGGTGTTGGTTGACACCAGCTGAACCTGAGTGTGCCCAGGTGGCCAAGAAGGCCAATGGCATCCTGGCCTGTGTGAGAAACGAAGCCCACTCCTCCATATGGTAAGAGTTCAATAAGGGATAATAAGATCCCACGGATCAACAAAGCAAAAGTAACAGCGCTATGTGCATGGCAACGGCCAAAAGCACACCCAATTCTGTAGCAAGCAGTCCTTTATACTGTTGCAGTTGCATTACTTCGCCAAATGACTTTGCACATTTCTCACAGCCTGTTTACCACAACTCTGCCTCAGGCTGTCACAGCATTGCCTAAGTCCACAGCTACAGTCCATCAGGGAAGCAGTCCAGGGTGGTCTTCTGATGCCACTCTAGACTTGGTATTCTCCTTTTATGGTATTTTGTTCTCTTCCTTTGCTATCTTGGTGTTATAAGTAACCATGTAGTTGTTGGCTTTCACTAATTATATATTGGCTTTTGCAAATTACTAAAGTGGATGCTGTGTTGTGCATTACAATGTTAACTTTTGCAGAAGTAGCTGTAGTTGTGAAATAATAACGAATACTTTTATTTTTGTAACTAACTGACAATAATGAGAATAACTCAGATATGAAGTACTTGTGGAAATAGCTAAAACCATCTGCATGGTCAGATAACATTTAAGGAACAGATGGGATGAGGACCCCTGCTACTGACCCTTCGACTATCAATAACTCTCACCTGCTGAAACCACGGAACAGAGGGAGTTGTGGGGAACTGACCCACAAAACCACATCCACGATTACTGCATGTACTCTAAAAAGGCGGGCTAGTGGTCAAACCAAGCTAAAGAATTCCCAGAACATGTAAACGAGTTCAAAGAAATGTTCGAACATGTATAATCTTTAAGAATATGTATTTGACCAATGCAATAGAAAAAGTATATAAGAAGAGTTACTATGGTCAGCTGATGTGCCTCGGGCCGTAGCCAAGCACCCAGTGCTGTTACTGATTTTCCCCTTTTATCCCGTATTAAAATTCTAAACATTTTGAAAAGTGGGGTTCATTTCTCACACCTGTATCAGCAATAGTGTGGCCAGCAGGACCAGAGCAGTGATTGTACCCCTGTACTTGACCCTGGTGAGGCCACACCTCAAATCCTGTCTTCAGTTTTGGGCCCCTAAAATCAGGAAGGACGTGGAGGGGCTGGAGCGTGTCCAGAGAAGGGCAGCAGAGCTGGGGAAAGGTCAGGAGCACGCGTCCTGTGCGGAGCTGCTGAGGAAGCTGGGGGTGCTTATTCTGGAGAAAAGGAGGCTCCCGGGTGACCCTACCCCTCTATAGAACTGCCTGAAAGGAAGGCGTAGCCAGCGCGGGGTCGGCATCTTCCCCCTAGCAACAAGTGACAGGAAGCTCCAGCCGGGGAGGCTTAGCTTGGACGGTAGTTCTGTGATTCTTTGAAAAGTGAGCGCGGGGCTAGGGGGGATGCAGGATATCGCCTTTCCCATGGTGAAAGCCCTCGGGAAATGGCTGCTCGCCGGCGGCCCGCGGCACTGCCTGGCACGGGTCTGGAACCCGGCCATCGGATCCGTGACCCCGGCCCGCCCGGGGTGGTCCGGCCACGCCTCCCTGACCACGTGACGGGCGCCTCAGGGGCGCGCCTTCCCGCCAGCCACGCCAGGGCCGCGGCCAATCAGCGCCGCGCGGTGTGCGGGGCGGAGCAACGGCCGGCGCCACCGCGCATGCTCCGTGCCCCGGCCGGGCGCGCTCACTTCCGCGCGGGAGAGTTGAGGGCGGGGGAGGGGGCGGCGGGAGTGACGGCTCGCGCGGGCCGCGCTGTGCCGCGAGCGGGCGGTAAGTGCCACCGCGGGCACGCGGGGCGGGGGGAGCGCGGAGCCTCCTCAGCGCCGGCCCCGCACCCCCGCTCCCCCCGCAGTGCCAGTGAGTGGAGCCGGCCGGGGCTCGGGCTGAGCGGAGGGGGCGGGGGGGCCGTGAGGCGGCACCGCGGGCCCGAGGGTATTAGGAAGAAGTTATTTGCTCGTGAGAGTGGCGAGGCACCGGCACGAGCTCCCCAGAAAAGCTGTGGGTATCTGGTCTCTGGCGGTGTTCAGGGCCGGGTTGGATGGGGCTCTGAGCAGCCCAGTCTAGCGAAAGGTGCCCTGCCCACGGCGGGGGCTTGGAACGAGATGCTGTCAAGTGAGGTGATCAGAAAGACAGCTTTATTTGTTCGTTCTTCTTCCTTACAAAATCTGGATGTGTTTGTTCTGTAATAACATACGGATGAAAATGGGGAGGTGAGTGTTGGTCGTGTCTAGCTATGAAATGTCCAGTCGTGCTTCTTTCCCCACAAAGCACAAATGAGGGACACAGTGAGTGTGGGCTAACAGGTGTGTGATTTCTTTCTTCCTACTTCCATAGATCCAATCCTGCACTGTGCTGAAAGGAAGAGGAGAGCAGAGCAGGAGCTGGGGCAGTGGGTTTCAATAGCACGCTGGAATTCAGGGGACTTGGGTTCTTTTCCTTACTCCCTATGGATATACTAAGAGATTCTGTGCCTTAGCCTCCTCCTGTGTAAAAGGATATTTACATACAAGAATGCTTTCAGAACTGGGTCTGGAGAGGAAGTACTTAGACAAACTGGTAACGGTTCAGCAGGATTGCTGAATCTGAAAGTGATACAAGCCCTGCGCTCTTGCCAGCACTGTTCTTCCTTTTTACTTTCTGTTTCCTCTCTGGTTTTCTTCCCTTTAGTCGCTGTTGTGTAAAAAGAAAGAAGCGAAACCAGCAGCCCTCCTTCTAGGAAATGGCGCAGGTTCAGGAGGAGCAGCCAGGTGTGACTGCTCTCTCAGCTGTTGCTCTGCCTTCCGTTTTGCAGCGTCATTTGTCCTGTCATGAGCGGAGGGCAGCAGAAGGGCCCTCAAATCTTACAGCTGAATTAGGCCCCCTGCATTCCCTGTGGTGGTGACAGTGGACGCGAAGGGTTGCAGAAGGACTTTGGGACAGCAAGGGATTGACTGTAAAACAGCAGGTGAAAATCCAGCATTGATAAGTGGAAGATTACGTATGTGGCAGAGAAACAACCATGACACTGATGCCCTCCCTACTTAATCTGATGCCACTTAAGAAAGAGATCTGGTGAACTGTAATACTGGTCTGGTTGACAGGGTGGTATTGGTACATTATTTGGACTTGATGATCTCAGAGGTCTTTCCCAACCTAATTGATTTTGTGACAAGTATGTGACTCTCACTGAAAGGTGTCCGTTCACACAGAACCTGTGGATCTGTCCCTATGATTTCTGTCTTGAATTCTCTCCCTGCAGTTAGGTACAAATCAGGGTACTTTTGTACCTTCCATTGTTTGTAGTCACATTGCACAGAATACCCCAGAGGTGCAGTTGGTGCAAAATATTTCCTGATAAGCAAGGGAAAGAACAAGGCCACACAGCTCTCACGCTGCCTCACATTCCTCTCCAGATGCATGGCAGCACAAACCACCAGCCCTCCACCCAATTTTGTTTGCTCCGATCACCGTGGGCCCCACTGCTTGTTGAGCTTTGTGGGTTTTTTTACTACTTTATGCTTCCAACAGTAGTTCTCTGGAAGTGTCAGCTCTGTGCTCAGAAGCAGGCTAAAATGTGATTGAAATAGTGAGAATTATTAAGGAAAGAAGGAAAATACAGAGTGATGTTGGGACTTTGTAGTGTAAATGGTAACCCATCCTTTTGGAGGTGGTATGCTCCTCTTTGAGTTTAGCCAGAAGACTATAGAGAAGGGATGGAGAAATGACAGAGGTGAAAAAAAACTGCAGACCAGCTTCTGTACAAAGAAGAGCTAAATAGTTTCAGATTCCTCAACTTTACAAAGAGACAGCAGGAGAAACTGTAACAGAGCAATGCTGTCATGAGTGCTACTGAAAGAATGGAGCAAGGATTTCTTGCCTTTTCAGACAGATCCAAGTGTTTCAAATGGAATCCCTGAGTGGCAAGCTTAAGCCCTGCAAAAGCAAGGCATTGTTCAGATGAGACGTGAAACTGGAAACCTGCCCTTAGCCTATCCCTTCCTGCGTAGGAGCAGCCAGCCAGCTCCACTGCCCCGTTTAGCTCCATATCCTCTTCCTGGTAGTACTCTGTAGCAGAAAGCTCAGGAAGAGCACAGGCTCCTGTGGAGGTATGTCAGGTTTGCATGGCCAGGTTTGGGTGGTGGAGGCCTGCAGGGGTGGCTTCAGTGAGAAGCTGCTGGAAGCTTCCCCCATGTCCAGCAGAGCCAATGCCAGCCAGCTCCAGGACTGACCCTCTGCTGGCCAAAGTTGAGCCCAGCAGGAATGATAGTAATGCCTCTGTGGTAACATATTTAAGAAGAAAAGAAAAAAAGTTATTGGGCAGATTTAATTGTGGGCAGAGAGGAGTGGGGTGGGAATATGTGAGAGGAGCAACTCTGCAGACACCGAGGTCAGTGGAGAAGGAGAGAGGGTCAGGAGGTGCTTCAGGTGCCAGAGCTGGGATTTCCCTGCAGCCCCTGGTGCAGACCATGGTGATGCAGGATGTGTCCCTGCAGCCCAGGGAGGTCCATGGGATTCAGAGATCCACCCACAGCCTGAGAGGAGGCTGTGACTCCATGGGAGGCCCATGCTGGAGCAGGGTCCTGGCAGGGACTTGCAGACCCATGGAGAGGGAGCTCACCCTGGAGCAGGTTGTGCCTGAAGGACTTCATTCCATGGGAGAGTGATCTATGTTGGAGCAGTTAATGGAGAACTGTTGTTCAGGGAATGGACTCACTGAGAAGTTTGTGGAGGACTATTTCTATTGGGAGGGACCCCACACTGAAGCAGGGGAAGGACTCTCCTTGAGTGTGGTAGGAACAATGAGTGATGGACTGACCATAACCCGCATTCTCCATCTCCCTGTGCCTCTTGTGGGAAGGAGATAGAGTTTGGAAAGAAGGGAGGGGTGAGGGCAAGGTGGTTTTAAAATCCATTATACTTCTCATTATCCTGCTCTGATTTTGTTAGTAATAAATTCAATTCATTATCCCCAAGCTGAGTCTGCTTTGCCTGTGATGGTGTTTGGTGAGGGATCTCTCCCCCTCCTTAACCCATGAACCCTTTGTTATATTTTCTCTCCCCATCCAGCTGTGGAGGGGAGTGATGAAGTGGCTCAGGGGAGTTCCTGGCATCCAGCCAGGGCTGACCCACCACAGGGGGACAGGATACAGGGCTAAACAGGGACATAGATGCAGGCTGGCTGCTTCTGCACAGAGGAATGGCCAAGAGCTGGACTTACACTGCTTCAGGATTCCTAGAAAGGTGCTGGAGTGACCCCAAGGTTGACCATGGCTAAGTGTCTTCTGGCCTCCATAAGCACCAGGATTTCTTGGGAGCCTGTAAGAACACCGGGGACTGTAGACTCCATGTTTAGCCCCTTCCTTAAAAATTTCCTAGAGCTGGATCCTCTGACTGGGCCTGAGCAGGGCCTATGTGTCTGCATTGATTCCAGATATTGGTTTGGTGCTGAGAGCTTTTCCTGTATTCTAGGCCATTCAAACTCTAGCTCATTCTTCTTTTGAATTTCTTTCTTTTCTATTCTAGTTCTAATATGTCTTTGTGTTTCTGTTTGTTTCTATTGATTTATTTATTGCTCAGGTTCTGAAACTATATGATGGTCAGTGTATAGATGGGTGTTGGAAATCGGTTTCTATCCTGCCTTGCTTACAAAAGACATAGAAAGACAGAAGGAATGAAACTCCAGCTGTGTGCAAAGGCTAAGTGACTTGTGATTACAAGTAAATTGTCAGTAGTGTAAGCCAGAGGGGAAAAAACATAAAAGTCCTCCTCTACTCTGGTGGTGTTTTCACTTGGGTCTACCCAGTCTGTTTTATGCAAGGGGAATGGGAACTAACGAAAAAAGTTTGTCTGTGGAAACCCAGAAAAAGGTTGCAGGATTTGTTGGACTATGAGATTTCCTGCCTATTTTGTGCTTGGGCCTTACTACCTCTCACAAGAATAATTTAACTTCAGATCTTCCTATTTCTTGAAAGTAAACACAGATTTTTCTTCCCCCTTGTCATACAGGAGTTTGTGCTGTCAGAGGTGACGTCTCCAGCAGAGGATAGTTTGGAATATCACACTTTGTAGGAGTGGGAAGTTGTTGAAGATTTCTGTGGTGGACTTGCACAAAAAACACAGACAAAGTAAAATTTCTGCTACAAATGTTGTGGGGTGATGCTCTAACCTGCTGGTGGGGGATGTGTGTAAAGGCTTGTCCAGAAACACTTAGACTGCTTTTGTGAAGTAAATAGCTGGCCTCAGAATTTTGCATCTGCTGGAGAAAGACTATGTGAAGAAGAACAATTAAGACTTGAGTGGATATGGCCAGGAAAAGATAATGTGTGTCCCTGGGGCAATTCCCAGGGCTCAGAGAAAATTCTGTCACTCCTGTTAGCATTTTGCCCTGTTAAGAGAGAATGTTTGAATCTCTCATTTACAATTTTTTCTTGTGCCCCAATTTACTTGCAGACCTCTCCATGCTACTTTGCTACATCCTTCTTACAGTAAGAAATTAGTTTCTTGTTTTCTGTGAACTCCTGGAAGGCACTGGTGAAGCTTGGGGTCAGCTGTTTTTCTGTCCTTTGTTGACTCGCAGACCCACACATGGCAGCAGTAGGTTAAGAAAACACTGTGAGTGATTGCCCTCCTCCAAATAAAAGGAGTTTCACACCTCAGAGCATGACTTGCCAGGCTGCTCTTGGATCTGTTTTTGGAGCAGATATTTCAAGCAAGCTTGAAAACTCTTGTATTACCCCTTATAACTTGTTAGTGACTTTCCAAGAGGAGATAAACCACTCTTTGTCCTGCTCTAATTGCTGGAGCTCCTGGGGTCTGGTTTCCATCCCACTGCTGTGCCAAGTGCAGGCTTTGCCAGTTCTACTGGTAGTTGTTCCTGGAGGAGCAAAGCACCAAGGGTCAGGGGATGTCGGTGAAGGAGCAGTTAGAGTGCAGGTGTTGGCAGGCTCTGCTTTCCTTTGTCCTGCTTGGCCTGTGGAAGTTGTTTATTGTTTTGTGTTTTGTCCCAGTTTTCCTGCTCTAGGTGCTTTCTGGATAATGGCGAAGATGGTGAGAACAACATGTGCATTTTGTTCAGAAGGGGAGGCTGGCTCTGTGATGTATATCGCCGCAGAGAGAAATATTGCAGCTCATCAGGATTGTCTGGTGAGTGCCTTTAGCTGGTCAGTATCGAAGAGCAGTGGGGAAGGGATAAGGGGGAAGTTTCCACTGCTTATCTGTTTTTGGTTTTGCAATGATGGCTGGATTGAAAGGCTGGTTACTCAAACCAGAAAGTTTATATTAGATTGAAAAGCTGTAAAAAGCAACAGGGCTTGGCAGGGATTTTGGAGTGGGAGAGGATGTGTCTGCACAGCTGGAGCTGTTGATTTGCGGTGTTTTCATGTCTGTCTGTTGCTGAGCAGTGGTCCCAGACACACATGAAAACACCACAAAGACCACATATGGTATAGCAACAGGAATAGGTCTTCTTGACTATTGAGACTCATCCTCTTGGATGAGGATTCTCAGACCACAGAAAGTTGTATACTTAAACTTTTGCAGGAAAATATCCATATCACTTGATGGTTAAAAACCTTTCCAGTGTATCCCTTATTTAAAATAAGGAATAAAAATATCAGAAGTTGATGATATAAAAATATCTGTGAAGCTCTTAAGTGTGTGCGATCCTTCTAGTCTTCTTGCCTCTTCTTGCCTCCCCTTTATTCTAGAATGTTGGTAGAGCTGGTTCTTGGAGTGCAGAATCAATTACAGCTGCTGTATTCTCCCTTCAGCAGAGGGAGAATATAGCTGAGGGCCGTTTAGTGCAGGAGATTGCTGCTAGAGCAGTTTTCTGGCTGTCACTGTCCCAGCCTTCTTATTCTCACAATTGTTATGTCTACATCTTTATTTTTCTGATAACTTTTTGGTTAGTTATTTTTTATCAGAATGTTTCACAACAGTGTTATTTTATGGCACTTGAATGTTTTATTTGAAACAGGTTTATTATGGCTTTAATGTTTTTCCAATGTTAAAACTTTTCTCTCTCTCTCTCTCTGTTTTTTGTTCTTTCTCCTTTCTTTCTCCTCCCAGCACCTTTACTCATTTCTCTGCCTTAGACTTGTTTGCGCTGTTTGGGTTTTTTTGCAGTCAGCTATCACCTTCTGAGCAGACAGACTGTGCCTGCTAATTGATGAAAGGGTAGCTCCCTTTTGTTTGGAATTATCTACATGTAATGCTTAGGAAATATTTGCCAAGAACTTCCCCTTCCTCATTTACTGTCAGGGCTCAGCCATTCTGTGGGAATTAAAGTGGCCTGAGTGTGCATGTGTGCATTTTTAGTGCGTTTCTCCCAGGATGTGTACAATGTTTGTTTTTTTCCTGCAGTCAGCTGTTATCAGCATTGGGCTGTATGGAAATCTTATTACAGAGAAATGTTGCATCCAGCTGTAGGTCTGAACAACTGAGCACATAATAAGATGTCCAAGGTGTGGAGGTCTGTTGCCTGAAGATATTTTCATCCCTACTCTGGGCACCCTGGAATTTCACATTTTCTTTGTTCATGTTTTTAATAAGTTAACTTTCTCACCTTATTATCTTTTCTTAGTTTGCCTTCAGGTTATGTGAAATCTCCTGTGTGGAAGGAGAAACTTATTTTGACTGCAGAAATGTTTAAGTTTAGCTCCTTGTTCAGTATAGGTGAAACCTCTGTTAACACAGAGAAAAATCAGCCTTCTTAGGTAGGGCAAGTGCAAGAAGAAAAGATGTATTCCTTGTCTCTTTTCAGCACTGGTGACTGAGTCGTTCTTATTTCTTAAAACTGTCTCTTTTGTCTTTAGTTATTTTCCTCAGGATTTGTGGAATCTGAAGATCATAACCCAGAAAATCTGGAAATAAGGTTTGATGTGTCATCAGTGTTAAAGGAGCTCAAGAGAGGAAAGCGGCTGGTAAGGAGATGTTTCTGAATATCTCATATTATCTCATCTCATATTATTGAAGGTTGTCTGGCCTGTTTTGTGCTTTAAAAAAAAACCCATTCAAGTAGCTGGTCCTTCTGATCTAATAAGATTAGGGAAATTACAGGTTTAGTGTTGGAGTCGTTGATTTAACATTTGGTGTGGTGAAATTTAGTTCATTTTGTATTGAAATGCAGGTGGGTTTTTTTCTGGTCTTTATGTCCTTAGTTGAAGTTTCCTGAGACTTTGGTAAAGAAGTAAGCCAGTTCCTGAAACAAAAGAACGCTATCCACAATTGTAAAGGGAACACCTTCTGAGTTTTGCAGAAATATGATCATTTAAATTAGGGTTTTTTTAATTTGCCTTTGTCTTCAGCTGCCCTCCTCCCCTAAAACCTGGGTGGAACTCTTTTCATTATGAAGTTAGCCTAGAAAACATAAATACCAACATTAACACCAATTAATGTTGAAATAACTTGGGAAAGCTGCTCAATGCCCTCACATGGCTCTTTGCCTCATTTTACAAAATTATCAGTATGAAATAGAGGTAAGATAGCAAAAAGGTGGCTGAAATAATGACCAGGGTAGGTGTTTGCAGGAGTGAATTTGCCTGATGAATTACACAGAAGTGACTTGCAACGGAATACTGGATTTTCCCACAGAGAACGGCATTTGCCCTGTCTGGCAGGATTTGGAGTAGCTGCCTGTGACATTTACCTGGTGAACCCCCTCCCATTGTAGGTGTGCAGCTTCTGCCGCAAGAAGGGGGCCACGGTGGGCTGCGAGGAGCGCGCATGCCGCAGGAGCTACCACTTCTTCTGCGCGCTCTGCGACGATGCAGCCGTGGAGACCGACGAGGTCAAGGGCGTCTACAGGTACTCACCGAGTGTCCTCTGACTGTCACTGCCAGCCTCTGGGGGTGTCAGCAAGAGGGGCTTCATTGGGTAGGGTTTAAAGGGTTTTTAGGGAAGGAAATAAGTTCCCCTCTCCTAAAGTGATGCTTGATCCTCTGTTTGCAAACTGTGGGAGAAATGTTTTCATTTCACAGGATAACTTTACTGCAGTGGGAGGGAATCTGTTTAGTGCTTGAGCCTGTAACATCACTGAAAGATAACAAGGCAAAAACTGAGAAAGTCAGTCTTTACTGACTCTCTAGCCAATCTTCAAGAACCAAGACTTTTATTAATGTCACTCAGATTCTAAATTTTTTGTTGGTTCAGAAGCTCCAGTAAACATGGTCTGAGCACAGAGCAGGTTATTGCCCTTCTAGATCTGCTCACATTAGTCAAATTCAGGTAATTTTCCCTCCCCATGCTATCAAAGAACTTTGGTTCCCACCAAAGGCCTTGTATATCAAGTATGTTGCTAGCAATAACATGATTGAATGGGTTCTAAGTAAATTTTCTATCTTGATCATGCTAGTCCTGGTGTCCACTGCCCTTGGGCTGCCTGCATTGCCATTGACAGGTGAAACAAATTGGAGGATGCAGGTGAAGGGGTTGAAAAATTGGGGCTTTGGGGACCTTTTGAAAAGCTGAAGTTATAGTAAAGTCTGAGGTGCATTTCTGGGCAAGGCCAGAGAGGTCACAGGTTACATTAGACTTAGATTAATTTGGGGATCATCTAATCACTACTTGTTTCAGAAAGGGGTGGACTAGTGCAGTCCTTAGTAGCAGTGGAAGAGGGGTCCTCTTGTGGCAAGATACTTGCACTCCTGTGGGGTTCACACCACTCTCTCTCTAAAATGAATGCATCTGTGCAAGGCTGCAAGCCCAGCTGTGCAGGGAGGATGGGAGCTGTAAAATCTTTGTGAATCTGCAAAGCTCATGAAAGAGTGTAACTGGGAAGGTGGAAACTTTGTATGATCACAGTATAAATGGCTTTCATCTTATAGCTTTAGAAAGAATAACTCAGGCTCAAGAAGACAGAACTCAAGATGTTGAAAAACAAGTGGGACTAGCGTCAGTCTAGATACAAACTGGTAAAGAAGTGCTTGCATATACAGTTTGGTTTGGTGGCATTTTTGAGCTGGTGACCTTGGAGGTTTGGAAGAGGGACCCTTAAAAATGCTTTAAGTCTCTGTGTGACACTGATAGCCTAGGAAACTGGGCTATAGCAACCTATATTGAAGAGCTGGGAAAGGACTGGATTAGAGAAGGATACTAGGACAACTTTCAAGGATCTGAACCTAAAGATTTTAGCACAGTAGCAGTGGCATAAATAAAGCACAAAAATTGTAGAGCTAGCTGAAATTATTGGAGAGTAGACTTGGAAAACAGTGGATGTAGATTGACAGCCCCTGCACATTTTCATGGTGAAGTATAACATACCGAAAAGAGAGAATTCCTTTGAGAGAGGCAGAGCTGGTGGCTTTAAATTCTGAGTTGCCATCATTGTGATGATGGGTAGTGATCATTAAAACAAACAGAGCAGAATAAAGAGAGAAAGCATATAGTTCTGTGGAAGTGGCCAATAAGGGTAGAGGTGGAGAAATAAGTGCAATCTGTACTGCTCTCTTGCAAAAATGATAGTAGGGAAGTGCTTCCAAATAAAGTGGCCTGAGGAGTAAAATATATTGTCTGTACTTTGTAAGATGTTCCTGTGCTTAGGATGGGTTGTTTTTAACTCTGAAAGACTAGAAGTAAAGGGAGGGGAAGACTAAAAAACATTCTCCAGAGGGCAGTATTAGAAATTCAGGGATGTAAATAAGGTGTCTTCAGTATATAGCTTTCTGATGGCATTGTTAGGAATACCTAAATCTGATTTTTTGTGCTTCAAGATGCATTTCAGGCAAAAGAAGTTCCTCATCAAGCCAACAGTCTGCATTTCTAAGGGCAGTGCTTCTGTTTTTGTTAAAAGAATGGCAATAATTAGAAAATGACCTAGTAAATGCAGTTCCCTTTAAAAATTGCAGCAGTCTTGGCAAGTAGATTTGTAAGGAAGAGATAAACTAAGCCATGCTCCTGACAAAGCATTTTTGCTTAACAAGTGACTTGGGATCCTTCTGTAAGAAAGGCATATTGTAAAAGTTGGTTCATGTTCTCTGCACATTATTGTATCCAAAAGATAAGGAATATTTTCATATAAATTTGTTTCATTTTGCCTCTTCCAAGGAATTCACATTGCTCTCCTAGAACCACTGAAAATATTCCCATTTCACATATTACTGAAGTCTTTAAGTAACAAATGGACTGAGCAGCTTTAAGCTACTGGACCTTGCACAGGGTTGCCCCACATAGTCAGGATTTGGGGACCATTCCGTGAGCAGCGGGAGGGAGGGGCACAGAGATCTCCAGGCGGGTGAGCGCCTGATGCTGTGCGTGGTGGTGCCCTGTGGCGCTGCCAGCGTCCTGCAGGGCTGAGGAATGGAGGGTGACGCTGGGCAGATATGTCTGAGGAGGCTCTTGGCCTGTGTGGGGCAGGGCCAGGGGGCAGAGCTGCTGTGATGGAGCAGTGTCAGGACTGTGGTGTTTCACCTTGGGAGCGTTAATCTCATTTCAGTGTCTCTGACACAGTGATTGCCATACGCATGAAATGTGTCTGACTCAGGGCCTGAACAGTGGGCAGGCCCAGACAAGGTGGCCTGATGGAGCTGATTATTCAGAGCCTCAGTGCTGAGAGTCCACTGTGGCTCTGGAGTAAGATTCATACATCTGCATGCATGAAACTTTAAAGTAGGTGGTTTTTGAGGTGGGTAATGCTGAACAAAAATCCTGACTTTTCTGGACTGTCTTTCAGTTTATGTTCGGTGGAAAGAGAGGGAAAATATCTGTTAAAATAGGTCAACATAACTCTGTTTGCATATTTATTAATACTTCTTCTCTTTTTCTTGAAATTGAACTTAAATTTTAGAGTGTTCTGCCCAAAACATGATCCAGGGAATAGGACCAATCACTACGGTGAGTTTCTTTAATGACTTCATTGATTTCATTTGTTTTAGAAGTTTGCATCCTACAGTCAGTAATTCATAAGAGCAAGATAAATATTACCACCTTCATACTGAGTGGTGGATTTCTAATTTTGCAAGAGTGGTTTGGTTAAGATCCACATGTATGCACAAAAATCAAGGTTTTTTTAAGTGGGAAAAGTCAAAATTTAATCCTTCCTGAATCTCCTTGAAAAGTGACTTAAACCACAATGGACCCAGTCCTTAATGGAATCATTCTTACTCTTCTTTGGGCAAGTAGGTCCAAACAGCTTGTAAAATCCGTGTGAGACGAGAGAGCCACACAAAGGTTTGCACTAGATTAGCAAGGAAAAGGCTGTTGCAGGAGAGTCGCCTTGGTATTTTATCTGTGGTTATGCAGACATTCACATTTGAATCTTCTGTATTTACTGCACTAGTTTTTAAAATAGGGCCTTTCATTCTGAAGGATCCCAAAGAGCTTTTTAAGTGTAACAAAAGGGTTGTACAACCCCTGCTTAAGGATTGCTTCCTGTGCTACGGAAATGCAGCTTCATTTGGCAGTCCTGGCCCTTTGTGATTCAGAGGTATTTGGAAATCCCAACCAAAGCTGGACCTTGTTAGCCCAATGCATAGAACTCTGCTCACAGTGAAGTGGCTCCTAGACTGGCCTTCACTTCAAATTTGAACTCAATTGAACTGTAAGCACTTGTGCTGACAGTGCTGTACTCCCACTGAAGTCTAGCAAATTTTGGCCAATCTTCTTGACAGTCTTGCTCCACCTTGATGACACTTAAGAGATGGGTTAGGTGGTTATTATTTAAGCTTTTATTCATGAGGGCTGGGGCTTTGCGGAAAGACTCCACAGCTTGTGAAAGTTGTACAGTAGGTACGGATTTATTCAGCGCCGGGCACATGCCAGCACACCAGGATCTCTCTGAAGCTCACTGCAGGGTCTGAGGGGCCTCTCTTATCTCCAACAGGCCTCGCATTCCTTCCACTCTGTTTGGAGTAATAAGCTCTTCTTATCAGGATCCCTGCATTCCTTTGTCCATCTTCAAAGGCCTTTGCAAGCACAGCAAGTTACAGCGGGTTAAGCAACACATGTTGTCTAAAGCAGCTATCCTAACTCTGAAATTAATTTCTACCCTAAATTAATTTCTAACCCCCCCATGTCTCACTTTTTAGCCAGACATAAGTCTGTTTAGTATCTGATATTGGTGTGGTTCACTAACCAAATGCATCTTTTTAGTTTACTTAGTAGCTTTGCTTTTTACTTATCCATAGTTCTGAATCCTGACCTTTCTTCTCTTTTCAAAATTATTTTGATTTCTGTGGTCTAATGGTTGTCAGTGTCTGTTGGGGCTGCCCAGGGTCCCAGGTGATCTCCTGTGCAAGTACTGGACAGGCCCAGGATTGCTTTGTTTCCAGTACCAGATAATCTTCAGGCATTAGGTCCAACCCTCTAGACCACCTTGTTCATCAGGAGTACTTAAGTCTTACAAGGTTGAATCACAGAATTATTTGGGTTGGA